>NC_086098.1:247253704-247568287 GCF_963921235.1 Mobula hypostoma
TTGGCAAGGTGGTTGCACCCAAGGTGCAGGCTGCAAACAGATGGGTAAGGGGAAGAGACCGATGGTGCTGGGTATCTCTGCGGCCACTCCTCTCAGCAACAAATATCAACAATCCCCATCGTCCAGGGGGTGCCACCTTCTCACAGATACCATCAGGCATGATTGGTACAGGTTTATTAATGTCGCATGTATGGAGATACAATGAAAAGCTTGTCTTGCATACTATTCACACAGATCAAATCATTACCTACTACATCGAGGTACTTCTCCATGGATTGTCACCTTGTCGCGGTGGAGAAGCTTGTGTGGTCCTGAGATCCCGAGAGCGATGCCGTCTGGAGCTATGCTCCTGGTAGGGTCACCCATGGCGGTAAGGTTGAGGGTGAGGTTCCTGACAAAGAACAGTCCAACCAAGACCTCAACGGTGGAACAGGCGGACGAAATTACTTCAAACTCAACGGCAGTGAAGGCAGATGAAGGCTGCAACAAATCCATCAGCTCCAATCGTCGTGGTTTCCGTGCCATTGGAATCAGTTGGTTGATTTGTGAAGTATCGTGTGCTTCTTGGAGTGCAACATCAAGTACACGTTAAACAAACACACGCACAGGCATCTTCACTCTGTGGGCCACTTCTTCAGAACGAAGACCATCATCCTCGACCTCGAGGGATAGCCACGACATTGAGATAGAACAAGGTAAAACAGTAACAGAATGCAGAATAACGTGTAATGGTTGCCAGGAAAGTGCAGTGCAGGCAGACAATAAGGTGGAAGATCATAACGAGATAGGTGGTGTACTAAAGAGTCTGTCCTATCATGCAAGAGATCCATTTAAAAGTCTGATTACAGTGGGGTAGAAGCTGTTCTTGAGCCTGTTCAATTGGTCGTGTCTACAGGAGGTGCTCCCTCAAGAAGGCAACGTCCATCATCAAAGATCCCCACCATCCGGGCCAGGCCACCTTCTCACAGAAGCCAGGAACAGCTTCAACCATTCAGTTCTTGAACCAGCCGGGACAACCCTAATCACCACACCAGTACAGCAACATTATGACCACTTTGCACTAAAATAGAATGCTTTTTTTGTACTAATTATGTTTTCTCATAATAACTGTGTGTAATCTTTTTAGATTATGAAGACACGTAGTCCCCTTTTATTGTCATTTAGTAATGCATGCATTAAGAAATGATACATTATTTCCTCCGGTGTGATATCACAAAACACAGGACAGACCAAGACTGAAAAAACTGACACTAGTTACAACAGTGCAATAATACCGTAACTTGATGAAGAAGTCCGTGAGCACAGTAAAGTTCAAAGTTTCTCAAATGTCCCACATCTCACGCAGACGGGAGAAGGAAGAAAAACTCTCCCTGCCATACCCGACCACAGTCCGACTCCGAGTCATCCGTAAACTTCGAGCTCCGATCAGCTCTCCAACACCGAGTACTGAGCACCATCTCTGTCCGAACGATTCAACCTCCTTCTCGGTCGCCAAAAGCAGGCAAGGCCGGGGATTTTGAGGCCTACCCTCCGAAAGATTCCCAACCACACAGTAACGACAGCAGCGAATGGGCACTTCAGAAATTTCTCTGTGATTTCACGTCCATTCTCCATCAAATCAGAATTGTCCATGGCCCCTATTTAACAGATACGAAATCATGTTTCACCGGAGAGCTGCACAGGCGCACCGCCATCTTCTCCTCCCTACTTTAATTTACGCTTTTCTTCTGACTGCTGCATGTATAATGCTGTTGCATTGTCTAATATTGCACCTGTGCACACATGGGCCTGTACAGATGACAATAAACTTGACTTTAGACCCCTTTGGATCCCCACTGGACAGAGAGGTAGCAACCAAGTGAGTGGCACTGAAACTGGTTCTGAGGCTCAGATGGAATTTGGGAGTTCTGCAGGAATCTCTGAAGGTTGAGTCAGAGGTAAGAAATGGAAATGCAGTCTGAGTATTCACTTCAAGAGTGCTAGAATATAAGAGCAGGGATTGGTGAGGCACTGGCCAGACAGCACGGAGTATTGAGAGCAGTTGTGGCACCTATTTCCAAGAAAAGATGTGCTGGCATTGGAGAGGGTCCGGAGGACATTCAAGAGAATGATTCCGGAAATGAAAGTCGGATGGGCCTGCACTCGCTAGAGTTTAGAAGAATGAAGGGGGATCTCATTGAAACATATTGAATATTGAAAGGCCTGGATAGAGTGCATGTAGAGTAGGTGAGTCTAAGACCAGAAGGCACAGCCTCAAGATACAGGGATGTCCATTTAGAACAGAAATGCAAAGGAATCTCTTTAGCCATGGTGAATTCATCATCATGGACAGCTGTAGAGGCCAGTCATTTAAAGCAGAGGTTTATAGGTTCTTGGTTAGCCAGGGCATCAAAGGTTGGAGGGAGAAGGCAGAAGAATGGGGTTGGGAGGGACAATAAATCAGCCATGGTGGGATGGCAGAAGGTCTCAATGGGCTGAGTGGCCTAATCTGCTCCTATGTCTTATGGTTGGACCAGACTATATTTGGGAAGTTAAACTCCCCCACTAACACTGCCTCATCATGTTTCTCTCTCCAAATACTTGCTCCCCCAAACCTCGCTGGCAATTGGAGGGCCAATAACCCCCCCCCAATCTTATTCCATACAGCCTCAGAGGATGATCCCCTCTCTAGATCATTGTTATTAAAATTCAAACTTCAAAGTACTTTTTCCTACAAAAAGTAGTGAATACTTTTACCAGTCCGTCACAGGTAAAGCGTGTCTACACCGAGTGGTGTCACAGGAAAGCCGCATCCGTCAGAGACCCCCACCACTCAGGACACGCTCTCTTCTCACTGCTGCCATCAGGAAGATGGTACAGGAACATCAGGACTCACACCACCAGGTTCAGGAATGGTTATTACCCCTCAACCATCAGGCTCCTGAACCAGAGGAAATAACTTCACTTGTCCCATCACTGAAGAGTTCCCACAACCTATGGACTCACTTTCAAGGACTCTTCATCTCACGTTCTCCATATTTATTGCTTATTATTTATTTTGTATTTGCATGGTTTGTGGTCTTTTGCACACTGGTTGTCTGCCCTGTTGAGTGCAGTTTTAATCGATTCTATAATGGTTACTGGATTTATTCAGTATGCCCACAAGAAAACAAATCTCAGGAATGTATGTGATGACATATAGGTGGTGATGGCACCCGTTAGTCTCATGAGACCATGGATCTGCGCCTGGAAGGTCTTGCTTCAGTCTCTCCAGGGCGCAGGCCTGGGCAAGGTTGTATGGAAGACCGGCAGTTGCCCACACTACGAGTCTCCCCTCTCCACGACACCAATGTCGTCCAAGGGAAGGGCAAGGGCCGATACAGCTTGGCACCAGTGTCATCACAGGAGTTGCCAGAATGAGGTTGAAGGCAACGTCGGACTGCCTTAGGGACTCCAGCTCCGGATTTGTCCTCAGGGTTTACTCCCGAAGCCTCTCCCATCAGTGGGTATGGCCGCAAGGCAGCGGAGTTTTGAAGTCAGAGTTTTCCCTCTCCTAGATGGACTGCCTTCCCAGGCTGACAAGCTCTGGTTTTAAGGAGCCAGGACCTGCCTTCACCCCTTCTCCTGTCAGTAGAAACAGTTCTGCTGGGCTTAGAGGCTAAACCACACGAAAAGTCCAGGAGTTGGACTTGGTTGTCAGAGGCTATTTGAGGCGCATGCCGTGACTTTGATAATAAACTTATTTTGAACTCTGAACAATAACAACCCAGGGACCAACAGATAGGTAGTGGGTAAATTACTGGAGCAGGTTCTGAGGGACAGGATCTACCAACATTTGGAGAGACTAGGTCTGATTCAGAATGGTCAGCATGGCTTTGTGCGTGGGGAAGATGCGTATCACGAAGGTCCCTCAGGGCAGGCTAGTCTGAAGTCAAATCACATGGGATCCGAGGAAGACCGTGGATTGGATTCATAGTGGTAAGAAGCAGAGGGTCAAAGGTATGGGCGCCTTGGTAGAGTGACACTATAACAGCTCGGGATGTTTCTGAGATCAGGGTTCAATTCCGGAGCTGTTCACGAGTTTGTACGTTCTCCCTGTGAATCGTGTGGGGTTCCTCCCAAATTCCACAGACGTGCGGGTCAGTAGGTTGAGTCGAGAGGGCCTGTTCTGCACTACACTTCTAAAAAAATGAATAAAAGTTTGTGTGTAGTGATGTGGCTGAGGTGTTCAGTGCTGCGACTTTAGTTGTAAACAATTTAAATATGAATATTCAAGGATGTGGAGGACAGGCAGAAGGTAATGAAATATTACATCTGAGGATCGGCAAGTGACTTCCAATTCATAGAAACAATGAGGTACTGTATTGTGTTTTGGGAGATCAAACCAGAGTAGGACTTGGCCCTGGGAAGACCTGTGAGTACAAGTGCATAGCTGGCTGGAAACAACACCACAGGTAGACAGGGTGGTGAAGAAGGTGCCTTGCCTTCTTCATCAGTCAGGACAACGAGTGCGGGGAGTTGGGATATTACGGTGCAGTTATATGTCAGTGAGGCCACGCCTGGCGTATTGTCACCCTGTTATAGGAAAAATGCTAGTAAACTGGAAGAAGTGCAGAAAAGATTCACCAAGATCTTGCCTGAGTTGCAAAGAGAGGTTGGGTAGATATGGACTTTGCCTGGAACGTAGGAGATTGAGAAGTGACCTGACAGCCGTGTATAAGATCATGAGGGGCATTGACAGGGCGAAAGCACAGTCTCTTCCCGGGGGCGGGGGGGGGGGGTGCTAAAACACGAAGTTTCAGATCAGATGGGAGATTTAAAAGGGACAATGGAGGGGGCAGCAGCAGCTTCGCACGGAGGGTGGTGCGTAATTGGAACGTGTTACCGGAAATTGTGGTTGAGGAGGGCACGCTCGCAACATTTAAAAGGCATCTGGATTAGTACGTGGATAGGAGAGCTTTAGAAGAGGGTGTCAAAGATGGGACTAGTTCACTGGGCAACACAGTCAGCATGGATAAGTTGGGCCGAAGCGTCTCGGTCCGCGCTGTGTGACTCTACAAGGGCCTCTTCCCCGCAGACGCTGTCTGTTGGCAGAGATTCCTGTTTGGCTGCATGTTTTTCCTATTGTTTTGAGTTTTTTTCCCGTAAGTGTTGCGTCGAGATAAGGACAGCGAGCCACTGGCGTTGGTAGAGTCCGAGCACAGCGGTCTGGGCAGGAAGCAGGAAGCCGGAAGCCGGGAGCCGGGCTGACGGGTGTTTACGACCGGAGTTGGACCCTCGGCCGATGACTCACAGGATCCCGTCAACGCTGTCGGCTCCGATTTATTCCTGGCTTCCTGCCGGTTGCCGGGAGACGATCCCGGTTGCCTGGAAACGCCATGGGACCAACATCTGGCTGCTGTGGAAGCGATGACAGAGAGATGGGGTGGGGGAGAGAGGTGTGACAGAAGGGGGCAGATGGGACGAATACTGACGGGAGAAACGAGGAAAGGGTAAATGGGGGGGAAGGAGGGTAATGAGGAGAGGGGAGCAAGGGGAGAAGGCGGAGGGGGGGAATGGGAAGAGCAAGGAAGGAAAGGAGAGATGGTAAGGGGGAGACATGGGAGAAAAGAAATAAAGAATAGAGTGAAGAGAGAGCGGGTGTTCGGTAACACTCTCCCCAGTCAAAACCTTTCACCCACAGGTAACACCGCCTGTCTCTCTCTATGTTACATTCCCCTCTTTGTGTAACTGGGAAGTGGCTCCTGTAAATTCTCTTCTTCAATAAAGCAATGCGTTTGTTGAAATTTCAGACAGTTTGATCGGCAGGCAATTCTCGGAGTCCTGCTCCGGCCCAACGTTCCCACAGACACCTCCCTATCCAGAGGCTCATCTGCAGGACAATTTCCTGGATGAGGTGGGATCCCAAACCAGCCTTCCACAGTTCACCTTTCCCTCCCATGTATCAGTGGGTTTAGGGAGAGAAGCCGGGAGAAGATGTTCCCATTAGGAATTATTCCCAGCTGTCAGGGTGAATACTACAGATAATCTTTTCCATCGTCCCCACTATATGGGGCACATTCAAAGAGCGCGGGTATGTCCCCGGTGTTTACTGATGCACCATAGAAACCATCCTATCCGGAAGCATCACGGCTTGTTACGGAAACTGCTCTGTCCGAGACCACAAGAAACTGCAGAGAGTTGTGGACCCATTTCAGCACATCACCGAAACCAGCCTCCCCTCCATCGACTCTGTCTACACTCCTCACTGCCTCGGTAAAGTAGCCAGCAGAATCAAAGACCCCACGCACCCCACACATTCTCTCATCCGCGCCCTCCCATCAGGCAGAAGGCATAAAACCTTGAAATTACGTTCCATCAGGGTCAAGGACCGCTCCTGCCCCTCTGTTATCACTCTTGAACGGACCACTCATACACTGAAAGGTGAACAAACATTGACTGTTTATTCCCCTCCACAGATGCTACCCGACCCGCTGAGTTCCTCCAGCATTTTGTGTGAGATGTCCAGCATCTGCAGAATCTCCTACTGGGGCATAGGTCATGGACAGCAGCTCGCCAGAGTCTACTGGCCTGGGCCAGTCTTTCAAGTTGTCCCCAGGTGTGGCCCATTTTCGAGGATCCTTCCTTTCCCAGGGATGAGGTCTCTGGAGCTTCTGTAGTTCTGGCTTTTTAAGGGATGGGGTTGCTATCGCCATGGCCAAACCTCCTGTCACAGCATGGATTGGAATGGTCCGCGGCAGAGGTAAATCTTTCCTCTATAACGCCCAACCTACTTGCTGTGGCCCTTGAACTTTATTTGTCTGCCTGCACTGCAATTTAACTAACACTATAGTCTTCATTCTGCTTTCTTTTTCAATACCTCAATGAACAGAATGCCCACTGTTCTCCTCTGCACCCACAGCCGTGTGGCTGGGTACGGCTCAAACACCATCGCAATTTCACTGATGACACAACCACTGTTGTCAGAATTTCACGTGGCAACGAGGAGGCATACAGGAGTGAGATACAGGTTGAGTGTTGTTGCAGCAACAACCTCGTACTCTCAAAGTCAGTAAGCCCAAGGAATTGATTCTGGACTTCAGGAAAGGTAAGACGAGAGAATGCACACCAGGCCACCTAGAGGGAAGTGGAAAGGATGAGCAGTTTCAAGGTCCTGGGTGTCAACATCTCTGAGGATCTATCCTGAGTCCAACATATTGATGCAATTTCAAAGAAGGCACAACAGCAGCAATTGGAGTTTGAAGAAACTTGCTAAGTCACAAAAGACACTCCCAATTTTCTACAGATGTGGCATTGAGAGCATTCTAACTGACTGCATCACTGTCTGGTATGGGGGGGGGGCCACTGCCCAGGATCAGAAAAGGCTGCAGAAAGTTGTAAACTCAGCCAGCTCCATCGTGGGCATTAGCCTCCCCAGCATCGAGGACACCTCTAAGAGGTGATGTCTCAAAAAGGTGGCGTCTGTCATTAAAGACCCCCATCACCCAGGACAGGTCCCCTTCCCATTGCTACCACCAGGGAGGAGATACAGAAGCCTGAAGGCACACACTCAATGATTCAGGAACAGCTTCTTCCCCTCCACCATCAGATTCCTGAATGGATGTTGAACCCATGAACACTACCTCAGTGTATTTCCCTCTCTTTTTGCACTACTTATTTATTTTTATATAAACTTACTGTAATTTATAATTTTTATTACCATGTATCGCACTGCTGTAAGACAACAAATTCCCCAACATATGCTGGTGATATTCAACCTGATTCTGATCTGCCCAGACAGTACACAGACAAAAGCTTTTCGCTGTACCTTGGTACACATAATAATAAACCAATTACAGTATTTCCAGTTAGCGTAACCACACACTAGGCGAGAGTAGATATCAGGCAGCTGGAAAATTACGCTGCAGAGGTAGTAATGGGGACAAGGAAATGGTGGACAAACTGAATAAGTATTTTGCATCAGTCTTCACTGTGGAAGTTCAAGGTGTCAAGGGGCAGAACTGAGTACAATTGTTGTTACCAGGGAGAAGGTGCTTCGGTCACCCGGACACCCAGGGTTCTAAAGGAGGGTCATGCACTTCGACAGAAGGAATAAAAGCATAGACTATTTTCTAAATGGGGAGAAAATTCAAAAATCCAAGTGCAAAGGGATTTAGGAGTTCTCATTTGGGATTCCCTAAAGGTTAATTTGCAGATTGAAGTCAAATGCAATGTTAGCATTTTTCAAGAGGACTAGAATATAAAAGCAAGGATGTCAGGAGGAGAGGAGAAGATGGTGGCGCGACACAGCGTGCGTGGCCGCTCTGAAATGATATTGTATTTGTAAGTAGGTACCGTGCACAATCCTGATTTGATGGAGACAGACGTGAAGAAGCACGGAGGAACACCTGGAGAAACTTCTGAAATGCCTGCTTCACTGCCGCTGCTACTGTGCGATCGAGAATCTCTGGAGGGGAAGGCCCCAAATCCTCGGCTTTGCTTATTGCCTGTCGCTGGGGCCGGGGTCGAAGCGCTCGGCAGAGATGGTGCTCGGTGTCAGAGAGCTGGTCGGAGGCTCGAAGTTTTCGGACGGACTCAAGAGTCGGCTGTGGTCGGGTGCTTCCAGGGTGCTGCATCGGCAAGTTTGCAGCGCTGGAAGCTCATGGCAGGGAGAGTTTTCCCTCCTTCTACCGTCTGCGTGAGATGATGGGACTTTCAAGAGACTTTGAGACTTTTTTTTACCGTGTCCATGGTCTGCTCTTTATCAAATTACGGTATTGCTTTGCACTGTTGTAACTATATGTTATAATTATGTGGTTTTTGTTAGTTTTTTTTAGTTTTGGTTTGCCTTGTGTTTCTGTGATATCACTCTGGAGGAACATTGTATCATTTCTTAATGCATGCTGACTAAATGACAATTAAAGAGGACTGCGTGTCCTCATAATCTAATCTAATCTAATCTAATGCTGGTGAGGCCTCACTTGGAGTATCATGAGCAGTTTTAAGCTCCTTATTTAAGAAATAGGTGCTGACATTGGGGGTTCACGGGAATGAAGCAGTTATCACATGAGCAGTGATACGGACCTGCACTCGCTGGAATTTAGAAGAATGAGGGCGGATCTCATTGAAACCAATTGAATGTTGAAAGGCCTAGATAGAGCGGACGTGGTCAAAATGAGATCACTGGGCGCAAAGAAAAGGCTAGAAATATCAATAACTGTAGTGCTTCTCTTCCTGACGAACTTAACGTATTCTACGCAAGATTCGAACAGAAGAGGAGCATTCCACTCCCTCCGGATGAACCGGACCTGGTGGCATCGAGATTCATCGTCACCAAGGAGGACGTTAGAAGGGCCTTCCTGAAGATAAATCCAAGGAAAGCAACGAGCCCAGATGGCGTCCCGGGACAGGATCTCCGGGCCTGTGCAAGCGAGCTAGCAGGAGTGTTTGCTGACATCTTTAACTGCTCCTTGCTTCAGTCTAAGATCCCCTCGTGTTTTAAGAAGGCAACGATAATCCCAGTGCCGAAGAAGAGCAAGATGGCATGCCTGAATGACTATCGACCTGTGGCTCTGACATCAATTGCTATGAAGTGCTTCGAGCGATTGGTTATGGCACACATCAACCACAGCCTACTGGTCAACCTCGACGCTTTGCAATTTGCCTACCGGAGCAACAGGTCAATGGCAGATGCCATCACTCTGGCCCTACATTCCTTAGAACACCTGGAGAATAAAGATGCATATGTAAGGTTCCTTTTCATTGACTACAGCTCTGCCTTTAATACCATCATTCCAAATAAACTGATTCCTAAGCTCCGGAACCTGGGCCTTAGCACTCAGATCTGCAGCTGGATCTTCAACTTCCTCACAGACAGGACCCAGGCTGTAAAAATAGGGGACAAGCTCTCCTCTACGATCACTCTGAGCACCGATGCCCCACAAGGCTGTGTACTCAGCCCCCTGCTGTACTCACTGTACACCCATGATTGTGTAGCCAAGTTTCCATCGAACTCAATATATAAGTTTGCTGATTTCACCACAATTGTAGGCCAAATCTCAGGTAATGATGAATTTGAGTACAGAGAGGAAATTAAGAACCTGGTGGCATGGTGCAAAGACAATAACCTATCCCCCAATGTCAGCAAGACGAGGGAATTAGTTGTTGACTTCAGAAGGAGTAGCGGACCGCACGACCACATTTACATAGGTGGTGTGCAAGTGGAACAGGTCAAAAGCTTTAAGTTCCTCAGGGTCAATATCACAAATGACCTGACTTGGTCCAACAAAGCAGAGTCCACTACCAAGAAGGCCTACCAGCACCTTTACTTCCTGAGAGAACTAAAGGAATTTGGCCCGTCCCCTAAAACCCTCACTAATTTTTATAAATGCACCATAGAAAGCATTCTTCTAGGGTGCATCACAACCTGGTATGGAAGTTGTCCTGTCCAAGACCGGAAGAAGCTGCAGAAGGTCGTGAACACGGCGCAGCACATCACACAAACCAATCTTCCGTCCTTGGACTCACTTTACACCGCACGGTGTCGAAGCAGTGCTGCCAGGATAATCAAGGACACAACCCACCCAGCTAACAATCTTTTTGTCCCTCTTCCCTCCAGGAGAAGGCTCAGGAGCTTGAAGATTCGTACGGCCAGATTTGGGATTGATAAGACTGCTGAACGGATCCTGACCCGAATCTGGGCCGTACCCTCCAAATATCCGGACCTACCTCTCGGTTTTTTGCACTACCTTACTTTCCCTTTTCTATTTATGATTTATAATTTAAATTTTTATTATTTACTATCGATTTGTACTCCAGGGAGTGCAAAGCGCAGAATCAAATATCGCTGTGATGATTGTACGCTCTAGTATCCATTGTTTGGAGACAATACAGTAAAGTGAAGAGGATGTTTCCTTTGGTGGGAGCGTCTAGGATCAGAGGAGACAGCCTCAAAATAGAGGGATGTCCATTTGGAACAGATATGAGGTGGAATTTCTTTAGCCAGAGGATGGTGAACCTGTGGAATTTGTTGCCACAGATGGCTCTGAAGACCAGGTCACTGGGTGCATTTAAGGTGGAGGTTGATAACGTGTTGGTTAGTCAGGGCGTGAAAGGATATAGAGAGAAGGCCGGGGATGAAGGTGAGAGGGAAGTGGATTAGCCATGATGAAATGGTAGAACAGATTCGATGGGCCAATTGGCCCAATTCTGCTCCTATGCTTCATGGTTTTGAAAGGCAACAGCTCCCCATTGACATAACTTGAATGCAAGATGTATCTTGAACCAGTAGATTTCTGACCAAAATAAGCAACCCTGATGGGCCAAGTTTCAAGAACAGTTACTACCCCTCAACCATCAGGCTCTTCAAAGAAAGGGATTTGCTACACTCATTTAAGGAATCTGTTATATTGTTATTTCAAGCTCATCATTTATTGCTATCTATTTATATCTGCATTTGAAGTTTGTTTAGTTTACAGTTCCTGATGTTTAGTTACCGCTCTATAGATTTGCTAAGTATGTCCGCAGGAAAAGAATCTCAGGGTTGTATTTAGTTACATGTATGGACTCTGGTGATAAATTTTACTATGAACGTCGATTGATTTCAACCTGGCCTGAATTCTTGATAGCGTGCAGCTGCCCTCTGCTGGCCCGGCAGCTTAAAGCAGCCCCAGAACCTAAACTAAACAAGACAAACTGTGCAATTAATAATAAAGAGAACATGAGTTGAAAGTACGTCCTAAAATCAGTTCAGAGTAGTGGTGAATGAAGTTATCCACGTCAGTTCAGGAGCCTCATGATTGTAGGGTAATAACTGTTGCTGGATGGGTGCGACCCAAGGCCTGGATGGATGGTGGAGGTCTTTGGTGAGGGATGTTGCTCTCTTGTGGCAGCACTCCATGTAAACATACTCAGTGGTAGGGAGGGTTTTGCCTGCCATGGCCTGGGCTGTGTCCACGACTTATGATTGCCGTTTCCATTCCAGGGTATTGGTGTTTCCATACCATACCAGACCTTGAGGTAACCAGTTAGGATGCTCTCCACAGTGTATGTCTAGAAGTTTGTCAAGCTTTTGATGGCAAAATGGGTGATTCCAAACCTCAAACTGCCTCCCTTCTGAACAGTGGACCAAGTCTACAGTGGCCAGAAAAGCTCGAGCAAGACAACTAAAAGTGAAGAAGACATTTGACACATTCATCAGCCACTGAGTGTAGGAGTTGGGATGTTATGTTACAGTTGTATAAGATATTGGTGAGGCTGCATTTGGAGTATTGTGTGCAGCTTTGGTCACCAGCTGTAGGAACGATACCACTAAGCTGGAACGTGTGCAGAGGAGATTTATGAAGATGTTAGGGCTTGGTCTGAGTTATAGGGAGAGGTTAGGGCTTGGTCTGAGTTATATGAAGATGTTAGGACTTGGTCTGAGTTATATGAAGATGTTAGGACTTGGTCTGAGTTATATGAAGATGTTAGGACTTGGTCTGAGTTATAACGAGAGGTTAGGACTTGGTCTGAGTTATAGCGAGAGGTTAGGACTTGGTCTGAGTTATAGCGAGAGGTTAGGACTTGGTCTGAGTTATATGAAGATGTTAGGACTTGGTCTGAGTTATATGAAGATGTTAGGACTTGGTCTGAGTTATATGAAGATGTTAGGACTTGGTCTGAGTTATAGCGAGAGGTAGGATAGGCTGGGACTTTATTCCTTGGAGTGTCAGAGACTTACTGAGGTTATAAAATCACCAGGAGGCATGGATAGTGTGAATGCAGTTTTCCCCCATGTTTGGGAAATCAACATTAGAGGGCACAGGTTTAAGATGAGATGGAAAGAGTTAGTAGGACCTGAGGGAAGAATTCTTCCACACAGAAGGTAGTAGGTATACAGCACAAACTGCTGGATGAGGCAGGTACATTAACATCGGAAGGACATCTGGGCAGATACAGTATGTGGATAGGAAAGGTCAAAGGGCAATGCAGCCCAGCTCAGATGGGAGCATGGATGAGTCAGTTCAAAGGGCTTGTATCTGCTGTATAACTCGATGACTTCTTGAAATTCAAGCAACATTCCCTTATCATGATACAGAGGTCATTCAGTTCTCAAGCAATGCAATCCCATTGGTCTTGTTCCTCTATAACTCCTGCACCTTTTTCTCTTCTTTCCTTTGATTCTTTTCAACATTTAGTTTCCTGCACTGTGATTAACTCACCGGCCCCCACCCACCCCACATGTCATTTGGATGAGGGAGGAAACTGGAGTACTTGGGGAGTGACCCACACAGTCACAGGGAGAACGTGCAGACTCCACACACACAAAGGGCCGGAGGCCGGAATCAAACCTGCATCCCTGGGAGTGTGAGGCAGTGGCTCTGCGTCACCCCAAAGTACATCCTGAGTACTCCTCAGTGATGGCACTTCTAGGGGAAGAAGATTCTAGAGATTCATCCCAAGCCTCCCCCCAACCCCTGTGAATAGCTTTCTCCCCATCTCTGCCCTCAATGCCCGACCCTTTATTCTGTGACGGTGCTCCCCGGTCAGCCAGGAGAAACATCCTTCCTAAACCCGAGAACAGCTTCTGCCTCACTGCGATCTGCTGAGGTGTCCCCTCTCTCACATCCGCAGACTTTGAACACTACCCCCTCCCTGTTAGCACAACCTTGGCCAGTCTCTGTACGGTTCAGTTGCTGCATGCTTGTTCATGAACTTGCTGCTGCCTGTGCTGTTTGCTTCATGCCAGCAGGGAATTTCAGTGCATCCTGGTGTAAACTGATCTGAATCCAAACTGGTGCAGTGTTCATCCTGGTGTCGCCGAGCCAGATGACAACTCCCAACCCCTGCAGCGCAGACTCGCTGGTAACGGTGGGACACTGACCGTGCCAGCACTGTTGAGCACTTGCCAGAAGCCAGCCTCGCACCTTCTGCGTCTTGGGGACCTGGACTCTCCGTAATGTCCTGCCGCATCTTCAGTCCATGGACCTGTTCTCTTGCTGGAGAGTCCCACATTCCCTCTCCCCCACCCACGCTCTCCACACCAGCTCTGCTGTTCCACAACCCCCCCCAACCACTTTCTTTCCCACCCCGATTGCCTAGTGCTCCTTATCCACATCGACTGCTGGTGAAACACCTCCACTTTCACATTCTCAGCCACAAGTTCCAATCCCTCTGTGGTCTCACCCCCACCCCCCCGTCCACAAATCCTACACCCCTCCCTGTCTGTGTAACACCCTCCCATCCCTATCAGCTCCTCCCCACACCCCATGGTCCTCCCCAGCTCCTACATCCATCTCTGTCCTGACCTTGTCTCGATCTACACTCCTTCCCATCCAGACCTGCTCCCCATCCCCACAGCTCCACCCTCTCCCTGTCACACACCCTCCAAACCCTTACAGCATTGTTTGTCCCCTACACTCCCTACCTGACCCCACCATCCCTGCACCTCTCGCTGTCTCTCACTGAGCGAAGGAGGGAGAGATGCAAGAACAGGAGATTGAGAGAGAGGAAGGAGGATGAAGTGAGGGTCGAGAGAGGGGGAAGGGGAGGGGACAATGTGACCCCACCCCTTCTATCTCCAGTGAGTGGCAGGGATGGCCTCCAAACCCCACCCCAATTAAGCATCTCACCAACTCTCTGAGACAAATTAAATCGTTCTTTATTTCAGCAAGGACACTAACAGCGGGGACCAACCAGGGTCTTGGAAGGAGCGATGTATTCCCGCACCCCCTTCCCTCCCCCACCCTGTCCCCACTCCCCAGCACCAGGTCAGGACGGAGGCTCAGTTCTTCTTCTTCTTGGGTGTTTTGGTGACGAGTGGGGGTGGGGGGGCCACCTGGTAGAGGGCCGCTGATAGCCGATTCAGGTAGTACAGACCCAACATGGAAAAGATGAAGCTGTGGGAAGGACAGAGAGAGTGAGGTCAACCACAAGGGCCACGAATCCTGACCGTGCTCCACCCCGCTCCCAACCCCAGATCACCGCGGTCTTGCGGTCTTTTTTCTTACACTGCAAGATCCCACGAGTCGGAAGGAGGGTGGGGTGAAACAGGAGCAGGTGCACAGACCACCATTCAGCTGGCTGCAGTAGTGCGGGGCAGCCGTTGGGTCCAACTGCCCCACCACCAATCCCACCTCAAGACAACTCTCTGGAGGTGTACACTAGTGAGACAAATTGGCTGCTCGCAGCAACAACCTCGCTCTACATCAGCACCACCAAGAAACTGAGTGCGTACCTCCGGAAGGAGGAAGTCAGAACACACACCAGTCTTCATGGAGAGGCATCGCAGTGGAAAGGGGTCATCATCTCAGAGTACGAACCCTAGGCCCAACAGATCGATGCTATCACAAGGAAGGCACCAGCGGCTCTACTTCATCAGGAGTTTGAGAAGATTTGGCAGGTGACCAAAGATTCCAGCAAGTTTCTCCAGATGTGCAGTGGTGAGCATCCTAACTGGTTGTATCACTGCCTGGTGTGCAGGCTCCAATGCAGAGGGTCGCAAGAGGCTGCGGAGGGTTGTAGACTGCCAGCTCCATCAGGGGCACAACCCTCCCCTCCATCGAGGACATCCTCAGGAGGCAATGCCTCAAGAAGCTAGCATCCACCATGAAGGGCCCTCACCATCTGGGGCACGGATTTAAGGTGAGCAGGGCAAGTTGAAAGGAGATGCACAGGACAATGCTTGTTCCTTTTTGTGTCTGGGGTGGTGGTGCAGAGTTACGATAGAGGCTCTTAGGCACATTAGTGAACAGGGAATGCAGGGATATGGACATTCTGTCAGCAGAAAAGATTAGTTTATCAATTTGGTTATTTGTAGATACAACATGGAACAGGCTCTTCAGGCCCAACATGCCGCACTGCACAGCAACCTACCTATTTAACCCTAGCCTAACCACAGGACAATTTACAATGACCAGCGCATCTCTGGACTGTGGGAGGAAACCCACGCATTCACAGACGGTGCTGGAATTAAACTCCAAACAGGTTTGGCACGGACATTGTGGCCACAGGACTTGTTCCTGTGCTGTGCAATCCAAAGGAATATCTGACTGACGTTTCAGAGCAGTTGCCACTCCTGGTACAAGAACAGTGATTGAAACAGGGTTGGTTAGGAGGACCCTATTATCACTGGTCGTTTTCCAACAAAGGTACAAGATACTAGTGTTAGAGTACACTGAGGGTCAAATTCTATCCATCTCGTTAATCCATCAAGACAATTGGTGTAATAGCTCAGCAAATGTACCAGGTGGGAGGCTCCAGCTCCTCCCAATGATTCCTGTCACCGAGGATTAGCACACGGATGCACTTACCAGGTGGTGACGCAGACCCTGTGAATCAACGCAGAGGCAAACAGGGACAACAGCAGGCACAGCGTGACTGAAGTGGGGGGGGGGAAGAGAAGGTCAGAGTAAGGTTCGTGGATGGTAGCAGCACTGGCAAACAAGGCTCATAGTAAACCACTGATCTCCAGAAAATGTAAACACTAAACACCCTCTCCAAGACCCCCACTGATATACTCCGAGGCCCCTGTAAATACCAACACACTCCCCAGGACCACTTGTAAATACCGACACTTTCCCCGGGACCCCCTGTAAATACCGATACACTGGCTGGGATCCTCTGTAAAAACCGACACACTCCCCAAGACCCCCTGTAAACACCGACATGCTCCCCAGGACCCCCCTGTAAATACCGACACGCTTTCTGGGACCCCCTGTAAATACCGACACACCCCCAGGACCCCCTGTAAATACTGACACGCTCCCCGGGATCCCCCTGTAAATACTGACACACTCCCTGGGATCCTCTGTAAAAACTGACACACTCCCCAAGACCCCCTGTAAACACCGACATGCTCCCCGGGACCCCCCTGTAAATACTGACACGCTCTCCGGAACCCCCCTGTAAAAACCGACATGCTTCCCAGGACCCCCTGTAATTACCGACACACTCCGTGAGACCACTTGTAAATACCAACACTCTCACAGGGAACCCCGTAGACACCCAGGATGATGTTTAGATACCAATACACTCCCTAGGACCAACCCACCCCCCCTTTCAACATTGACACACTCCTCGTGCTTCCATTTAAATACTTTGTCCATCCCATGGTCACTCCCACAGGTATCTCTCAGCCCACAGGGTACAAGGAGAGAGTCTGACACCAGCTCTCCTGCAGTACCTTGTAGCAATCCCACACCCTCCACTAGCAACCGCGAGACCGGGACTTACTTTCAGGGAATATCTTTGCCTGGAATCCTTTGCCAAACACCACACTCTCCAAGTTGTTGAAGGCCTGTGTCAGTGGAGTTAAGGGTACGCTGTGCCGAATTGTCCCACTCACTCAACAATGCCCCACCCTGGCAACGGTACCGCCCCACCCACTCCGAACACTGCAATACTCAACACCCACTGCCCTTGCCTGGACGTGAATGGGAACACCAGTCAATAGTGGGGTAGGCAAGAGAATGCAGCGCCAGGCCAGGCTCGCCAACCTGTGTGAGTGGAGAGTGGGCTGTGGGTGACCTGCTGACACAGTAGATCCACGAAGTGGGAGAGAGATTCGGCAGGAGTGCAGAGTACAGTTCTGTGGGGATTCTGTCGGAGTCATTGAACAGTACAGGCCCTTCAACCCATGATATTGAAATCAACGGATCTGAGGTTGAGAGGGTGAGCAGCTTCAAGTTGATACTATTTGATCAATCACCCCTCCCTCCAACACAGCCCAAAACTCTCCATTTTTCTTAATCCATGTGTCTATCGAAGAGTTTCTTTAATGTCTCTATTGTATCAGCCTCTTCCACCTCCCCATGGCAAAGTGATCCAGTCGCACACCACTCTGTGTAAAACAACTTACTTCTGACAGCCCCCTAAACTTCCCTCCACTCACCTCAAACTGATGTTCTCTGGTATTGGCCATTGCCACCAGGGAAAAAGGTGCTCACTGTCAACTCTGTGTCTCTCATATTCTTATACACATCTATAAAGTCACCTCTCGACCTTCATCGCTCCAAAGAGAAATGCCCTCACTTGCACAACTCTCATAAGACAAGCTCTCTAATCCAGGCAGCATTCGGGTAAATTTCCTCTGCACCTTCTCTAAAGCTTCTATATCCTGCCTATCATGTGGCAACCAGAAATGAACACAATACTCCAGATGTGATCTAATCAGAGATTTATGGAGCTGCAACATTACCTCCCGGCTCTTGAACTCAATCCCCTGGCTAATGAAGGCAAACACACTAAACGTCTTCTTAACAACCCTATCAACTTGCACAGCAACTTCAAGGGATATACAGTGCCTTGAAAATGTATTCAGCCCCACACCTACTTTACTGTCTCATTTTCTAAATTTAAAATATATTGCAGTAGGATTTTTGAATTCATCTACACACATTTTGTATCATATCAAGTCATAAGAAAACCTGTCAACAACTTACTAAAAATTAAAAACCAAAATTGAGAGGCTGGAAAGGCATTCATTTTGTTTGTGAATCCTATGCTAACTTTCCTCAGGTGCAATACTGTATATCACCTTACCAACTTAGTCATAGTCATACTTTACTGATCCCGAGGGAAATTGGGTTTTGTTACAGTTGCACCAACCAAGAATAGAGTATAAATATAGCAATAGAAAACTATAAATAATTAAATAATAATATGTAAATTACGCCAGTAAATAAGTCCAGGACCAGCCTATTGGCTCAGGGTGTCTGACCCTCCAAGGGAGGAGTTGTAAAGTTTGATGGCCACAGGCAGGAATGACTTCCTATGACGCTCTGTGTTGCATCTCGGTGGAATGAGTCTCTGGCTGAATGTACTCCTGTGCCCAACCAGTACATTATGTAGTGGATGGGAGACATTGTCCAAGATGGCATGCAACTTGGACAGCATCCTCTTTTCAGACACCACCGTCAGAGAGTCCAGTTCCATCCCCACAACATCACTGGCCTTATGAATGAGTTTGTTGATTCTGTTGGTGTCTCCTACCCTCAGCCTGCTGCCCCAGCACACAACAGCAAACATGATCGCACTGGCCACCACAGACTCGTAGAACATCCTCAGCATCGTCCGACAGATGTTAAAGGACCTCAGTCTCCTCAGGAAATAGAGACGGCTCTGACCCTTCTTGTAGACAGCCTCAGTGTTCTTTGACCAGTCCAGTTTATTGTCAATTCGTAGCCCCAGGTATTTGTAATCCTCCACCATGTCCACACTGACTTGCCCAACTTGTTGGTGTAGAAAATTGGAGGATCACTTGTTTTCAATGAATTCATAAGAACAAATACCGCCCCCCTCTCTGTAAGGTCCAACATATAGTAGATTTTCAAAAGAGCGTTCAAAACAAGCCAGGAAGTGATAATGGAGAAGCACAAATCTGGGTAAGGGTACAAGACCATCTCAAAGGCACTGAATATTCCTCGGAGCTTAGTGCATTCCATCGTGAAAAATATGAAACCACAGCCACACTGTCAAGGTCAGGCTGCCCCTCTAAACTTAGTCACCGGAGAAGAATTGCACTTGTAAGAGAAACTACTGTACTAACACGCCAAAAATCATTGGGTGAGCTGCACAAGCCAGTGGCTGCAACTGGACATGAAGTTCATGGCTCCACAATCTCCAAGGCCTTGCACAGAAAGGGCATTTATAGAAGAGAGGCAAGGAAGTAGCTTTGGCTAAAAAAAATATCCTTGCTCACAAAGATTTTGCAAAGCATCACTTAGAAGATACTGAAAAGATGCGGAAGATGAGACTAAAATGGAACTTTTTGGCCTCAACACTAAGTGGTACATTTGGCATAAATCTTGTACTATGCTTCAGCAAGGTAACACCATCCCTACTGTAAAGTATGGTGGAGGAAGCACCACACTGTGGGGATGCTTTTCAGCAGCAGGGACTGGATTAATGGGAAGACGAAGGCTGCTAAATACAGAGAGATCCTGGATAAAAACCTGCTCTCCTCTGCCAGAAAGCTTAAACTGGGGAGGAAGTTTGACTTTCAGCAGAATAACGACCCAAAGCACCCTGCCAGAGCAACCATGGAGTGGCCTCAAATGAAGAAAATTAATGTCCTTGAGTGGCCCGGTCAGAATCCTGACCTTAACCTGATTGAACATCTCTGGCAAGACCTCAAGATTGCTGTCCACTGCCGCTCCCCGACTAACCTGGTACAGCTTGAGCAATTTTGCAAGAAGGAATAGGCAAATCTTGCTCCAATTTGCAAAGCTAGTAAAGAGACTTATCCAAAAAGACTACTGGCTGTAATAGCTGAGAGAGGTGGTTCAACTAAGCATTGAGCAAAAGGGAATGAATACTTTTGAATTGCTGACATCTCAGGTTTTCAGTTTTTTGTTTTTACATGCTTTATAATTTTCCTTGCTTTTCTGGACTCTACTCTGAAAAAGGAAACATCTGATTCACAAATAAAAATTCTCAGTTATCTTGATGAAAATCCCTGGTTGTGATACTCATTATGTGAATAAAGGCTTGGAGGCTGAATACTTTTACAAGTTACCGTATGGATTTGGACACTAAAATCCTTCTGTTACTCCATAATGCTAAGAATTTTGCCATGAATCTTATACTGTGCCTTCAGTTTCAATCCTACAAACTGCATCATTTCACTCTCTTCCAGATTGAACTCCAACCGCCACTTCTCTGCCAAGCTGTGGAACCCATCTATATCCCTTCCCAGGACGCCCTGTAACCTATGACAGCCTTTCGCACTATCCATAGCACCACCGAACTTTGTGTCATTTCCAAATGTCCCATCCCACCCTTCTACTTCCTCATCTAAGCATTTATAATAAGAATCACAGTTAAGAACAAGGAAACACACATTTCAGGTCAACTAGTCCGTGCGAGCCATGATTCCTAGTCCCAATGGGCTAAGCCAGTCCCATTTGCCTGCAATTGGCCCACAAGTGTCTTTTAAATATTGTTCATGTCCCTCCCTCAACCACTTCCTTTAGCAGCTCGTCCCATATACTGGGTGAAGAAGTTGCCCCTCAGGTTCCTACTAAATCTCTCCCCTCTCATCTTAAACCTGTGCCCTCTAGTTCTCACTTCCTCAACCCTAAGATAAAGACTGGGTGCATTCACTCTATCTCTGCCCCTCATGATTTTATCCTCCTCTATAAGTTCACCCCTCAGTATCCAACACACCAAGGGATACAGTCCCAGACTGTCCAACCTCTCCCAATAAACAGGCCCTCCAGTCTTGGAAACATCCTTATAAACCTCTGCACTCTTTCCAGCTTAATGACATCTTACCTATCCAAACTGAATACAATACTCCAGCAGCGGTTTCACCACATCTTGTACAAATGTCCCAACTCAATGCCTTGACCAATTATGGCTAGAATGCCAAACAACAACTTCATCAACTTGTGACATTGTATTCTCAGAGAACCATGTGCCTTTAGGAATGGGGTATGAAAGGCAGATCCACAGAAGAACCAGAAGGGGCGGGGAGGTGGGAGTAGGTGGACTGATGGACTTAGGGGGTACTGGCAAATGACAGCAGGTAAATGTCCAATCCTTGCATCAGTACTGAGAAGGTAGGGAGAAGAGATCCAGGAGCAGCGAGATGGATATAAACAGGTGATAAGTGGATCCAGGTGAGACGAGGGGAAGGTGATGAGCCTTTATTATCAGTTTTTCCTATCATCTACCAATTCCACTCCTCCCTAACTGGTTCCACCCATTACCTACCAGACCCTGCTTCACCTCCTTCCCTCCCAACTCTTTATCCTGGCCATCTTTATAGGGAGGCGTGGTAGCATAGTGATTAGCACAGTGATTAGCACAACACTTTACAGTGTCACTGATCAGGGTTCCATTCCCGCCACTGTCTGTAAGGATTCTGTACATTCTCCCTGTGACCGCATGGGTTTCCCCAAGGTGCTCCAGTTCCCTCCCATATTCCAAAGGCGTACGGGTTAGGATCAATGTTCCCTCTAATTTTTAGTAGTCAGTGTGCGCAAAAATCCTATCTTGTGCAAATTTTTTTCCTGTGACAAAAGTATGTGCGCACTGAATGCACACATGGGACAGTTTATGTAGGTTTACAAAATATTTGACATAAAACTGCACAGAATAACAACAAAATAACATACATATTTAAGTCACTCAGTTATTTTTTCTCTCTCCTGTCTTTGGCATTTACCCATTCTTTGTAAACTCTATCCAGACTAATAGAACTTCCATCCAATTGATAGCTTTTGATTCTCATTAACATATCGAAATGACATTCACCTAAACGGTTTCTCAGCTTGTTTTTGAGTTGATTCATTAGGCTAAACCCTCGCTCACAGTCCACACTAGACGCAAGAAAGGTTCTCCCAATGTCCATCAACTGTGCAAAGTCGCAAAACTGTTCATTTTGAAGTATGCCACCATTTGAGCGAAGTTTGAAATCAGTTTGGATTTAGTTTTTTCTTGCACGGAAAATTTGAAATCATTTAACTGTCTAACTATTACAGTATTTTCAGCTGGAAAATCATGATATTTTAGACATAAGGCATTAACTTTTTCATCGCCAAATGTGAAGCCACAATTTGCAATTGCGGAAAAATCAAAAGCTGACCATTCTTGTACCTCATCTTCAGGAAACCTTACTTCTAAATGAACACAAAGACTATAAAAGTCAACAGTGAACTTGTATCTACTGTGACGTTTTCTTCATGTTGTTGGCTTTTGATTTCTCCGCAATTCCGCACGTGTGTGACAAATAAAGCAATTTTTAATCCCCTTGGCAGGAGGTATAAAAGCCTGAAGTCCCACATCAATAGGTTCAGGAACAGCTACTTGCCTACAATTATTCAGTTCATGAACCAACCGGCAGAGCCCTAATCACTACCCCAGCAACAGAACACAACAGACCACCTCTTGCACTAGCATGGACTCCTCTCTGATTGTGCTTTTTGCACTAATATCTTGTCTTGCACAGACTGTTTGCATGGAACTAATGTGCCCTGTACCCACATGCCTGTGATGCTACTGCAAGTTTTTCAGTGTACCTGTAACCTCACCCTACTTGTGCTCACAACAAAATTACTCCTGATCCTAATCATCAACCGTTCCTCTGCCTTCACAACTGCTGCCTGACTTGTGAGTTGACCCGGCAGTTTGCTCCAGATTACGCTGATTCCTGCTGTTCAATTCCTTTGAGGCATTTCGGCGCCATCACTAATTCCAACGGGAAGTAGGGGTCCGGTTAAAGGATACAGTCAGGGAGAAGATGAAGAGGACCGACCCCAGGAATCCGCCCAATATGGTCAGCCACTCAGAAGAAGCCAGCTGCCGACTATACATCTGCATCCCGGCAAAGAGCAGGAGGGTGAGGAGGGATGACAGCACAAGCGAGGACTTAGTGCTGACCGCTGGAAGCAAAGAAAAAACCGTTAGCAAACCCATGGTAACCCCAGACTGCACATCAAAAAATCTACCCGGACCCAACACATCAATGCAATCAGAAAGAAGGCATGCCAGAAACTCTATTTCATTAGGACTTGAAGATTTTGAATGTCAGCAAAGACTCTAACAAATATCTATGGACGTACAGTGGAGAGCATTCTGACTGGGGGCATCACTGCCTGGTGTGGAGGCTCCAATGCTCAGGATCGCAAGGGGCTGCAGAGGGCTGTAGCCTCAGTCAGGTCCACCACAGGCACAACCCTCCCCTCCATCAACATCATCTTCAAGAGGCAGTGACTCAAGAAAGCAGCATCCATCACTAAAGGCTCTCACCACCTGGTAATTGCTCTCTTCTTGTTACCACCGTCAGGAAAGAGATATGGGAGCCTCAAGATCCACCGCAACAACTCAGGAAGCTTGACCACCAGATTTCTGAACGGCCCATGGACACTCCTCATTACAGTACACCCTATTTTTGTTGTTTATAGAAACTTTATGATCGGGCTACTGCTGCAAAACAAATTTCAAATCATTTAAGACTGTCTTTGACATTGCTTTTAATTCATACAAGTGTTGTGAGTGTTTAATTTCCCACTCCTAGTTGCCCTTATGACTTGCCTTCTTGATCTGGCAAGGTCCTTGAGGTGTCCCCACAGTGCTGCTGGGGAGGCAGTTCCGGGACCTCAACCCAGTAACAATGAAGGAAAGGATAACGTACACTCAGTGGCCACTTTATCAGGTACAGGAATGGAACACGTTGTGGTCTTCTGCTGCTGTGTTCCACCCATGTCAAGGTTCAATGCGGTGTGCAATCAGAGATGCACTTCTACACACCACTGTTGTACCGTGTGGTTATTTGAGTTACTGTCGCCTTCCTGTCAACTGGAACCAGTCTGGCCATTCTCCTCTGACCTCTCTAACAACCCACACAACTGCCACTCACTGGAGTTTTTTTCCATTTTCCCACACCATTCTCTGTACAATCTAGAGACTGTTGTGCATGAAAACTCCAGGAGACCTTCAGTTTCTGAGATATTCAAACCACTCCGCTTGGCACCAGAATCAGGTTTATTGTCACCGGCATGTGATGTGAAACTTGTTAACTTAGCAGCAGTTCAATGCAATACATAATATAGAAGAGGAGAAGAAAAATTAAGTAAAATAATAATAATAAACAAGTAAATCAATTACAGTATACATATACCAAATAGATCTTTTTAAAAATGTGCAAAAAACAGAAATACTGTATATTAAAAAAGTGAGGTTCATAGGCATCCGCTAGTCTCATGAGACCATGGATTTGCGCATTGGAAGGTTTCCAGGGCGCAGGCCTGGGCAAGGTTGTATGGAAGACCGGCAGTTATCCATGCTGCAAGTCTCCCCTCTCCACGACACCGATGTTGTCCAAGGGAAGGGCATTAGGACCCATACAGCTTGGCACCGGTGTCATCACAGAGTAATGTGTGGTTAAGTGCCTTGCTCAAGGACACAACACGCTGCCTCGTCCGAACTCGTGACCTTCAAATCACCAGACGAACACCTTAACCACTTGGCCATATGCCAACACTAAAAAAAAAGTGAGGTAGCGTTCCAGGATTCAATGTCCATTTAGGAATCAGATGGCAGAGGGGAAGAAGTTGTTCCTGAATCGCTGAGTGTGTGCCTTCAGGCTTCTGTATCTCCTACCTGATGGTAACAGTGAGAAAAGGGCATGCCCTGGGTGCTGGAGGTCCTTAATAATGGACGTTGCCTTTCTGAGACACCGCTCCCTGAAGATGTCCAGGGTACTTTGTAGGTTAGTACCCAAGATGGAGCTGACTAGATTTACAATCATCCGATGGTATGGCCACATTAGTGGGATTGTATTACAGACCACCCAATAGTCAACGAGACTTGGAAGAGAAAATCTGCAGAGAGATAGCAGGCAACTGCAGGAAACATAAAGTTGTGGTGGTAGGGGATTTTAATTTTCCATACATTGATTGGGACTCCCATACTGTTAGGGGTCTAGATGGTTTAGAGTTTGTAAAATGTGTTCAGGAAAGTTTTCTAAATCAATATATAGAGGGACCAACTAGAGGGGATGCAATATTGGATCTCCTGTTAGGAAACGAATTAGGGCAAGTGACAGAAGTCTGTGTAGGAGAGCACTTTGGTTCCAGTGATCATAACACCATTAGTTTCAATTTGATCATGGACAAGGATAGATCTGGTCCTAGGGTTGAGGTTCTGAACTGGAAGAAGGCCAAATTTGAAGAAATGAGAAAGGATCTAAAAAGCGTGGATTGGGACAGGTTGTTCTCTGGCAAAGATGTGATTGGTAGGTGGGAAGCCTTCAAAGGGGAAATTTTGAGAGTGCAGAGTTTGTATGTTCCTGTCAGGATTAAAGGCAAATTGAATAGGAATAAGGAACCTTGGTTCTCAAGGGATATTGCAACTCTGATAAAGAAGAAGAGGGAGTTGTATGAAATGTATAGGAAACAGGGGGTAAATCAGGTACTTAAGAAAGAAATCAGGAGGGCTAAAAGAAGACATGAGGTTGCCTTGGCAGTCAAAGTGAAGGATAATCCAAAGAGCTTTTACAAGTATATTAAGAGCAAAAGGATTGTAAGGGATAAAATTGGTCCTCTTGAAGATCAGAGTGGTCAGCTTTGTGCGGAACCAAAGGAAATGGGGGAGATCTTAAATAGGTTTTTTGCATCTGTATTTACTAAGGAAGCTGGCATGAAATCTATGGAATTGAGGGAATCAAGTAGTGAGACCATGGAAACTGTACAGATCGAAAAGGAGGAGGTGCTTGCTGTCTTGAGGAAAATTAAAGTGGATAAATCCCCAGGACCTGACAGAGTGTTCCCTCGGACCTTGAAGGAGACTAGTGTTGAAATTGCGAGGGCCCTAGCAGAAATATTTAAAATGTCGCTGTCTATGGGTGAAGTGCCAGAGGATTGGAGAGTGGCTCATGTTGTTCCGTTGTTTAAAAACGGATCGAAAAGTAATCCGGGAAATTATAGGCCGGTGAGTTTAATGTCAGTAGTAGGTAAGTTATTGGAGGGAGTACTAAGAGACAGAATCTACAAGCATTTGGATAGGCAGGGGCTTATTAGGGAGAGTCAACATGGCTTTGTGCGTGGTAGGTCATGTTTGACCAATCTGTTGGAGTTTTTCGAGGAGGTTACCAGGAAAGTGGATGAAGGGAAGGCAGTGGATGTTGTCTGCATGGACTTCAGAAAGGCCTTTGACAAGGTCCCGCATGGGAGGTTAGTTAGGAAAATTCAGTTGCTAGGTATACATGGAGAGGTGGTAAATTGGATTAGACATTGGCTCGATGGAAGAAGCCAAAGAGTGGTAGTAGAGAATTGCTTCTCTGAGTGGAGGCCTGTGACTAGTGGTGTGCCACAGGGATCAGTGCTGGGTCCATTGTTATTTGTCATCTATATCAATGATCTGGATGATAATGTGGTAAATTGGATCAGCAAGTTTGCTGATGATACAAAGATTGGGGGTGTAGTAGACACTGAGGAAGGTTTTCAGAGCTTGCAGAGGGACTTGGACCAGCTGGAAAAATGGGTTGAAAAATGGCAGATGGAGTTTAATACTGACAAGTGTGAGGTATTGCATGTTGGAAGGACAAACCAACGTAGAACATACAGGGTTAATGGTAAGGCACTGAGGAGTGCAGTGGAACAGAGGGAACTGGGAATACAGATACAAATACAAAATACAGATACAAAATTCCCTAAAAGTGTCGTCACAGGTAGATAGGGTCGTAAAGAGAGCTTTTGGTACATTGGCCTTTATTAATCGAAGTATTGAGTATAAGAGCTGGAATGTTATGATGAGGTTGTATAAGGCATTGGTGAGGCCGAATCTGGAGTATTGTGTTCAGTTTTGGTCACCAAATTACAGGAAGGATCAACCAAATAAGGTTGAAAGAGTGCAGAGAAGGTTTACAAGGATGTTGCCAGGACTTGAGAAACTCAGTTACAGAGAAAGGTTGAATAGGTTAGGACTTCATTCCCTGGAGCGTAGAAGAATGAGGGGAGATTTGATAGAGGTATATAAAATTATGATGGGTATAGATAGAGTGAATGCAAGCAGCCTTTTTCCACTGAGGCAAGGGGAGAAAAAAAACAGGGGACATGGGTTAAGGGTGAGGGGGGAAAAGTTTAAAGGGAACATTAGGGAGGGCTTCTTCACACAGAGAGTGGTGGGAGGATGGAATGAGCTGCCAGACGAGGTGGTAAATGCGGGTTCTTTTTTAACATTTAAGAATAAATTGGACAGGTACGTGGATGGGAGGTGTATGGAGGGATATGGTCCGTGTGCAGGTCAGTGGGACTAGGCAGAAAATGGTTCGGCACAGCCAAGAAGGGCCAAAGGGCCTGTTTCTGTGCTGTAGGTTCTATGGTTCTATGGTCAAAATCACCTAGATCACATTTCTTCCCCATTCTGATGTTTGGTCTTATAAACAGCTGAACCTCTTGACTATGTCTGTATGCTCTTCTGCTGATTAGATATTTGCATTAATGAGCAGGTGTACTGCTGTCCCTAATAAAGTGGCCACTGAGTGCATTTCAGAGTGTGTGACTTGAAGAGCCACTTTCAGGTTGCCATGTTCCCTGAGCTTCTGCTACCCTTCTCCTTCCAGCTGG
Source organism: Mobula hypostoma (assembly GCF_963921235.1). Classification (NCBI taxonomy): domain Eukaryota; kingdom Metazoa; phylum Chordata; class Chondrichthyes; order Myliobatiformes; family Myliobatidae; genus Mobula; species Mobula hypostoma. The sequence continues at coordinate 247,281,715 of NC_086098.1, forward strand.
TGGGCGTGGTGGGTTTGGAAAGTGCCAGCGAGGGAAATCTTTGCGGCACTGCGTCCTATCAGGGGTGGTGTGCCTGAGGTGGGACACGCAAAACTTTCGCCAGCACTCGGCATGCAGTGCGGCTCCTCAGATCTTCAAACTCCACGCTTAACAAAGATGTACGCAATGATTATCTTCACTGCCGAGCGAAGCAGCAAATGATTTTTCTTACAAGCCGAGAGCAGGGAGATGTTTTCACAGGAAACGTCTCACGCAGGCTTGGCACCAGCTAGACAGTTGTGAGAAAACATGACAGAAGATGATACATTTTGAATCCTCACAGACCTGATGTACACATTTGGTATTTGGATAGTAAACAGTTACAGTAACAATACTATTTAGAAATGACTTGCCGAGTTGCTTCAGCATTTTGTCTGCGTTGCTCTGCATTTCCAGCAGCTAGAGAATCTTTGCTGTACTGTTTTTCAGCGCTGACTGTTTATTCCTTTCCATTGACGCTGCCTGACTTGCTGAGTTCCTCCAGCATTTTGTGCGTCGAGACCATTCATCAGGGAGTGCTAAGAATCTATTTTATTGTACTAGGGAACTTTTCAATACTGTTCTAACAGTGGGAATGTGGCTGTCTTGTTGGTGTGTGCTCTCAGGCTTTTGTACCTTCTGCCAGTCCGGGGAGAGAGAAGAGAGATGTCTGACGTAGGATCTCTGGTTATGCTGACCGCTTTACCAAGGCAGTGAGAAATACAGATATGATCGTCCTTGTTACTCCTGATTCCAGAATCTGCCCTCGTGTCTGCCTTGTTCAGTGAGATCATGGCTCCACTGCTCCCTACCTCTTCGTGTTTTCATCACCCTCCACCCACCCCAATTCATGGCTCTGGTCTCCTTCAACCTGCAAGTTCCAAGTCTGGCCCTCACTAACTTGACCTCACTCTGCTTCACTTCTTCCTGCCCATGAAATGCTGGTGGGGGGGGGGGGGACTCAGCAGGTCAGGCAGCATCAACGGAGGGAAATAAACAGTCAACTTTTCAGGCCGAGACCTTCCGTCAGGACAGGAAAGGAAGGGGGCAGAAGCCAGGGATAAGGTGGAAAGAGGGGGGAGGACGGGGGGGAGGAGTACAAGCTAGCAGGTAAGGGATAAGGCGTGAGGGTAGGGCTGTGGATTGAAGTAAGTGGATAGACAGAAGAATTGACGGCTGAAGAAATCTAATAGGACAACGAACCTTGGAAGAAAGGGGAGGAGGAAAACTAGAGGAAGGTGTTTGGCAGGTGAGAAAAAGGATGAGAGGTGAACTAGAAAGGGGAATGGAATAAGAAAGAAGGAGGGGGTGAGAAATTACTGGAAGTTAGAGAAATCAATGTTAATGCTAACAGGTTGAAGGCTACCACCTGAATTGTTGCTCCTCCAACCTGAGTGGCCTCAGTGTGTTGGTAGAGGAGGCCACGTACAAACAAAAAGGGCCAAGGTGCTCACCAGAGCAGTCCCCCCGATCTGCACCGGGTGTAGATGAGGCCACATCAAATAGATGAACCCAGCAGGCCCAAGAGGTGTCACCTCACCTGTAAGGACCGTTTGGGGCCTGAATGGTGGTGGGGAAGGAGACGTAGAGGCAGCTGTAGAAGTTGTCATGCTTGCAGGGATGAGTACCGGGAACCAAGGAGAGGGATGAGCGGGCAAAGCAGTCACCCATCCCCATGGAACGCGGAAGGGTGGGGTCAGGAAGAGAAAGATGTGCTTATTGGTAGGACCCTGTTGGAGATGGTGGAAATTTTGGAGAATGGCATGCTGGGTACAGAGGCTTGTGGAGTGGTAGATACGGACAAGGTCATCCCTTTCCCTTTTATGGCGACAGGAAGGTGAGGTAATGGCAGATGGAGGAGCACAGGTGAGTGCAGCGTCGATGGCAGTGGAAGGTATAGCTTATCTGTGAGAGTCAGTAGGTTTGCAAAAGATGTCAGTGGATAGTCTGCCTCCAGAGACGGAGACAGGGAGATCGAGTGAGGGTTTAGAGACCTATCCCACCCCCTACCCTTTCATTCTGGTTTCTGCTCCCCTCCTTTCCAGCCCTGACGAAGGGTCTCAGCCTGAACCATCAACTGTCCGTCCCCCTCCATTGATGCTGCCTGATCTGTTGAATTCCATCAGTATTTTGTGTGCTCCAGTATCTACAGAATTTATGGAGGAAGTGTCAGAGATGGATCAAGTAAATTTGACTGCAGGATGGAAGTTGGCGTCAAAAGTGATGACACTGGAGAACTCAGCCTGGGCGCAGGAAGCAGCGTTAATGAGGTGGTCATTGTAGGGAGAAGTTAGTCTCACCTATTACCTGCCTCCTTCCCCTCCCCCCACCTTCTTATTCCGGATTTCACCCCTTCCTGATGAAGGGTCTCGGCCTGAAACGGCGACTATTTATTCCCCACCTGACGTGCTGACATTATAAATTATGTTTATCATTTGTCGCCCCTTATTTAACCCCCCACCCCTCACGTCTGGTTCAGCCCTGTTACCGGTTCGCTCAACCCCCTCAGCCCGGGCACTCGGAGCGGCCCAGACCCCGAGCCTCCTACACAATGCCTCCCTCAGTCCCTCAGTCCCTCTCCTCACACTCACCCATTGCCTCGGTCGCGACTCTACCCGGGGAGGGGGGGCGGAGCTTCAGCACGACCCCCACGTGACCTCCCGCGCCACGTCGCGCTTCGTCTTTGGCGGCCACTCGCGGCTTCCCGGAAGGCGCATGCGCGCGGATTGCGGGGGCGACCGGCCTGTTGAGGAGTGCGCAGGCGCAGGAGGCGGCGACCATCTTGATGAGGGCAACTCTTCTCACTCTTCCTTCAGTTAGTCCTGACGAAGGGTCTCGGCCTGAAACGTCGACTGCGCCTCTTCCTATAGATGCTGCTTGGCCTGCTGCATTCACCAGCAACTTTGATGTGTGTTGCTTGAATTTCCAGCATCTGCAGAATTCCTGTTGTTTGATGAGGGCAAAGCCAACGTCGTGTCCCGTCCGATTGTTGTCAGTCCTGAAGGGTCTCGGCCCGAAACGGCGACTGTACTCTTTTCTATAGATGCTGCCTGGCCTGATGAGTTCCTCCAGCATGTTGTGTGTGTTGCTTAGATAATAGGCATGGTGTTCATGTGATGTTGGATGCCTTTGAGGCCCACTGTCTGCATCTCTTCTGAACCTTCCCGATCACTAACAATTTATGCTGGGCCAGCCCTATGGACGCTACAGTCAAGGACGCACAACAGCTCCTCAGAGGGTTTAAAGAAGCTTTTCATGCCCCCGAAGACCCTCACCAATTTTTATAGGTGCACCATAGAAAGCATCCCATCAAGATGCGTCACAACTTGGTGTGGCAAGTGCTCTGCCCATGACCACAAGCAATTTCAGAGAGTTGTAAATGGATATCTGTCCATCACACAAACCAGCCTCCCCTCTATGGACTCGGCCGACACTTCGCGCTGTCTCCGCGGAGCAGCCAGCGTAATTAATGACTCTCCCACCCTGGTCATTCTCTTCTCCCTTTGGGAAGAAGATAAAAAAGTTTGAGAACGCAAGGTTCAAGGGCGGCTCGTATCTTGCTGGAATCAGACTCTCATGCAATAAAGATGAACTCTTAATCTCACATCGTGCTTACCTGCTCTGCACTTCCTGTATCTGCGATCCTATCTTCTGCATTCCGTATTCTGTTTGTCACCTGGATGTATGGTGTGATCTACTTGGATGACAGGCGAACAAATTACTTCCATCAGACCATTAGACATAGGAGCAGAATTAAGTCATTCAGCCCTTTGAGTCTGCTCTGCTGTTCATGGCTGATTCATTTTCCCTCTCAACTCCATTCTCCCCGTAACCTTTTATTGCATTTACTAATCAGGAACCTTTCAATCTCTGCTTTAAATATATCCAATGGCTTGGCCTCCACAGCTGTCTCACTCCATGCCAGCACACACGATAATAATAAAATGCAATCCGGGTCATATTACGATCAAGGAACGTGTTTGTAGACCAGATATTGAACCTTTTACTGACAACGTGTCCTGACGAAGGGTCTCGGCCTGAAACGTCGACTGTACCTCTTCCTAGAGATGCCGCCTGGCCTGTTGTGTTCACCAGCAACTTTGATGTTCCAGCATCTGCAGAATTCCTGTTGTTTGAACTTTTTACTGTTGGACTTCAGCCATATTCCACCGAGATACAACACTGGGCAGCATGGGAGGTCGTTCCTGCCTGTGGCCATCGAACTTGCAGCTCCTCCAGTGGAGGGTCAGACACCCTGAGCCAATAGGCTGGTCCTGGACTTATTTTCCATCTGGTATAGTTGGCATTTTGTTGTTTGATTGTTTGTGATTTTTGTATTGTTATATTTATGCTCTATCCTTGGTTGGTGCGGTTGTAACGAAACCCAGTTTCCCTCGGGATCAATAAAGTATATCTATTGATCTATCTAAACTAGTCTTAGATCACCTCCAGCAGGGAATGGAAAGATCCCATCAGTACTGCCGTCGCAAAATCCGCCAATACCACTGGCAGGGTAACAGAACCAACATCGTCATCCTTTCCTAGCACCAACGTGATAATTCCACTCGGTCAAGTTCAACTTTGGATCATTGAACAGTTCTGTACTCTGTCACAATGGAATACCGAGGAGAAGATGGTGCATCTGTGTTTTGAAAGATCTTCTTAAAACTCCCTTGATAATCTTCAACATGTTCACTGACTCCAGCTCATCCTGAATCTGGAACGTGGTGGATGCAGGTTGCGTTGTGGCCTTCACAGAGAAACAGGTAAATAACTTTTACAGCTTGATTGCAGGCCTTTCCAGCCCAATGAGTCCGCCCCACCCTTATGGTGAGGAAAGATTTCCAAGGCCAGCTGTTGTTCCAGCTGAATGGCCTGCTTCTGTGTTGTAACCCACTTGTTAACGGAAGGCCACAGGCCCATGCAGGTAAGTGAGGTGACTATAGATTAGTACAATGGTTGGCATGGACATGATAGGCCTGAGGGCCCAATTTCTGTGCTGTACCACTCTGTGACGCTCAGAGTAGCAGCAAAAACCTTCCCATGGTCAGCAGCTCTCAGACAGAGTGGAAGGAGCTCACCTCCTCTCAGACTACCTGTTGTTGCCTCCCCTCCCTGTCAAAGGCCCACTTCCCCTTCCCCTTCGTTGCCAGAGTTTGAGCACGTTGGCTTTATCTCTCATCTGAGAACTGGCCTAACAAACAGACAGACATACTTGTTTGATCCTGAGGGAAATGGAGTTTTGTTACAGTTGCACCAACCAAGAATGGAGTATAAATATAGCAATATAAAACCATAAATAATTAGATAATAATATGTAAATTATGCCAGATGGAAATAAGTTCAGAACCAGAATAGTTGCCTCTCTGATGCTAATCAGCCTGAATATTAGATTCTCAAACCACACTGCCCCCTTTTTCCTCTTCCTCCCATTTTTCCTTTCTCTCACTTCATTCCACCTGCCCATCTTCGCCCAAATTTCCCATCACCTTTCTCCATTGTTAGTGGTCTGTAATTCCCAGGGTTATCCCCATTTCCTTTCTAGAACAAAACTGCACTTGTCATCTTTAATCCTGATATTATTCCTGAGGCCAGTGAGGATGCATAGATCATCGTCAATGCCCCAGCAATCAGTTCCCTTCGTAACCTGCTGTATATACTGTAAGGCCCTGGGGACTTATCTATCCTAATTCTTTTCAGAAACTCCAACACTGGTTCTTTCTTAACTTACGCTCACTCCAGCACATTGCCCTATTCTGTGCTGACTACACGTTTGTCAAAGCCCCTCTCCCTGGTGGACACTGAAGCAGACAATTCATTAAAGATCCCTCTTACCTCCTCCACCTCCAGGAATATGTTTCCTCTTTCATTCCTGAGTGGTGCTACCATCAGTCCAGTCATCCTCATGTATGGTATGTGTAGAACGCCTTGGGGTTTTCCTTAATCCTACTCACTTCTTGTGTCCCTTTCTCATCCATTCTTAAGCTCCTTCCTGGTGACCTTGTAACTCTCAAGAGCCCAATCTGATTTTTGCTTCTCACATTTAAGTGTGCATCCTTCCTCCTCTTGACTCTCTTGTTAATCATGGTTCCTTCACACTACCATCCTTTCCCTGCCTCGATGGGACAAACCCCTCCAGACCCCATGCAAGTGCTCCCTCCACATTTCCATTGTGCTTCTTGAGAACATCTGTGGCCAATTTATATTGATACCATTGTAGCCCTTCCCCAATTAAATCCTTTCCCCATATCGTCTGTCTTTATCCTTGTCCATTGCAAATGTAACGCTCAGCTATCTTGGCTCGTATATGTCTGGGGGAAATCCCGCCCAGCACCTGCCCAACGCTTCCCACGGGGTCCGTTGCTGTACCACTGCCGCCCAAGTCAGTCCCAAACATCAATCATCAGCCAGCACACCCAGTACGTTTTACCAAGTACACTTTATAGATATTACTAAGTCTATGAAGTTAATATAAATCCAATACAGAAAAGGAAGTAATGGAAAAAAATGGCGCCAGACTTATCAAAGTCCAAGTTCTTCATGCGCAACTGTTGGAGCTCAATCAATTCCTGATGACCACCCAGATCCTGTCAGCTCACGGCTCGGGACCCCCCCCCCCAAAAAACCCCGTTCCCAGTCATATGAGACAGCATTATCACCCGAGAAAACAATAACATGAACACCAATTGGTGAACAGCACCCTGCTATCTGTATTAACCCAAGCAACTGTCTAGCTACAGACTTTCTTAGCATTTAACATAACAAAGAAGCCATTTTAATTAGCCTACGCAGTAACATAAGAGACGAAACAACCTTACACAAAGCTAAAGGTCAGGGAGTTGTGGTCTGTCTCTGAAGTGCCCACTGAGAGATCAGTCACTTCACCTGGTTCATTACCCAGTAGGGCCTCCCCTTTAGTCGTTCTGTCCCATACTGTGTCAGAAATCCTTCCTGTACACACCTAACAATCCTGCCCCACCTAAACCTTTTGAACTAAGGAGCTACCAATCAACGTTGGAGAAGATGAAGTCACCCATGACGACAACCCTGTTATTTTTGCAGCTTTTCAAAATCTGCCTCCCTGATCTGCTCCTCCGTGTCACTGTTGTATTAGGGGGGAGTCTATCGAATACCCCCAGTAGAGTAATTACTGCCTTCCTGTTTCTGACTTCCACCCACACTGACTCACCACTCACCTTCACAACGGAGCTGGTGAGAAGGGCTCTGGGGAAACTCAGACATGGCAAAGCATTGGGATCGGATGGTGTGGTAGTAGTAGTAGTAGTTATGGGGTGTCAGGGAGGGGTAGCACCTCTGGTGGGGGAACATGTCGCGTCCTTTTCAAGGCGGTTAGTCCACCTTTGGTCCCCACCTGGCACTCAGCTCTCACCTGTGGCTCCCCGTAGCTGTTTGCATGCGACAGTGGCCACACCCCGGGCAATGGCTTCGACAAGCCGGCTAAACCAGGTGAGGGTAGCCGATGGGTCTCAAACCCTCGGTGAGATAGGGAGTTGTCTATCCCAGCATGTGAAGACAGACTCCGGTGGATTGAGCGGACGAGACCAATGGAAGGTCCAACGGTCAAGAAGGCGGTCTCTGCAAGCGTCGTGGAACGTGTAGAGCAGGACAAGACACAGAAGACGTCCTGGTCATCCACTGCGCCTAGTCCCATCTCCAGCCGTCTAGACTCTGTCTTGCCACGGTATCCAGATGGGAATCGGGAAGAGAGAGTGAGGCTGACGCTGCGCAACTCTCCCTCACTTAAATCCAAATCACGCGCTAGTCTCGACACCATCATAATGTGTTGAGGTCCTCATCGACGTCAACGATGGACGAACAAGCAGTTATACTTTATTGATCCTGGGGGAAATTGGTTTTCGTTACAGTTGCACCATAAATAATAAATAGTAATAGAACCATAAATAGTTAAATAGTAATATGTAAATTATGCCAGTAAATTATGAAATAAGTCCAGGACCAGCCTATTGGCTCAGGGTGTCTGACCCTCCAAGGGAGGAGTTGTAAAGTTTGATGGCCACAGGCAGGAATGACTTCCTATGACGCTCTGTGTTGCATCTCGGTGGAATGAGTCTCTGGCTGAATGTACTCCTGTGCCCAACCAGTACATTATGTAGTGGATGGGAGACATTGTCCAAGATGGCATGCAACTTGGACAGCATCCTCTTTTCAGACACCACCGTCAGAGAGTCCAGTTCCATCCCCACAACATCACTGGCCTTACGAATGAGTTTGTTGATTCTGTTGGTGTCTGCTGCCCCAGCACACAACAGCAAACATGATCGCACTGGCCACCACAGGTCCTGGAGGAGTGTGCTGACCAGCTGTGTGGAGTTTTCCAGTGTATTTGCAGTTTAAGTCTCAGCCCAGAAAGGGTCCCGACTGTGTGGAAAACATCATGTCTGCTCCCAGTACCCAAGAGGGGCCACCGAAAGTCTTGGATGACTACCGTCTAGTAGCCCTGACCTCACACATCATGAAGACCCTGGAGAGGCTGGTCCTGGTTCATCTCCAACCCCTGCAGTTTGCCTACCAGGAGCACATTGGAGTTGACGATGCTGTCATCTACCTGCTGAACAGAGCCTACTCTCATTTGGATAAGCAGAGCACCACTGTGAGGATCATGTTTTTTGATTTCTTAAGTGCCTTCAATACCGTACAGCCCTCATTGCTGGGGTAAAGCTCCATTCAGTGTAGTTTGGCACTCCCATTGTATCCTGGATAATGGACTACTTGACTGGCAGACCACAGTTTGTGCAACTTCAGCACTGTGTATCAGACATGGCTATAAGCAACACTGGGGCCTGAAAGGGGACTGCATTGGCTCCCTTCCTGTTTACCCTGTATACATCAGACTTTAAATACAACACTGAGTCATGTCTTCCGCAGAAATTCTCTGATGGCTCAACAATAGTTGGGTGTATAAAGGGAGAATGGGAGGATAAATACAGGTCCCTGGTGGAGGACTTCATCCAAGAAAGTAAGACTTAGTCACTGAACGTAAGCATGCAGTCACTGAACGTAAGCATGCAAGTACAGCAGGCAGTGAAGAAAGCTAATGGCTTGTTGGCCTTCATAACAAGGGGAGTTCAGTATAGGAGCAAAGAAGTCCTTCTTCAGTTGTACAAGACCCTGGTGAGACCACATCTGGAGTATTGTGTGCGATTTTGATCTCCAAATTTGAGGAAGGACATTCTTGCTATTGAGGGAGTGCAGCGTAGGTTCACGAGGTTAATTCCTGGGATGGCGGGACTGTCATATGTTGAAAGATTGGAGCGACTGGGGTTGTATACACTGGAATTTAGAAGGATGAGAAGGGATCTGATTGAAACATATAAGATAATTAAGGGATTGGACACGCTAGAGGCAGGAAACATGTTCCAGATGTTGGGGGAGTCCAGAACCAGAGGCCACAATTTGAGAATAAGAGGTAGACCATTTAGAACGGAGTTGAGGAAAAACTTTTTCACCCAGAGAGTTGTGGTTCTGTGGAATGCTCTGCCTCAGAGGGTAGTGGAGGCCAGTTCTCTGGATGCTTTCAAGAAAGAGTTAGATAGAGCTCTTAAAGATAGCGGAGTCAAGGGATATGGGGAGAAGGCAGGAACAGGGTACTGATTGTGGATGATCAGCCATGATATCAGCGAATGGTGGTGCTGGCTCGAAGGGCCGAATGGCCTACTCCTGCACCTATTGTCTATTGTCTATAAATGGTGCAAGCTGAATCATCTGCAGCTCAACATGGGTAAGACAAAGGAGATGGTGATGGACTTTAGGAAGAGTAAGCCTGCATTGCTTTCTGTTACTATTGATGGTGAGGGCCTACAAGTACCTGGGGGTACACCTGGATGACAGACTTGAGTGGAGCACCAACACAGAGGCTGTGTACAAGAAGGGCCAGAGTCGCCTGTACTTCCTGAGGTCCTTTGGAGTATGCAGGCCTCTCCTTCGCATGTTCTACCAGTCTGTTTTCACCAGTACAGTCTATGTGGTGGCATGCTGGGGCAATGGCATCAACACGGGTGATGCCAACAGGCTCAATAAACTGATTAGAAAGGCTGGCTCTGTCATAGGATTCAAACTGGACACACTGGAGACTCTGGTAGAACAAAGGACCCTATGGAAATTCTTGGTAATTCCAAACAGTGTTTCTCACCCTCTGCATGTCACCTTGGCTGAACAGAGGAGCACTTTTAGTAATAGACAAGACAACTGCACTGCTCCAAAGAGCGCTATATGAGGTCATTCTTACCCTCAGCCATTTGGCTCTATAATGAGTTAACCTATACCCGGGGAAGTGATGACCCTCTCCCCTCCTGTTAGACTGTTTGTGGTAACTTACTTCTTTATTGTTTCAACTTCTCTTCTAATATTGTCTATCTGTGCACTTGTAATGCTATTGTGACACTGTAATTTCCTTTGGGATCAATAAAGTGTCTATCTGTCTATCTATCTATCTTTCTGGAGGTGTTATACTATCCCTGATGAGCAAAGTCATTCCTCACCTCTTCTACCTCCCTCCCTATCCCTCTGGAAACATCTAAATATCGAAACATCATACATTCAATCCTGCCCTTGGTAAGGAAAAAGTTTAATACGATTCCTCCTTGGTATATGCCGAAATAAACTGGAAGTCTGTCAGACGAAGTGCTGTTAACTTGGAGAAGAATTATTTTGGAAAATACAAGGGAACCCGTTCACAACAATATTTTGAGAGAGTCAAGGAAGGTCAAATCTGCAGCCATAATAGTAGAAAGTGGTGAAAAAGATATTTTTTTCTGGGAAAGGCAAGGTCATTGTGCAGGTACAGATACCAAATGCATGAAAAACGAGAAGTGGAAGGGCTTTTGAAGGGTATAAAAGGAGCACTGTCTTGGTACAAGAAGAGTGAGTTTTGTCCTAGGCTAGATCATTGCTGCTGGCTAGTACTCAGAGAGGGAACAGTATGTTGTGTTTGAGTTAGTGAGAGTGAGACAGAAGACAAGTTGTGTGAAAGTCTGTCGGCATTCCACAGATCAGCTCATTTAGAGGGTGATAAGTATTTTGATTTCTGTACTGCTATTGGTACAGTATAGACATTTGTTTTCGCTTTCTGTATTGTATTCGTGCTGGTTCTAATAAAGTGTTTTCTTGTGGCCTGAACAGGTGTCATCTCCTTTGTCTGCAAATCCATACAGCGCCTATGAAAAGTATTTACCATTTTGGGAAGTGTTCATGTTTTATTGTTTTGCAACATTGAATCAGAGTGGATTTAATTTGTTTTTTTTTTGACACCGATCAACAGAAACAAATTCTTTAGTGTCAAAGTGAAAACAGATCTCTACAGAGTGATATTAAAAATTATTTACAAATATAAAACACAAAGTAATTGATTGCATAAGTATTCACCCCCTCCCCTTTAATATGACACACCAAATCAACCCTGGTGCAGGCAATTGGTTTTAGACGGCACATAATTAGTTAAATGGAGATCACCTGTGTACAGGGGGAACGGGGCTGAATTGCTGGGCCTTGATGCGTGAATGTGGTTTGGAACTTGTTGAGGGAAAGAGAGTGAGGAAGGAACAGGAATTGCTGGCAGGGGGTCGTGTGGGTCTGGTAATGGCAGACAAGATGGGGGGGGGATTGAGGGAAAGAAAGTAGAGAAGGAACGGGAATTGCTGGGAGGGGGTTGTGTGGGTCCAGTAATGGCGGACAAGATGAGGGGGGGTTGAGGGAAAGAGTGGAGAAGGAGCGGGATAGGGATTTGGGATCAGAGGTAGGCGGCTGGGGAGAGATGGATTCTTGTGAAGGGAGAAATAAAGGGAATGAGGAGATAGTGAGGAGACGGATGAATGAAAACCGAGACAAAGGGAATAAAAGAATAAGAAATGACAGTGGAGAGAGCTCTGAAAGTGAGGAAGATGAACAAGTTCAGAGAAAAGGTGGTGTCATAATTAGGTTTAATGAGAAGGCTCAGGGACATATGAAGAAAATTAACCCATTTGTGCTAACAACAACTCTGGCAAATAACATAGGGGAAATAGTATTTGCAAAAGTCCTTAATTATGGCAACTTATTGGTAAGATGTGCGAATGAGGAACAACTTGAGAAAGCACTCAAGCTAAAAGAGATAGGAAAATGCAAGGTGGAATACACAGGGAGGGTGGGAGCACAGAACAGTGGCTGTAAAGGAGTGATCACGGGGATACCAATGAGTATAAATATGGAGGAGATAAAGAGGAATATCAAAGGAGGGAAAGTAGTGAATGTTCAAAGACTGAAAACAACAAAGGAGGGAGTGAAAAAGGAAAGTGAATCAGTATTGATTGAATTTGAAGAAGAAAGAGTGCCAAGGAAGGTGTTCCTGGGTTTCATGAGTTACCAGTAAGGGTGTATGTGCCAAAGCCATTGAGGTGCTATAATTGTCAAAGGTTTGGACACGTGGCTAAAAACTGTAAAAGGCAGAGGAGATGTGCTAGATGTGGGGGTGATCATGAATATGGAAAGTGCGGAACAGGAGTTCAACCAAAATGCTGCAATTGTGGAGGAGCTCATAATGTGGCATATAGTGGGTGTGAGGTTGTGAGACGGGAGAATAAAATTCAAGAAATAAGAGTGAAAAGAAAGATCACTTATGCAGAAGCTGCAAGAATGTCAAGAGAACAGAATAATGCTCCTAATGAACAGGGAGCAATAGGGATGCGAGAGATGCAACAAAGAACAAATGACAGGATTTATGTAGACAAAAGGGCTCTAGTAACATTCATTGCAGGAGTGATTAATAGTATGGCTGAGGTAAAGTCAAAAAGTGACAAAATTCAGCTGGTGGTAAAAGCAGCAGTAGACCATTTAGGGTAGTCGGACTGACATGGGAGGAGGTGAGGGAGAACCTCAGTAATCAGTCAAGCCAGGAAGTGTCATGTGTTGGTTAATACTAATTATGGTGATTCTTTTGCAATGGAATGCAAGGAGCTTACTGGCCAATAGCCAGGAATTCAAGCACTTTATTAAAGAAATGGTTGTAAAACTGGACGTAGTGTGTATTCAGGAAACTTGGTTGAAACCAACTTTAGACTTTGCAGTATATGGGTATACAATGATAAGAAAAGATAGAAATCTAGGGGGAGGAGGGGGTTCTGCTATGTTAATCAAGCAAGGTATACCATATAGGGTACTGGAAAAAGGAGATGATCAGGAATACATAGTGGTGGAAGTGTGGGAGAGAGGGGAGGGAGTGGTTATAATTAACTACTACAATCCATGTAAAAGGTTGGATTTGGACAGCCTATTAAGGATACAAGGACAAAACAGACATAAAGTAGTGTGGTGTGCAGATTTCAATGCTCAAAGCACAATATGGGGGGATCAGATTACAGATCCAAATGGAAAGGTAATTGAAGATTTGATGGAAGAAAGGGATTTGGTGTGTAGGAATGATGGTAGAGGCACAAGGATAGATATAACAACAGGAACTGAGTCAGTGTTAGATATTACGTTAGTGTCTAATACCTTGGCTGGCATTAGTAACTGGGGAGTTTAGACTGCTTCAACAGTAGGCAGTGATCACTACCCAGTTTTATGTCAGTGGGTGAAAGAGTTGAAGTAAGACCAGGTGGTGGAACCCCAAAGTGGGTGTTTGGAAAAGCAGACTGGGGTAAGTTGCAGAAGTTGAGTGAAGAAGGGTTGACAAAGATTGACATTTCTGGAAATGTAGATGAATTAAACAGTCAGGTGACTTCAGCAATTATTATGGCAGCAGAAGGATCTATACCTAGGAGTAAAAATAGGATGAATAGAAAACTGGTACCATGGTGGACAGAGGAATGTTGTCAGGCTGTAAAAAACAGAAATAGAGCATTCAGGCTAGTTACAAGAACCCATAATATGCAGCATTTGATTCAATATAAGAAAGCACAGGCAGTGGTGAGAAGAACTATACGTCAAGCTAAAAGGGCAAGTTGGAGGAGTTTTTGCAACAAAATAGGAACACCTGTGGGAGAGATATGGGGAATGATTAAGAGGATGGGAGGAGATAGAAGGGAATGGGAATATCTAGTAATGATATCTGAGGAGGAAACGGCAGTCTCCAGTAGGGATAAGGCTGAGAGCATGGCCAAGTCATTTGTACTGATACACAGTTCAGAAAATTTGTCTGAAGAAGGGAGAAGGAGAAGGGAAAGAATAATGAGCCAACACCCAGGTGTGTTAAGCAGGAGGGAAGGAACAGATGATATAATTGATGATCCATTTACATTAGCAGAAATGGTGAGAGCAATAAAGGGATCGAGACCAACCTCCCCAGGGAAAGACCTGATATGCTCTGTGATGCTAAAAAATCTAGGAGAAGGAGCGCTCTTGAAGTTGCTGCATTTTTATAACAGAGTGCGGGAGGAGGGAAGATTACCAAGTGCATGGAAAGAAGCAGTAGTAATTCCAATAAGGAAACCTGGCAAGGATCCATCAAAACCCACTAGCTACAGACCAATAGCATTAACATCAAATATATGTAAGGTAATGGAAAGGATGATAACAGAAAGGTTGTCGTATGAGCTTGAGAAGAGGGGAATGCTGGCAAGTTATCAGAGTGGTTTTAGAAAGGGAAGGAATTCCATGGAAGGTTAGAGACTGAAATAAGGAAGGCCCAGGCAAATAAAGAAATGATAGTTGCATTGTTTTTTGACACTGAAAAAGCCCATGATATGATGTGGAAGGAAGGATTATTAATTAAACTGCACAAGATGGGGGTTGGTGGGAGAGTTTTTAATTGGATTAAAGATTTTTTGTTTGGTAGAAAAATTCAAGTCGGATTGGATCAGAATTATCAAAAGTACATAGTGGGAAATGGCACACCTCAGGGTAGTGTGGTTAGCCCATTACTTTTCATCATTATGATCAATGATGTCTTCACAAAGGTACCAGTGGATATAGGTAGGTTCACTGTTTGCGGATGATGGGGTCTTGTGGAAAAGAGGCAGGAACATGGAGCACATAATCAGGAAACTACAAGAAGCAATTGATGAAGTGGTGGAGTGGGGTTATGATTGGGGATGTAGATTTTCAGTAGAAAAAACTCAAACTGTATTTTTTACCAGGAAAAGAATTGAGGTAGGGAAGAAGTTAAGAATGTATGGGATTGAATTAGAAAGGGTTGGATCGTTTAAATTTCTGGGAGTTATATTTGATTCACGATTAACATGGGCAGACCATATCAGGAAAGTTGAGGAGAAATGTAAAAAAGTAATAAATATGATGAGATGTTTGACTGGTAGAGAATGGGGAGCATTGAAGAGAATGTATGTGGCTTTAGTGAGATCTGTGTTGGACTATGGAAATATAGCATATGGATCAGCAGCTAGGTCTCTTGTAAGGAAACTGGATGTGATTCAGGCTCAGGCTTTGAGAGTGTGCAGTGGGGCTTTTAAAACATCACCAGTATCAGCCCCACGGGTAGAAATGGGAATAATGCCTTTGGAACTAAGAAGGATGCAATTGATGGTAAACTACTGGGCTAACTTGCAGGGGCACAATGATTCTCACCCTACTAAAGGAGTGTTGCAGAAGTGCTGGGAAAATGGGAGGTTTCAGAGGGATACCTTTAGTCGAGTAGGGAATGATATTGCTAAAGAATGTGGAGTGTTTGATCTAAGGATAAGTCCTTCAGTAGTTTATCCGGTTGTAGCTCCATGGAAGCCTGTATGGCCTGACATAGACTGGCATTTGTTAGAGGTAAAAAGGAAAGGAAAATATAAAACTGATTTGGTAAATGCATTCAACTGTCATGAGATGGAAAAGTATCGTGATTATACTCACATTTATACGGATGGTGCGAAGGAACCTGAAACAGGAGTGACAGGGTTTGGGGTGGTTATACCAGCAAAAGAAATTGGAATCAGCAGAAGAACATCTAATAAGTTAGGGGTGTTTACAGTGGAGATGCTGGCGGTGTTGGTTGCGTTGCAATGGGTGCAGAAAGCCAGACAAGTCAAAGCATTGATATGTTCAGATTCATCCTCAGTTCTAGCAAGTTTAAGGTCTTTTCACTCAAACAGTCGGCAAGATGTACTTTATGAAGTCCTTCAGTTAGTTGCAAGAATTGCAAATCAAGGAGGTCAGGTAAAATTTCTATGGGTTCCAGCACATGTAGGGGTGAAGGGGAATGAGAGGGTGGATGAGTTGGCAAAGAGGGCGTTAAAGAAAGAAAATGTGGAAATGCACATTAGTATCAGTAAAGCAGAGGTTAAGTGTGTAATCTAGGAAAAAGTCAACCGAATGTGGCAAGACAGATGGGACAGGGAGGGGAAAGGGAGGCATTTATATCAAATACAAAAGAGTGTTGCAGTAACTAGGGTAGGTAATGGAAACAGAAGAGAGGAAATTGTGTGGACTAGGTTAAGGCTGGGGCATTGTGCATTAAACAAAACATTGAAAATGACAGGGAAACACCAGACAGGATTGTGTGAGGAATGTCAGGAAGAGGAGTCAGTAGAACTTGTAGTTTTGTGTTGCAGGAAGTATGGGATACAGAGAGAGATGATGAGAATTAAACTAAGGGAATTGGGGGTGCGGGAATTCACATTAAAAGGGTTGCTGGGCATGGGTGAGAGAGCACAGGTTAGGGTATTTTTAGCCTTCTTAAGGGGTACAGGGGTTTTTTATAGGATACGACGGATAAACAGGAATAGGGTACTAGGATGGCCAAAGATGGGAGGATAAAGTGTAGGTTAGGGTGTGTGTGTGTGTGTGTGATTGGGTGAAGGGATTTAGAATGTAAGTCTATTGCACACTCTGGAGCAGAAGGTGGCAGTAATGCACCATTAAGCTGGGTGCCAACCGCCGTAAAACAAGACACAGACAGACCTGTGTACAGTCAAGGTGTTTCAATTGATTGTGGTAAAAATACACCTGTATCTGGAAGGTCCAACTGCTGGTGAGTCAGTATCCTGGCAAAAACTACACCATGAAGACAAAAGAACACTCCAAGCAACTCTGCAAAAATGTTACAGTATTTGAAAGGCACAAGTCAGGAGATGGACACAAGAAAATTTCCAAGTCACTGAATATCCTTGGAGTACAATTGTTAATCATCAAGAAATGGAAAGAATATGCACAGCTATAAACCTGCCTAGGGCAGGCTGTCCCTAAAAGCTGCGTGACTGTGTAAGAAGGGGACTCGTGAGGGAGGCCACCAAGAGACCTGTGACAACAAGCTTGAGTGGCTGAGATGGGAGAGACTGTGATACAACAACTGTTGCCCGGGTGCTTCACCAGTCACAGCTTTATGGGAGGGTGGCAAAGAGAAAGACACTGTTGAAAAAAAAAGCTCACATGAAATATCAGTTAGAGTTTGCCAGAAGGCATATGGGAGATTCTGAAGTCAGCTGGAAGAATCTGATTGTGTGATGAAACCAAAATTGAGCTTTTTGGCCATCAGACTATGTTATAGCATACATCATCAAACGTGCACCATTCCTGCTGTGAAGCGTGGTGGTGGCTGCATCATGCTGTGGGGATGCTTCACTGCAGCAGGCCCTGGAAGGCTTGTGAAGGTAGAGGGTAAAATGAATGCAGTAAGATACAGGGAGATCCTGGAGGAAAACTTGATGCAGTCTGCGCAAGACCTGTGACTTGGGAGAAGGTGTGTTTTCCAGCAAGACAATGACTCCAAGCATAAAACCAAAGCTACACAGGAATGGCTTAAAAACAACAAAGCTAATGTCCTGGAGTGGCCAAGTCAGAGTCCAGACCTCAATCCAATTGAGAATTTGTGGCTGGGCTGTTCACTCACGATCCCCGTGCAATCTGAAAGAGTTTGAGCAGCTTTATAAAGAAGAAAGGGGAAAAATTTCAGATTCCAGATGTGCAAAGCTGATAGAGACCTATCCACACAGACTCGAGGCTGTAATTGCTGCCAAAAGTACATCTAAATACTGACTTGAAGGGGGTGTGTAATTTTGCAATCAATTATTTTATATTTAATAATAGTAATGTTTAGACCAACTCATATAAATTTGTTTTCATTTTGACACAAGTCTTTTCTGTTGATCAGTGTGTTTTTTAAAAACAAGCAAATTTAAATCCACTGTGATTGAATGTTGTAAAACAATAAAACAATAATAATTTTAAAATAATTTTTGTTTACACCCTTGTGTCAGCAGATCTCTGTAAAGGGTGCAACATCGTAATTCCATGTTACTATCCCTGCTCTAAGGTTGTCAGCCTGCTCACATTAAATACAATCAACTGAATACCCATGCAATGCATTTATGTCCTGTTCACTAGCTATCCTCACTCCTCTCTACAAGTTACATCTGCTGGACCTTTATACCAACTGCCTCATCATCTGACCTAACACTCCGATTACCATTCCCCTCCTAATCTAGTTTAAATCCTCCCTGACAGATTTGCTGAACTTGCTTGTAAATATGCCAGCAAGGACTTTAGTCCTTCTGGAGTTCAGATATCTAATGTATCTTTTGTGCAGGTCAAACCTCTTGGCAGAGATCCCAATATCCACAAATCTGAAACTCTGCCCCCTGTACCAACTCTTTATCTGTTCTATCATCCTATTCTTGTTACAGTCACAGAGTGCGGTGCAGGCAGGAAATAAAATACAAGGGTCATAATGAGGTAGATGGAAAGTTAAGAATCCATTTTATCTACGGTACCAAGGGACCATTAATAGTCTTGTAACAGCATTTTCTGCTCTGAATTTACAATCGAACATCAGAAGAATGTGAATGACACAGATGGTGTTAACCAGAACAGAGACATGCTACTGTTCTGAAGGAGGTGTAAATTTTTGTTAACTAAGGGGACAGTACAAGGCCTGCATTGTGGGATCTAAAATTGCTGTACACCTGCAATGTGTAAATATTCAGGGGGCCAGGCAGCATGTGTGGAGTGAGAAATGGATTTTGTTTTAGAGGTTAATGATCACTCAAATGGAAATGTCAGTTCTGAACCAGACTGCGATGGCTGGTTATCTGAAACCTCTGGGGACTGTGTGACCTACTCCCGTTGGTGTTTCTTACATTCTTAAAGCCGGCATACAAATCATGATGAATAGAGCTGTCAAGATAAGAACAATAAAACTTTTAACAGATACCAAAAGTGGAGCTCATTAACCAGACTGAGTTCAAGATTATTTATTGTCATTTGTCGGTACATGAGTGTAAAGGAGAACAAGATGATTTACTCCAGATCTGAAGCAGCATTAAGAACAATAAGTGTAAAGCACAATTTTTAAAACCATAATAAGATTAACTTGTATACCTAGACTAATTTTATGTAGGTAAAGCAACACTAGTTACAGGAGTTTCTGTACACAATGTGATTCTATTTTTATTTAAAGATACAGTGTACAGCAGACCCTTCCAGCCCAACGAGCCACATCACCCAGCAACCCACCTATTTAACACCAACCTAACCACAGGACAATTTTAAACACAAAATACTCTGCAGATGCTGGGGTCAAAGCAACACTTACAACACGCTGGAGGAACTCAGCAGGTCGGGCAGCATCCGTGGAAACGATCAGTCGACGTTTCGGGCCGGAACCCTTCATCAGGACTGAAGAGGGAGGGAGCAGAGGCCCTATAAAGAAGGTGGGGGGAGGGTGGGAAGGAGAAGGCTGGTAGGTTCCAGGTGAAAAACCAGTAAGGGGAAAGATAAAGGGGTGGCAGAGGGGAAGCAGGGAGGGGATAGGCAGGAAAGGTGAAGGAGGGATAGGGGAAAAACACAATGGGTAGTAGAAGGAGGCGGAACCATGAGGGAGGTGATAGACAGCTGGGGGAGGGGGCAGAGTGAAACTGGGATGGGGGAAGGGAGGGGGAGGGAATTACCAGAAGTTGGAGAATTCTATGTTCTTACCAAGGGGCTGGAGACTACCCAGACGGTATATGAGGTGTTGCTCCTCCAACCTGAGTTTAGCCTCATCATGGCAGTAGAGGAGGCCATGTATGGACGTATCTGAATGGGAGTGGGAAGCAGAGTTGAAGTGGGTGGCTACTGGGAGATCCTGTCTGTTGTGGTGGACGGAGCAGAGGTGTTCAATGAAGCAGTCCCCCAATCTGCGTCGGGTTTCACTGGTGTAGAGGAGGGAGTACTGGGAGCACCGGATGCAATAGATGACCCCAACAGACTCACAAGTGAAGTGTTGCCTCACTTGGAAGGACTGTCTGGGGCCCTGAATGGTGGCAAGAGAGGAGGTGTAGGGACAGGTGTAGCGCTTGCGCTTACAGGGATAAGTGCCGGGTGGGAGATCCGTGTGGATCAGGGAGTCGCAGAGGGACCAATGTTACAATGACCAATTAACCTTCTAACTGGTGCATCTTTAGGATGTGGGGAGAACCCAGTGCACCCGGAGGAAACCCAGGTGCTCACAGGAAGAATGTAGAAACTTTCTTACTGCGGATGCTGGAAATGAATTTGGACTCTCATGCCCCAAGCAGTTAGAGTGACACTATTACCGCTATGCTACCGTGCCTCTGACAGGAAATGATAAAGTAGTGGTGATGGGGGTTGGTTAATCGGGGGAGGTGTTGATCAGCCTGAAAACTTTGGGGGAAGTAACTGTTTTTGAGTCTGGTGGTCCTGGTGTGGATGCTGTGAAGCCTCTTTCCTTTTGGGAGAGGGACAAACAGTCCATGAGCAGGGTAGGTGGGATTCTTCATGAGACTGCTAGCCTTTTTCTGACACCTTTCTGTATGCGCTGTCCAGTATTATGCAAAAGTCTAAGGCACATATACAGTGCCTATAAAAGGTATTCACCTCCCCCTCAGAAGTTTTCATGTTTTATTGTTCTGTAACATTGAATCACATGGATTTAATTGGCTTTTTATGATTATGAGGACAAGCAGTCCCCTTTTATTGTCATTTAGTAATGCATGCCTTAACAAATGATAAAAATGTTTTTCCAGAATGATATCACGAAAACACATGACAAACCGACTTAAAAACTAACAACAACCACATAATTACAACATAGTTACAACAGTGCAAAGCAATACTGTAATTTGATAAGAACAGACCAAGGCACAGTAAAAGTCTCAAAGTCTCTCGAAAGTCCCATCATCTCACGCAGACGGTGAACCTCCAGCGCCGGCAACTTGCCGATGCAGCATCCCGGAAGCATCCGACCACAGTCCCACTCCGAGTCCGTCCGAAAACTCCGAGCCTCCGACCACCTATTTGACACTGAGCACCGAGCACCGAGCACCATCTCTGCCGAGCGCTTCGACCCCGGCCCCGGCAACAGGCAATAGGCAAAGCCGAGGATTTGGGGCCTTCCCCTCCGGAGATTCTCGATTGCACAGTAGCAGCGGCAGCGAAGCGGGCATTTCAGAAGTTACTCCAGGTGTTCCTCCGTGCTTCTTCACGTCTGTCTCCATCAAATCCGGATTGTGCACGGCCCCCTAGTTACACATATCGACACATATTCATTCGGAACGGTGGTGCATGCTGCGTCACGCCGCCATCTTCTCCTCTCCGTTTTTGACGCTGATCAACAGAAAAGACTCTTTTGTGTCAATGTGAAAACATATTTCTACAAATTGGTCTCAATTCCAACATTACCTGCAAGGAGTTTGTATGCATGGGTTTTCTCTGGGTGCTCTGGTTTCCTCCGACAGTCCGAAAACATACTGGTTAGTAGGTTATTTGTCCCGTCATTAGGCTATGGTTAAACTGGGGGTTGCTGGGTAGCAGGGTTCAAAGGGCCGATTCCACACCGTATCTCAATAAATAAATTAATAAGTGAATCTCTGCTCTTCAAAGACCTTGCTTGACTGGGCTGTCTGTCCTTGCCTGGACATTATGCTGCAACTTCCACAAGCGTAAGAAGGGCTCTGTAGTATTCTGTTGCCGTGACAGTGATTACGATTGTGCCAGTTGGTTCATGAACGTGATAGTTGAAGGGAAGCCTGGTGGTGTGGGACTTCAGGCTTGACTCTACCTGGTGGGAGTTGTGTGAAGATGGCATGGTGGGGATCTTTGATAAATAAGTGATACTGTTTGCCCCTACAGCATAGACAGTGAGCTCAGGGTCGTTGTCTATGTAAAAAGATTTCTCCTTGCACCAACCTTCACCCCATGGAGTAGTCCATACACCACATTTTAAATCTGTGTTCCCTTGAATCATCAGCTCGTGAATCAAAATCAGAATCTATTTTATTATCAGTGTCTTACATGATGTGGGCACATGGCTAGGTGGTTAAGACATTGGACTAGCGACCTGAAGGTCATGAGTTCGAGCCCCAGCCAAGGCAGTGTGTTGTGTCCTTCAGCAAGGCACTTAACCAGCGGTCCCCAATCACTGAGCCGCGGACCGGTACCGGGCCGCAAAGCATCTGCTACTGAGCCACAAGGAAATGATATGATTTGGCGATATGAGTCAGCTGCATCTTTCCTCATTCCCTGTCACACACTGTTGAACTTGAACGCATGCGAGGTCATTACCCGCGCGTCATCTGTGTCAGCGCGGGAAGGAGATCAACTTCTCGAGCTTGCAAATGACGGCGGGCTGAAAAGTGTTTAACATAACATCTCTGCCAGCATTCTGGATCAAAGTCAAGGCTGAATATCCTGAGATAATCAGAAAAGCACTGAAAACGTTGCTTCCATTTCCAACGTATCTCTGCAATGAATACAACGAAAACCAAATTGCAGAATAGACTGGACACAAGGAACCCCCTTCGAGTATCGTTGTCTCCCATCACCCCTCGATAGGACTGTCTTGTTGCAGGAAAACAAGCCCAGGGCTCCCACTGATTCAGCGATATAGGTGTGTTGCAATGATTTTATATGTTCATACGGGGAAAACATGTGCTGTGTGTTTAATATCCAAATGTTACTTAAAATGTAACGATGCTATTGACTTATAAGTGACTTATATAACCACATAACAATTACAGCATGGAAACAGGCCATCTCTGCCCTTCTAGTCCGTGCCGAACGCTACTCTCACCTAGTCCCACCAACCTGCACTCAGCCCATAATCCTCCATTCCTTTCCTGTCCATATACCTATCCAATTTTTTCTTTAAATGATAATATCGAACCTGCCTCTACCACTTCTACTGGAAGTTCGTTCAATACTTACTTCAAGCTCCCCTGATAATTGACTTATCACTATATTCATGTGAGGAACATATGTGCTGTGTGTTTAATATTAAATTCTTTAGATAAACCCTTTTAGAAACGAAGTTGAGTGTATTAGCCACTTACCACCAATATTCCAGTCGTGATTAACACCCCCCCGAACAGAATCACCAAAAACAATTTGTAGAAAAAAATTGGCAAGTTCATGCATGCGCACACAGATACCTGCGCAAGGCTTCATGGTCATTGTAGTCTTTTCTGGGTAAACACGACGTATTTGACTGCTACTCTTGTCCGTTGGCAACCCTACCCCACTCCCCCCCCGGGTCGGCCGGTCCGCAAGAATATTGTCAATATTAAACCGGTCCGCAGTGCAAAAAAGTTTGGGGACCCCTGCACTTAACCACACATTGCTCTGCGACGACACCGGTGCCAAGCTGTATGGGTCCTAGTGCCCTTCCCTTGGACAACATTGGTGGCGTGGAGAGGGGAGCCCTGCAGCATGGGCAACTGCTGGTCTTCCATACAACCTTGCCCAGGCCTGTGCCCTGGAGAGTGAAGACTTTCCAGGCGCAGATCCATGGTCTCGCAAGACTAACGGATGCCTTTATTATTATTACATGATGTCAAATTTGTTGTTCTGCAACAGCAGTGCAAAGACATAAAATTACCATAAAGTGCAATTTTAAAAAAATCATATTTAATAACTAATTTAAAATCAATAATTTAATATTTAATAAAATTAGTTTATTTAATGTTGTAATTTTTAAAGTTATAAAATGAACTTTAAAAAAGGAATCACAGGATAGTATTCGTGGACTATTCAGAAATCTGATGGCAGAGGGGAAGAAGCTGTTCCTGAATCGCAGAGTGTGTGCCTTCAGGCTCCTGTACCTCCTACCTGATGGTAGCAGTGAGAACAAGGCATGACCTGGATGGTGAAGGTCCATCGTGATGGATGCCATCTTTTTGAGGCAACACCCACCTCAATGGTGGGGAAGTATGGGGGGGGGGATGTCTGAGGTGGTTTATTTTTCTACACACAGTGGTGGATGCGTAGAACCTGTTGGGGCTTCCCACTCCCTTCCCTCTCCCTTCTCCTTTTCCCAACTATAATTCTCTTCTCCCTGCCCCCTTCCCACTCTCGGTCCACAATAGAGATCCATATCAAAATCAGGTTTATCATTATTCACGTATATCATGAAATTTGTTTTTGTGTGGCAGCAGTACAGTGCAATACATAAATTTTATATGGGGTGGTGGTAGAGGCTGATACATTAGGGACTTTAAGAGGCATTTAGGTAGGCATATGAATCTGAGGGAAGTGAAAGGATATGGATATTATGTAGGCAGACGAGGTTAGTTTAGTTGGTCATTGGATTATTAATTTAATTGTTTCAGCACAACATTGTGGCCAAAAGACCTGTTCCTCTGCCCTACGGTAATGTTCTATATATTGCCTTGAGATTCATTTTCTAGCAGGCATTCACTGAAGAACCAGGAAACACAACAGAATGGATGGAAAAACTACACATAAAGACTGGCAAACAACTAACGTACAAAAGAAGACAAACTGTGCAAATAGAAAAATAGGAATAACAAGTAAGTAAATAAATCCTTGCCATAGAGGGAGTACAAAGAAGGTTCACCAGATTGATTCCTGGGAATGCAGGACTTTCATATGAAGAAAGACTGGATGAACTGGGCTTGTACTCGTTGGAATTTAGAAGATTGAGGGGGGATCTGATTGAAACGTATAAAATCCTAAAGGGATTGGACAGGCTAGATGCAGGAAGATTGTTCCCGATGTTGGGGAAGTCCAGAACGAGGGGTCACAGTTTGAGGATAGAGGGGAAGCCTTTTAGGACCGAGATTAGGAAAAACTTCTTCACACCGAGAGTGGTGAATCTGTGGAATTCTCTGCCATAGGAAACAGTTGAGGCCAGTTCATTGGCTATATTTAGATATGGCCCTTGTGGCTACGGGGGTCAGGGGGTATGGAGGGAAGGCTGGGGCGGGGTTCTGAGTTGGAGGATCAGCCATGATCATAATAAATGGCGGTGCAGACTCGAAGGGCCGAATGGCCTACTCCTGCACCTATTTTCTATGTTTCTATGTTTCTAAATACTGAGAACACTGGTTGTCCGTCTGTGTGGGTGACGAGGTACAATCTAGGGGAGGTGCTGGGAGTGTGGGGAGAATAACTAGCATCATTGTAAATGGGTGGTTGATAGTCAGCATGGACTTGGTGGGCTGAATGGCCTTTTTCTGTACTATAAGTCATTTAGCCTATGTAGATTGATTAGAGATGGCCAGCGGAGATTTGTTAATGGTAAATTGTGCCTAATCAGTGGTAGTGTTTCCTAATGAAGTCACGCTGGGTTAATAAAGTTGATAGCAGTATATGTAGCCTTCCAAAGGGCCATGTATTAGAGACTGCAGATGCTGGAATCTGGAGCAACACACAAACTGTTGGAGGAACTCGGCGGCAGTCTGGATGGAGAGTTGTGATCTGAAATGTCAGTTGTCCACTGTCTGTTTCCCTCCACAGTTGCTACTGGATCACTAGTGTGGCAAATGGCATCACGGGTAGACAGGGTGATGAAGAAGGCCTTTGTGTGCCAACCTTCATTGGTCAGGGCACTAAGTATTGGAGTTGGGATGGTATGTTGTAGTTGTACAAGGTGCTTAGTGAAGCCATATCGTACACAGTTTTTGATCACCGTGCTATAGGAAAGATGCCATGAGCTGGAAAGAGTGCAGAGGAGATTTATGTGGATGTTGCTGGAACTCGAGGGACTGAGTTATGGAGACGGGGAGGTCAAGCAGGTTGGGACTTTTTCCATTGGAGCATGGGAGAATCGAGGTGTATAAAATCATGAGGGGTATAGATAGGATGAATGCATACAGTCCTTTTTTTATTCCCCCTACCCCGCCCCAGGGCTAGGCAATCTCAAACCAGGAGGCCCAGGTTTCAAGTGAGAGGGGAGAGATTTAATAGCAATCTGAGGGGTTACTTTTTCACCCATATGGAATGAGCTGCCAGAGGAAATGGTTAGGGGCACACACGTGAACAATATTTAAAAGACACTTGGACAGGTACATGGATGAGAAAGGTTTAGCGGGATATGGGCAAACACTAGCAAACGGGTCTAGCTTAGATGGGAATCTTGGACCAGATGAACAGAAGGCCTGGTTTCCATGTTGTAAGACTATGATTCTGAGATGTCAATGCAGTGTGTAGTGAGACTGAGGATGGACAGGCAGATAGTGGGACAAAATTGCAGTCAGTGGGATGAGGTGAAGTGTAACATGGGGGCAAAATGGATAAGGGCGATAAATGCAGTACTGAATGTCTTGTATTTGAATGCACACACTATACAGAATAGGGTCGATGATCTTGCAGCACAGTTAGAGATCAGCAGATATGGTGTAGTGGGTATCATAGTCGTGGCTGAAAGAAGATCATAATTGGGAGCTTAAGATCCAAGAATACACCTTGTATTGAAGTGCAGGTAGGGAGAGGGAGTAGTGTGGCTCTGTTGGTTTAAAAAGTGAAATCAAATCCTTAGATAGATGACATAGGATCAGAAGATGTAGAATCCTTGTGGGTAGAGTTAAGAAACTGCAAGGGTAAAATGACCCTCATGGGAATTGTATACAGGCCCTTGAACAGTAGCCAGGAGGTGGGATATATATTTCAAAGGGAACTTGAAAAGGCGTGTGATAAGGGTAATGTTACAATAGTTTTTGGGAATTTCAGTATGCAGGTAGATTGTGAAAATTAGGTTGCTGTTGAATCCCAAGAGAGAAAATTTGTAGAATGCCTACGAGATGGTTTTATAGAGCATCTTGTAGGTGAGCCGACTGGGGAAAGGCAATTCTAGATTGGGTGTTGTGTAATTAACCAGTTTGGATTAGGGAGCTAAGGTAGAGGAACCCTTGGGAAGGAGCGATCCTGACATGATAGAATTCATCCTGCAGTTTGAGAGTCAGATATATCAGTATCACAGTGGAGTAAAGGGAATTTTGGGTGGTGGGATGGAGATGCGTCTCTACCAAAGGAGGTGTAAGGTGCTCCTTCCCTCTGCTAGCCTTCAGGCCACCCTTGGACAAGGTGTAGCAGCTGCTCAGCCCCCCAGTCAGTGTCACATGAAACCATGGGAGCAGGTGGTGGATGGTCGTACGAGCAGCCGGTGCAGATCACAAGTCCTGGTTACGTGACCACTGATACCAGGCAGACAATCTCTGAAGAGCCATTGATAATGGTTGGGGTCACCCATCTTGTAAAGACACTGCCCAGAAGAAGGCAATGGCAAAACACTTCGGTAGATTTACAAAGAACAATTAAGGTCGTGAGACCATGATCATGTGACACGGCAATAACGACGGTGAAAGGGAATTACAGAGGCATGAGAGAGGAGTTGGCCAAAATTGACGGGAGGGGGCACTACCAGGGATGGTGGCAGAATAGCAGTGGGTGGCGGTTCAGGGGGCAATTCAGTAGGTACATCCCAACAATGATGAAGGGAGGACGAGGCAACCGCCAGTGACAAGGGAAGTCAAAGGCGGCGTAAGAGCAAAAGAGAGGGCATACAATATGTAATATAGGAAATATTAATGGGATGTTAGAGGATTGGGAAGCTTTTAAAAACCATCAGAAGGCATTTTAAAAAATCATTCAAGAAAGGATGAAATATGAAGATAAGCCATTCAAAAATGTCAAAGAGGATACCAAAAGTTTTTTTTCAGATATATAAAGAGTAAGAGTAGGGTGAGTGGATATTGGACAGCTGGAAAAACTGGAGGGGGGACAATGAAATGGCAGACGGACTGAATTAGTATTTTGCATCGGTCTTCACTGTGGAAGACACTGGCAGTATGCCAGAAATTCAAGAGTGTCAGGGGCGGAGGTGAGTGTCATTGCTATTTCTAGGGAGAAGGTGCTTGGGAAGTTGAAAGGTCTGAAGATAGAAAAGTCACCTGGACCAGATAAACTACATCCCAGGGTTCTGAAAAAGGTAGCTGAAGAGAATGTGAAAGCATTATTAATGATCTTTCAGGAATCTGTAGTTCTGGAATGGTTGTGAAGGACTGAAAAACTCCAACCTGATGGCATGAACATTGACTTCTCTAACTTCCGCTAGGCCCCACCTCCCCCTCGTACCCCAGCTGTTACTCATTTTTATGCTCACATTCTTTCTCTCTCTCTTCTTTTTCTCCCTCTGTTCCTCTGACTATACCCCTTGTCCATCCTCTGGTTTTTCCCCCTCTCCCCCTTTTCTTTCTCCCTGGGCCTCCTGTCCCATGATCCTCTCGTATCCCCTTTTGCCAATCACCTGTCCAGCTCTTGGCTCCATCCCTCCCCCTCCTGTCTTCTCCTATCATTTTGGATCTCCCCCTCCCCCTCCCCCTCTCAAATCTCTTACTACCTCTTCCTTCAGTTAGTCCTGACGAAGGGTCTCGGCCTGAAACGTCGACTGTACCTCTTCCTAGAGATGCTGCTTGGCCTGCTGCCTTCACCAGCAACTTTGATGTATGTTGCTTGAATTTCCAGCATCTGCAGAATTCCTGTTGTTTGCGAAAAACTACAAATGTCACTCCACCCTTTTAGGAGGGAGGGAGGGAGGCAGAAGAAAGGAAATTACAGGCCAGTCACAAACACGAGAAAGTCTGCAGATGCTGGAAATCCAAAGAAACGCACACAAAAACGCTGTAGGAACTCAGCAGGCCAGGCAGCATCTGTGTACAAGAATAAAGTCGATATTTCGTGCTGAGAACCTTCTTCAGGACTGAGAAGGACGGGGGATGATGAATAGGCCAGTTAGCCTGACTTCAGTGACTTGGAGGATATTAGAGGCCATTATTAAGGATGAGTTTTCGAAGGATTTGGAGGCGCATGGTAAAATAGGCTGAAGTCGGCATGTTTTCCTTAAGGGGAAATCTTACCCGACAAATCTGCTGGAATTCTTTGAGGAAATAACAAGCAGGATAGAGAAAGGAGATTCAGTGAATGTTGTTCGCCTGGATTTTCAGAAGGCCTTTGACAGGGTGTCACGATGAGGCTGCTAAACAAGATACAATATTAAAGGCAAGATATTAGCATGAATAGAAGATTGCCTATTGACAGGAGGCAAATAGTCGGAATAATGTGTGTCAGATTGGAGGACGGTGTGTAGCGGTGTGCCTCAGGGATCTGTACTGGGTCCAATGTTGTTTGTCATATATATTAATGATCTGGATGATGGGGTTGTAAATTGGATTAGTAAGAATGCAGATGATACTAAGATAGGTGGTGTTGTAGATGATGAGGTAGGTTTTCAAAGCTTGCAGAGAGATTTAGGCCAGTTAGAAGAGTGGGCTGAAAGATGGCAGATGGAGTTTAATGCTGAAAAATGTGAGGTGCTACATTTTGGTAGGACTAATCAAAGTAGGACATACATGGTAAATGGTAGGGCATTGAAGAATGCTGTAGAACAGAGGGATCTAGGAATAATGGTGCATAGTTCCCTGAAGGTGGAATCCCATGTGGATAGGGTGGTGAAGAAAGCTTTTGGTATACTGGCCTTTATTAATCAGAGCATTGAGTATAGGAGTTGGGATGTAATGTTGAAATTGTATAAGGCATTGCTAAGGCCAAATTTTGAGTATTATATACAGTTCTGGTCACTGAATTATAGGAAAGATGTCAATAAAATTGAGAGAGTACAGAGGAGATTTACTAAAATGTTGCCTGGGTTTCATCTCCTAGGTTACAGAGAAAGGTTGAACAAGTTGGGTCTTTATTCTTTGGAGCGTAGAAGGTTGAGAGGGGACTTGATAGAGATGTTTAAGATTATGAGGGGGATTGATAGAGTTGATGTGGATAGGCTTTTTCCATTGAGAGTGGGGGAGATTCAAACAAGAGGACATGAGTTGAGAGTTAAAGGGCAAAAGTTTAGGGGTAACATGAGGGGGAACTTCTCTACTCAGAGAGCGGTAGCTGTGTGGAACGAGCTTCCAGCAGAAGTGGTTGAGGCAGGTTCGATGTTGTCGTTTTAAAGTTAAATTGGATAGATAAATGGACAGGAAAGGAATGGAGGGTTATGGGCTGAGTGCAGGTCGGTGGGACTAGGTGAGAGTAAGAGTTTGGCAGGGACTAGAAGGGCCGAGATGGCCTGTTTCCGTGCTGTAATTGTTATATGGTTATAAAGGGGGCCTGTTCTGGTTGGCTGCCGGTGATAAGTGATGTACCACAGGGGTTGGTAGTGTGACTGCTTTTTTTGATATTGTATGTCAACGATTTGGATGACGGAATTGATGGCTTTGTGACCAAATTTGCAAGCAATAGAAAGATAGGTGGAGGGGCAGGTAGTGATGAGGAAACAGGGAATCTGCAGAAGGACTCGGACAGGTTGGGAGAATGGGTGAAGGAATATCATGGAGGGAATTGTACGGTCATGCACTTTGGCAGAAGGAATAAGGGCATTTTCTATTTTCTAAACAGGGAGAAAATTCAAAAATCTGAGGTGCAAAGGGAATTGGGAGTCCTTGTGCAGGATTCCCTAAAGGTTAACTTGTAGGTTGCGCCAGTTGTAAGGAAGGCAAATGCAATGTTGGCATTTAATTTGAGAGGACTAGAATGTAAGAGCAAGGATATGACACTGATGCTTTATAAGGCATTGGTCAGGCCACACGGAGTATTGCGAGCAGTTTTGCATCCTTTATAATAGAAAAGATGTGTTGGCATTGCAGAGGGTCCAGAGGAGGTTCACGAGAATGATTTCAGGAATGAAAGGGTTAATGTATGGGGAGTATTTGATGGTTCTGGGGTTTACATGAATGGGGGGGGGGAGAATCTCACTGAAACTTATTGAATATTGAAAGACCTAGCAGAGTGGATGTGGAGATGATGTTTTCTATAGTGAGGGAGTCAAGGACCAGAGGCACAGCCTCAGAACCTAGGGATGTCCAGTTACAACAGAGATGAGAGAATTTCTTTAGCCAGAGGATGACAAATTCATTGCCACGGATGGCTGTGGAGGCCAAGTCATTGGGTATATTTAAAGCAGAAGTTGATAAGGTTCTTGGTTAGTGAGGGCATCAAAGGTTCCAGGGAGAAGGCAGGAGAATGGTGTTGAGAGGAATAGCAAATCAACCATGAAGGAGTGGCCGGCAGACTCGATGGGCTGAGTGGCCTAATTCTGCTCCTTTGTCTTGTGTACAGGTACTACATATTGAAAGATTCCACCCACCTGCTCATAGACTGTTAGTCCCTGTCCTCTCAAGTCGAAGGGCTAAATATCTACCACGCCAGGACCACCAGACTCAAAAACACTAAAGCAGATTAACACCTCCACCCCATCACCACCTCTCAATTCCCATCGGAATCACCTTCTGTACGAACACTCTTGTAGCTAGTGCACTTTATGTGTGTACAGTCAATCTATGTAGCTACATGCTATGTTATGTATTTTTGTTTGTTGCGTTTTTTATTACAGTGTTTTTTTTTTTGCTCGACATCTGAGCCAGAGTAACAATTCTTTCATTCTCCTTTTCACTTGTGTTCTGGAATTGACATGAAGCAATCTTGAATCTTGAATTTACGAGTTGGACCGAAGGACCCGTTTTCCACTGTGTGCTGCAGAGTTCCTCCAGCAGAGTTTTGTTTATTGTCGCTCATGAAGTTTGTCTTCTAGATTGAAACCCACGGCATAAAATAAACTAGGTTAGATAACAAGAAGAAACGTATTAGTAAACATTTTTTCGTCCTTGGAGGAAACTATACAGTGAGATAATTAGAAATTGGACCACTGCTTTTCTTAAGGTGTCTTCCTGAATTGGTGTACAGGACATACGGGATTACACTTTTCAAATATGGAAATGACAAAAGTTGAGTCTGCAATGAAAAGACACACTATACTCAGTAGCCACTTTGTTAGGTACACCTGCTCGTTCAATGGCTCAATTTAACAGCAGAGAATGTATACAGCCTGAAATTCTTACTCCTTACTGACATCCATAAAACAGGAAAAAACCCACAAGAATGAATGACAGAAATATCAGAAACCCAAACCCTCACTCCACCCCCCCTACACACAAGCAGCAGTAAAAGAATCGACACCCCCCACACTGACACCAGCAAAAGCAGCAACCCTGCCCCCACCCTGCAAGCAATAGCAAAGCCCCCCAAAGAGACCTCGTTCTAGAGTCGATCAGAAACTACAGTCCAAAGCTTCAAAGGTCTAATTTAATGTCAGAGAAATGTGTACAATATACATCCTGAAATGCTTTTTCTTTGCCAGACATCCATGAAAACAGACTTGCAGTTACTCCAAAGACTTCGTGTTTCACCCGGTATTCGACATCCCACAGGTTCTCTCTCTCCCTAATAAGAGAGAAAGATGTGTCTCTATTTTCCCAGCAAGCAGGGAAACAACTCGCTGGTTTACGATGTTAAAAGTCCGTTCTCGAGCTCTGTACCTGAAGATCGCAAAGATCCCAGGTCTTCAGGCCCACAGCAGTAGATTTTCCGAATCCCCTGACGACACACGGGTCTCCTGCCGTGACACCAACCCAACACTTTGGAATCTCAGATTGGCTCTCTTCCACTAGGAAGGGAGAGAGGGGTTGCTCCTGCAACAGCGGGAGTGGGAGACCAGCAGTTTACTGTTTCGATGTTTCAATCTTTCTTGTTGCTTCTTCAAGTCCCCCGTCGCTTCTCTAAGTCCCTCAACTCGAGATATTAATGCAAATATCTAATCAGCTAACCATTTGGCAGCAACTCAATGCATAAAAGCACATAGAGATGGTGAACAGGTTCATTTGTTGCTCAAACCAAACATCAGAATGGGGAAGAAATGTGACTTTGACTGTGAACCCAGACAGGGTGGTTTGAGTATCTCAGAAACTGCTGATTTCCTGGGATTTTCACACACAATAGTCTCTAGAGTTTACAGAGAATAGCACAAAAAAACGAAAAACAACATCCGGGGAACGGCGGTTCTTGAGAGCGAAACTGGAGAGAGGTCGGAGGAGAATGGCCAGATGTCTTTCAGCTGACAGGAAGGTGAAGATAACTTAAGTAATCACTTGTTACAACAGTGGTGTGCAGAAGAGCATCTCTGAACACACAACCTTGAAGTGGATGGGCTACAGCAGCAGAAGACAACACAGCGTTCCACTCCTGTGGCCACTTTAGGTACAGGAGGTGGCCACGAGAAGATTAACTGGCAACAGAGAGACTGGCCCCCTGTAGAGCACAAACTCTTACCCCTCCTGCCCAGCCAATCTAGTCCTATTGATTAGTAAGTGCATCGAGGGTTACAGGGAGAAGTGGATTGGCTGTTTCACTTGTTATGAAGTGGGCACTGAGAGTAACCTGCAGATGTAGGAAGCTGGAGCAACAGGCAAACTGCTGGAGGAATTCAGCAGGTCAGGCAGCATCTGTGGGTGGGAGGGGGAATGGGGATAGTCGTCATTTCGGGGTCCAGATCTTGCATCCCTTTTGAAATGCCGATGATCGCTTGCCTTGACAGATGAAGGGCGGAGAGCATCTGGTTGTGTCACTGCCTGCTGAGGAGGATCGTAGGAGGCTGCAGAGGGTTGTAGACCCGGCCGGCTCCATCATAGACACAGCCCTCCCCCCATCAAGGACATCTTCAAAAGGTGGGGCCTCAAGAAGGCGTCATCCATCACTAAAGACCCTCGCCACCCGGGACATGCCCTCTTCTAATTTCTAACATCGGGGAGGAGGTACAGAAGCCTCAAAAACTACACTCACTGACTCAGTACAGCTTCTAAGTTCAAAGTAAATTTGTTATCAAATTACACATGTGTCACCATTTACTACCCTGAGATTCATTGTCTTGCGGGCATACACAGTAGAATCAATGAAAAACTACACAAAGACTGAGAAGCAACCAATGTAAAAAAGAAGAAAAATTGTACAAATTTTAAAAAAGTTAATAAAAAAACCATCAGATTTCTGAACAGTACATGAATTCATTATTCCTTTTTTGACACTATTTATTTGTAATGGCCTGGTTCATAGGTTTACCATAAGACAAAGGAGCAGAAGTAGGCCATTCAGCCCATCGAGTCTGCTCTGCCATTTTATCATGAGCTGATCCATTCTCCTATTTAGTCCCACTCCCCCGTCTTCTCCCCCGTCTTTGATGCCCTGGCTACTCAGATACCTATCAATCTCTGCCTTAAATACACCCAATGACTTGGCCTCCACTGCTGCCCGTGGCAACAAATCCCATAGATTCACCACCCTCTGACTAAAAAAATTTCTTCGCATTTCTATTCTGAATGGGCGCCCTTCAATCCTTAAGTCATGCCCTCTCGTACTAGACTCCCCCATCATGGGAAACAACTTTGCCACATCCACCCTGTCCATGCCTTTCAACATTCGAAATGTTTCTATGAGGTCTCCCCTCATTCTTCTAAACTCCAAGAGATACAGTCCAAGAGCGGACAAACGTTCCTCTGTGTTAACCCTCTCAGGCTGAAAAGGGTTCGTCCGAAAGCTAACTGCGAAGAACATCAAAGGTCTGCTGAATCAGATTTGCATCTCTCTCTCTCTCTCTCCAACGGCACAACAGCGATTACTGCGAACTGTACTAAGCTGAACTGAACTCTGTGTCACTTAAGACTGATCATTTTACCCCTAGACTGCGATAGAGCTTGGTTGATTCCTATTACCCTAGTTCTGTGCACATGTGTGTTTATCATTGCTAACCTGTTGCATTTATATCCTTACGATTAGAGTACTGTGTTACTTATTTCTTTAATAAAACTGTAATAGTTTCTGTTAAACCAGACTCCATCTAAGTGGTCCATTTCTGCTGGTTTGGCAACCCAGTTACGGGGTACGTAACAACTGTTATGCTGTAGGTATTTTCATTTAGCAGCTCTGCAAGAGCTGTCTGTTCTGCTTTCAGCCTGTTTGGGTTATTGTTGAAGATGAGTGTTGGTGTGGAGTGTGTGCCATCCAGAACTGGGGGAAGGCTTTTTTGGTAAGGGACACTGAGGTTGGTCTTGTGGCTCTTGTTTGGCGGGAGATTTAGAGAAGACACTGTGGAGAACCAGTCATAGCATACGATCCGGTGGGAGACCTGTTTGTTCGAGAAGGATTGCGAGCGACGTTCGGAAGGTGGTGTGTGCTTCCACGTAGACCAAAGGACCAGTACATGAGTGACCAAGAAGTTCAAGATGAGCGCCAACTTGTGTACGTTTGACTTATACTTAATTGTCGCCAAACAATCGATACTAGAACGTACAATCGTTCAGCGATATTTGATCCTGCGCTTCCCGCTACCTGAATTACAAATATTAAATATTTAAAATATTAAAATAGTAAAAATGAGTAAATATTAAAAATTTAAATTATAAGTCATAAATAGAAAATAGAAAAATGGAAAGTAAGGTAGTGTAAACAAACCGAGAGGCAGGTCCGGATATTTGGAGGGTTCGGCCCAGATCCGGGTCAGGATCCGTTCAGCAGTCTTATCACAGTTGGAAAGAAGCTGTTCCCAAATCTGGCTGTACGAGTCTTCAAGCTCCTGAGCCTTCTCCCGGAGGGAAGAGGGACAAAAAGTGTGTTTCATTAAAATGGTCCCTTCTCTTTTTCAAAGTTGCTGGTGAACGCAGCAGGCCAGGCAGCATCTCTAGGAAGTGGTGCAGTTGACGTTTCAGGCCGAGACCCTTCGTCAGGATTAACTGAAGGAAGAGTTAGTAAGAGATTTGAAAGTGGGAGGGGGAGGGGGAGATCCAAAATGATAGGAGAAGACAGGAGGGGGAGGGATGGAGCCAAGAGCTGGACAGGTGATTGGCAAAAGGGATATGAGAGGATCATGGGACAGGAGATCCGGGGAGAAAGACAAGGGGGGGGGGAACCCAGAGGATGGGCAAGGGGTATATTCAGAGGGACAGAGGGAGAAAAAGGAGAGTGAGAGAAAGAATGTGTGTATAAAAATAAATAACAGATGGGGTACGAGGGGGAGGTGGGGCATTAGAGGAAGTTAGAGAAGTCGATGTTCATGCCATCAGGTTGGAGGCTACCCAGATGGAATATAAGGTGTTGTTCCTCCAACCTGAGTGTGGCTTCATCTTTACAGTAGAGGAGGCCGTGGATAGACATGTCAGAATGGGAATGGGACGTGGAATTAAAATGTGTGGCCACTGGGAGATCCTGCTTTCTCTGGCGGACAGAGCGTAGGTGTTCAGCAAAGCGGTCTCCCAGTCTGCGTCAGGTCTCGCCAATATATAGAAGGCCACATCGGGAGCACCGGACACAGTATATCATCCCAGCCGACTCACAGGTGAAGTGTCGCCTCACCTGGAGGGACTGTCTGGGGCCCTGAATGGTGGTAATGGAGGAAGTGTAAGGGCATGTGTAGCACTTGTTCCGCTTACACGAGGTCAGGTGACCAAACATTTTGAAAAGCTCAAACAGATAAATAGAGGGATAGCTCAAGCGAAGCGGCCAGTGGAAAGCGGCCAGAGCGTGAGTGGGCCAGTGAAGGAGTGGAGCTTTGAGGCTTTGACTCGAGAGGCTTCGACGAGAACAGGCCGAGGACAAGCTAGCTCGCAGTTAGTTTTTACAATGTCTCCTGAGACGGTGATGTGCCTCTCATGTGAGATGTGGCAGTCTTGGGGGAACGCCCCTCTCCCGCAGAGTCACATCTGGCAGAAGTGCATACGGCTGGGCGATCTGGAAGACCGTGTAAGGAATCTGGAGCAGCAACTGGATGACCTTCGACTCATAAGGGAGAATGAGGCAGCGTAGATGAGAGCTACAGGGAGGTAGTCACACCTAGGCTGTCGGAAGCAGGTCGTTGGGTGACAGTCAGAGGGGGGAAAGCGAAGGTGAGCAGACAGGTAGTGCAGAGCACCCCTGTAGCCATTCCCCTGAATAATAAGTTTACCGTCCTGGATACTGTTGGCGGGGACGACCGACCAGGTGTGAACCACGGTGGCAGGGCCTCTGGCACTGAGTCTGACCCTGTGGTGCAGAAGGGTGGGACGGAGAAGAGGAGAGCAGTCGTCATTGGAGACTCTATAGTCAGGGGAGCAGACAGGAGATTTTGTGGACGTGAGAAGGACACCCGCATGGTTTGTTGCCTCCCGGGTGCCAGGGTCCGGGATGTCTCTGATCGGGTGCACGACATCCTGGTACGAGAGGGAAAGCAACCAGAAGTCGTGATACATGTTGGGACCGACGACATAGGCAGGAAGAGGGATGAGGTCCTGAAGTGTGAGTTTCGGGAACTAGGCAGAAGGCTGAAGAACAGGACCTCAGGGGTGACGACCTCAGGGGTGACGTTCTCAGGATTGCTGCCAGTGCTACGTGAC
This sequence comes from Mobula hypostoma, assembly GCF_963921235.1. Classification (NCBI taxonomy): domain Eukaryota; kingdom Metazoa; phylum Chordata; class Chondrichthyes; order Myliobatiformes; family Myliobatidae; genus Mobula; species Mobula hypostoma. The sequence goes on from NC_086098.1 coordinate 247,319,166, forward strand.
AGTGATGGTAAGAATTGGAGGAGATGGCAGTTGAATGCGTGGCTGAGGAGTTGGTGCAGGGAGCAGGGTTTTAGATTTTTAGATCATTGGGAACTCTTCTGGGGAAGGTGGGATCTGTACAGATTGGATGGGTTGCACCTGAACTCGAGGGGGAGCAATATCCTTGCAGGTAGGTTTGCTAGCATGGTTCGGGAGGGTTTAAACTAATTTGCGAGGGGGATGGGACCCAGAGCGATAGAGCAGTGAAAGAAGTGCATGGAGTAAAGCCAGATCTAACATACAGAGAGGCTTTGAGGAAAGAGAAGCAGAATAAACGGTGTAAAGACAGTAAGGTAGAAGGGCTGAAATGTGTGTACCTCAATGCAAGAAGCATCAGGAACAAAGGTGATGAACTGAGAGCTTGGATACATACATGGAATTATGATGTAGTGGCCATTACAGAGACTTGGCTGGCACCAGGGCAGGAATGGATTCTCAATATTCCTGGATTTCAGTGCTTTAAATGGGATAGAGAGGGCGGAAAAAGGGGAGGAGGGGTGGCATTACTGGTCAGGGATACTATTACAGCTACAGAAAGGGTGGGTAATGTAGCAGGATCCTCTTTTGAGTCAATATGGGTGGAAGTCAGGAACAGGAAGGGAGCAGTTACGCTACTGGGGGTATTCTATAGGCCCCCTGGTAGCAGCAGAGATACAGAGGAGCAGATTGGGAGGCAGATTTTGGGAAAGGTGTAAAAATAACAGGGTTGTTATCATGGGTGACTTTAACTTCCCTAATATTGATTGGCACCTGATTAGTTCCAAGGGTTTAGATGGGGCAGAGTTTGTTAAAGTGTGTCCAGGACGGATTCCTGTCACAGTATGTGGACAGGCCGACCAGGGGGAATGCCATACTAGGTCTAGTACTAGGTAATGAACCGGGTCAGGTCACAGATCTCTCAGTGGGTGAGCATCTGGGGGACAGTGACCACCGCTCCCTGGCCTTTATAATTATCATTGAAAAGGATAGAATCAAAGAGGACAGGAAAATTTTTAATTGGAGAAAGGCAAATTATGAGGCTATAAGGCTAGAACTTGCGGGTGTGAATTGGGATGATGTTTTTGCAGGGAAATGTACTATGGACATGTGGTCGATGTTTAGAGATCTCTTGCGGGATGTAAGGGATAAATTTGTCCCGGTGAGGAAGATAAAGAATGGTAGGGCGAAGGAACCATGGGTGACAAGTGAGGTGGAAAATCTAGTCAGGAGGAAGAAGGCAGCATACATGAGGTTCAGGAAGCAAGGATCAGATGAGTCTATTGAGGAATATAGGGAAGCAAGAAAGGAGCTTAAGAAGGGGCTGAGAAGGGCAAGAAGGGGGCATGAGAAGGCCTTGGCGAGTAGGGTAAAGGAAAACCCCAAGGCATTCTTCAATCATGTGTAGAAAAAAAGGATGACAGGAGTGAAGGTAGGACCGATTAAAGATAAAGGTGGGAAGATATGCCTGGAGGCTGTGGAAGTGAGCGAGGCCTTCAATGAATACTTCTCTTCGGTATTCACCAATGAGAGGGAACTTGATGATGGTGAGGACAATATGAGTGAGGTTGATGTTCTGGAGTATGCTGATATTAAGGGAGAAGAGGTGTTGGAGTTGTTAAAATACATTAGGACAGATAAGTCCCCAGGGCCTGACGGAATATTCCCCAGGCTGCTCTACGAGGTGAGAGAAGAGATTGCTGAGCCACTGGCTAGGATCTTTATGTCCTCGTTGTCCACGGGAATGGTACCAGAGGATTGGAGGGAGGCGAATGTTGTCCCCTTGTTCAAAAAAGGTAGTAGGGATAGTCCGGGTAATTATAGACCAGTGAGCCTTACGTCTGTGGTGGGAAAGCTGTTGGAAAAGATTCTTAGAGATAGGATCTATAGGCATTTAGAGAATCATGGTCTGATCAGGGACAGTCAGCATGGCTTTGTGAAGGGCAGATCGTGTCTAACAAGCCTGATAGAGTTCTTTGAGAAGGTGACCAGGCATATAGATGAGGGTAGTGCAGTGGATGTGATCTATATGGATTTTAGTAAGGCATTTGACAAGGTTCCACACGGTAGGCTTATTCAGAAAGTTAGAAGGCATGGGATCCAGGGAAGTTTGGCCAGGTGGATTCAGAATTGGCTTGCCTGCAGAAGGCAGAGGGTGGTGGTGGAGGGAGTACATTCAGATTGGAGGGATGTGACTAGTGGTGTCCCACAAGGATAGGTTCTGGGACCTCTACTTTTCGTGATTTTTATTAACCACCTGGATGTGGGGGTAGAAGGGTGGGTTGGCAAGTTTGCAGACGACGCAAAGGTTGCTGGTGTTGTAGATAGTGTAGAGGATTGTCAAAGATTGCAGAGAGACATTGATAGGATGCAGAAGTGGGCTGAGAAGTGGCAGATGGAGTTCAACCCGGAGAAGTGTGAGGTGGTACACTTTGGAAGGACAAACTCCAAGGTAGAGTACAAAGTGAATGGCAGGATACTTGGTAGTGTGGAGGAGCAGAGGGATCTTGGGGTACATGTCCACAGATCCCTGAAAGTTGCCTCACAGGTGGATAGGGTAGTTAAGAAAGCTTATGGGGTGTTAGCTTTCATAAGTCGAAGGATAGAGTTTAAGAGTCGCGATGTAATGATGCAGCTCTATAAAACTCTGGTTAGGCCACACTTGGAGTATTGTGCCCAGTTCTGGTCACCTCACTATAGGAAGGATGTGGAAGCATTGGAAAGGGTACAGAGGAGATTTACCAGGATGCTGCCTGGTTTAGAAAGTATGGATTATGATCAGAGATTAAGGGCTTTACTCTTTGGAGCGAAGGAGGAGAGGAGACATGATAGAGGTGTACAAGATAATAAGAGGAATAGATAGAGTGGATAGCCAGCGCCTCTTCCCCAGGGCACCACTGCTCAATACAAGAGGACATGGCTTTAAGGTAAGAGGTTGGGAATTTCAAGGGGGATATTAGAGGAAGGTTTTTTTACTCAGAGAGTGGTTGGTGCGTGGAATGCACTGCCTGAGTTAGTGGTGGAGGCAGATACACTAGTGAAGTTTAAGAGACTACTAGACAGGTATATGGAGGAATCTAAGGTGGAGGCTTATATGGGAGGCAGGGTTTGAGGGTCGGCACAACATTGTGGGCCAAAGGGCCTGTACTGTGCTGTACTATTGTATGTTCTATGTTCTATAAGTGCCAGGAGGGAGATCAGTGGGGAGGGATGGCAGGGACGAATGGACAAGGGAGTCGCTTAGGGAGCGATCCCTGCGGAAAGCAGAGAGGCGGGGGAGGGAAAGATCTGCTTAGTGGTGGGATCCCGTTGGAGGTGGCGGAAGTTACGGAGAATAATATGTTGGACCCGGAGGCTGGTGGGGTGGTAGGTGAGGACCAGGGGAACCCTATTCCTAGTGGGGTGGTGGGAGGATGGAGTGAGAGCAGATGTACATGAAATGGGGGAGATGTGTTTAAGAGCAGAGTTGATGGTGGAGGAAGGGAAGCCCCTTTCTTTAAAAAAGGAAGACATCTCCCTCGTCCTAGAATGAAAAGCCTCATCCTGAGAGCAGATGCGGCGGAGACGGAGGAATTGCGAGAAGGGGATGGCGTTTTTGCAAGAGACAGGGTGAGAAGAGGAATAGGCCAGATAGCTGTGAGAGTCAGTAGGCTTATAGTAGACATCAGTGGATAAGTTGTCTCCAGAGACAGAGACAGAAAGATCTAGAAAGGGGAGGGAGGTGTCGGAAATGGACCAGGTAAACTTGAGGGCAGGGTGAATGTTGGAGGCAAAGTTAATAAAATCAACGAGCTCAGCATGCGTGCAGGAAGCAGCACCAATGCAGTCGTCGATGTAGCGAAGAAAAAGTGGGGGACAGATGCCAGGATAGGTTTGGAACATAGATTGTTCCACAAACCCAACGAAAAGGCAGGCATAGCTAGGACCCATACGGGTGCCCATAGCTACACCTTTAGTTTGGAGGAAGTGGGAGGAGCCAAAGGAGAAATTATTAAGAGTAAGGACTAATTCCGCTAGACGGAGCAGAGTGGTGGTAGAGGGGAACTGATTAGGTCTGGAATCCAAAAAGAAGCGGAGAGTTTTGAGACCTTCCTGATGGGGGAATCGAAGTATATAGGGACTGGACATCCATGGTGAAAATAAAGCGGTGGGGGCCAGGGAACTTAAAATCATCGAAAAGTTTAAGAGCGTGAGAAGTGTCACGAACATAGGTCGGAAGGGATTGAACGGGGGGGGGGATAAAACAGTGTCGAGGTATGCAGAAACGAGTTCGGTGGGGCAGGAGCAAGCTGAGACAATAGGTCGGCCAGGACAGGCAGGTTTGTGGATCTTGGGTAGGAGGTAGAAACGGGAAGTGCGGGGTGTGGGAACTATAAGGTTGGTAGCAGTGGATGGGAGATCCCCTGAGCGGATAAAGTCGTTGATAGTGTGGGAGACAATGGCCTGGTGCTCCTTAGTGGGGTCACGATCGAGGGGTAAATAAGAGGAGGTATCCGCGAGTTGTCGCTGTGCCTCGGCAAGGTAGAGGTCAGTACGCCAGACTACAACAGCACCCCCTTTATCAGCGGGTTTAATAATAAGGTTAGGATTAGTGCGGAGGGAGTGGAGAGCAGAGCGTTCCGAAGGAGTGAGGTTGGAATGGGGACAAGGTGCGGTGAAGTCGAGACGGTTGATGTCCCGTCGGCAGTTGGCGATAAAGAGATCCAGAGCAGGCAGAAGACCAGAGCGGGGTGTCCATGAAGAAGAGGAGGGTTGAAGACGGGAGAAGGGGTCATCGGTGGGGGTGGAAGAGTCCTTGCCGAAGAAGTAGGCTCGGAGACGGAGACGGCGGAAGAAAAGTTCCGCATCGTGGCGAACACGGAACTCGCTGAGGTGTGGGCGAAGGGGGACAAAGGTGAGGCCCTTACTGAGAACAGAGCGCTCTGCCTCCGACAGTTGAAGGTCGGAGGGGATGGTAAAGACCCGGCACGGATGAGAGCTGGGATCAGAGGGGGGAGGGGGGAGGCTGGGGGTGTCAGTGGAGAGGGGAGGGTTGGGGTGAGAGGAAGATGGAGCCTGGGAGACCGCTTTGCTGAACACCTACGCTCTGTCCGCCAGAGAAAGCAGGATCTCCCAGTGGCCACACATTTTAATTCCACATCCCATTCCCATTCTGACATGTCTATCCACGGCCTCCTCTACTGTAAAGATGAAGCCACACTCAAGTTGGAGGAACAACACCTTGTATTCCGTCTGGGTAGCCTCCAACCTGATGGCATGAACATCGACTTCTCTAACTTCCGCTAATGGCCCACCCCCCCCTCGTACCCCGTCCGTTATTTATTTTTATACACACATTCTTTCTCTCACTCTCCTTTTTCTCCCTCTGTCCCTCTGAATATACCCCTTGCCCATCCTCTGGGTTCCCCCCTCCTTGTCTTTCTTCCCGGACCTCCTGTCCCATGATCCTGTCGTATCCCCTTTTGCCTATCACCTGTCCAGCTCTTGGCTCTATCCCTCCCCCTCCTGTCTTCTCCTATCATTTTGGATCTCCCCCTCTCCCTCCAACTTTCAAATCTCTTACTACCTCTTTTTTCAGTTAGTCCTGACGAAGAGTCTCGGCCTGAAACGTCGACTGTACCTCTTCCTAGAGATGCTGCCTGGCCTGCTGCATTCACCAGCAACTTTGACGTGTGTCGCTTGAATTTCCAGCATCTGCAGAATTCCTGCTGTTTGCCCTTCCCTTTTCGCTTTCTTTACTAACTTTTAAAGTTAAGATTCATAAATATAATTTCTTGAATCATATGCAGTGTACCGTCTGTTATTTTGTGGCATTAATTTGTGACAGGGTGGCAAATGACACAGCATCCACACAAACCGGGGTTTGGGGTGGGATCAAGTGCCCAATCTCATGAGTTTAGTGGGACCGGAGCATGTCTTCCGTAGACTTGCGCAGCCAAGGAAACTGGGGCTTTCATATTAATTTTGTAATTTATAGTAAGGCAAAATAACAAATTGCACATTATCTAAAGTAAGTGACAATAAATCTCATTCAGATTCTGTCCCATAGATGCTGCTCATCTCTCCAGGTTCCTACAGCTATCTGTTTTTTTTTGCTTGTCAGCCGTGAGCAGAATTGGAGCCAGACTTGGAGGAGGTCAGACTGCAGTGACATCACAGGCGCATAACATCAGCATTCACAAGAAAAACACAGATTAGATACAAATTATACATAAGTTTTACAAGAAAGAACAGAATTAGAACAATATGGTAGTTTAGCAATTAGCGCGACACTATTTCAGCTCGGGTGTCGGAGTTCAGAGTTCAATTCTGGCATCCTCTGTAAGGAGTTTGTACATTCTCCCCGTGACTGCGGAGGTTTCCTCTCGGTGCTTGTCTTCTCCAACAGTCTACGGACCATTAACTGGTCATCGTAAATTACCCCGTGGTTAGGCGAGGGTTAAATGGGTGGGTGGCTGGGTGGTGTAGTTCATTGGGTGGGAAGGGCCAGATCTGCACTGTATCTCTAGATAAACAGATAGATAGGCAAAGTCAATGTTACTGTAAAATGATCACCATAGTCACACTGTTTCTGTACTGAGGTGGTGATTAACGGAACAGTTGAAGGGAAGTCGCTGTTCCTGAACCTGGTGGTGTGGGACTTCAGGTGTCTGTACCTCCTGCCCGATGAGAGCTGTCAGAAGATGGTCTGGCCTGGATGGTGGACGTTGTTTCCTCGAGGCAGCCCCTCCTGTACTACCGCGGGCCGGGAGGACGCTGCCTGTGATGCGGAATTTCTTTAGCCAGAGTGTGGTGAGTCTGTGGGATCGTTGCCGCAGTCATCTGCAGAGGACAGGTCACTGGGTATACTTAAAGTGGAGGTTAGTAGGTTCTTGATCAGTCAGGACGTCAAAGATACAGGGAGAAGGTTGGAGAATGGGATTGAGAGGAATAATGAGTTAGCCACAGTGGAATGCTGGAGCAGACTTGATAGGCCGATTGGCCTAATTCTTCTTCTGTAAGCCCTTCCATTGTTGTGGATATTGCTTCCCAGCTGTCTACGTGATACACGTGCCAGGGCAGCATGATATGGAGAGTGAGCCAGTCTCCTCCCTCCATGCAACTGATGAGACCAATTTTGGCACCAGTGGCATTGCAAGAGTTGCCATTCCGCCTTGATCCCAATGTGGGACTGCTTTAGGGACTCCAGCTCTGAATTTTTCCTGAGTCCCTATGGGTGGGTACAGCCGCAAGGCAGTGGAGGTTTGAGATCAGTTTTCTTTCTCCTAGGTGAGATGCCAACCACAGCTGACAAGCCACATCTGCCCAAAGCACCAACAGGAGGAATTCTGCAGATGCTGGAAATTCAAGCAACACACATCAAAGTTGCTGGTGAACGCAGCGGGTCAGGCAGCATCTCTGGGAAGAGGTACAGTCGACGTTTCAGGCCGAGACCCCTAGACCTGACGAAAGGTCTCGGCCCGAAACTTCAACTGTACCTCTTCCTAGAGATGCTGCCTGGCCTGCTGCGTTCACCAGCAACTTTGATGTGTGTTCCTTTTATTCCTACTCTTTGCCTCCTGCCAATTAGCCAATGCTCTATCCATGCTAGTATCTTTCCTGTAATACTATGGGCTCTTAACTTGGGACACATACCCCCACTGTGTACGTCCCTGCAGTTCCTCACCTCCCTCTGGGTCCCTCTGCCTGGCATGGGGCCCTCAGAACAGCCCAGTGACCCTGGTCCTTCCTTGGGGGTGTCTCCAGGCTCCCAATCTGGATCAATATTCTCCGACAGCCCGGGAACGTCGTCAGATCGTCCTCCTGGCCTCTGGGTGCTCCTTGTCCGATACAGGATCCCATCGATCACCTTGTAATGCCTCTCTGGGTGCTGCGGGGGGTGGGGGAGATGGACATACCCTTTGTCATTGTCATGTATCGCTCCACCCTCTCCCCCAATCCAAAGCAATCCCAATCCCCCTCTGAGAGCCAGCTTCACCTTTCCCGCTCTCCCCAACACTCCCAGACAAGGAAGAGAATCCGTTACACACATCCGGCCCAACCCATCCAGGCCAACCAAGATCCAGTCCCATTTGCCGAGGTGTGGCCCATATTCTTCTAAACTTTTCCTATCCGACCACTTCTGGGTGAAGAAGTTTCCCCTCTGGTCCCTGTTAAGTTCATCCTTCTTCATTTTTACACACACTAAGTGCTGGAGGAACTCAGCAGGTCAGGAATTGAATTGACACACATCAAAGTCGCTGGTGAACGAGCAGGCCAGGCAGCATGTCTAGGAAGAGGTACAGTCAATGTTTCAGACCGAGACCTTTCGTCAGGATATCCTGAAGAAGGGTCTCGGCCTGAAACGTCGACTGTACCTCTTCCTGGAGATGCTGCCTGGCCTGCTGTGTTCACCAGCAACTTTTATCTGTCTGCCCAAAGCGACTGGTTTTAAGGAGCCAGTGACCCATCTTTGCCCCTCCTGATATCAACAGAAACGGTTCCGCCTGATTCAGTAGCTAAGCCACACGAAGGCCAGGAGCTGGACTTGGCTTGTCAGAGGCTGGTTGAGACGTACGCCATTTGGAGAACTCAATAGGTAATGGGAGCTCATCCCCACTACCTCCCCAGCTTCGACAACCTTTTCTTCGATGTCTAATGACTTTGCACGCCCAGACTGCCTCTGACCCCATTGCATCTTGCGATCCACCCAGCCCGTCTCTCGCACCCCACCCCCTAGCATCTTGCAGCAGCTCCGGGCGGGCCAGCGCGCAGGCGCGGCGACGGGGGATCCCGCCCCGCCTGCGCCTGCGCCGGACTTGCAGCTACCCACACCGAGCGCTCGTTCCCCAGCCGCAGCCTCCTCGCCGTGAGCGCGCACAGGTAGCCCATGTAGCATCTCAGTAGGGAGAGAGCATCGCACGTATCATTTTAGCATGGCAGAGCCGGCCTCCGGCGAAATATACCATTTAAACTCAATCATGGACACCCTATCCCGAATAAGTGTAAGTATCAGCATTTGCAGATTCTCTAACCCAGAAAGTAAAATATTGGGACAGTCCTTCCTGATTTATGTGCATTGCAACGTTTTGGCGATTAAAATAGGCACGTTAGAAGTTTAAATGCGACACAAGGCCATCTATTGCAGGTAAATATTGTTTTACTGGTACAGAGAGAGAGAGGGAGAGATTGCAGCATGTTTTTGGCGACTGGTTTGCATTGCAATACAGCGTTCTGGTTGCAATTTTTTACACGGAAGATGATGTATTTAAGACAAAATGGGGATTGAGAGAGGGTGAACACGAGTGTGCAAAGGGGGGGTGAGGAATGGCAATTAACGCGCACACACACACACACACACACTTGTAAGTGTTAATTTGGGGAATCTTGCAAAACGATTTCCTCATCGTCTCGTCTGGTCGCAGTTTCTATAGAAACTACAGATCCCTCTCCCCCCCCCCCGCTCTCTCTCTCCCTCCTGTTTTTTTAACAGTGCTTTTCAAGCCCTCCCCTTCCTTATTTTGACACCGGTAAGACTGCAGAGGCCACCGTGCGAGGGGAGTGTGAGTGTGTGCATGAGAGAGGGGGAAGCAGCGAATCGCTACAATCGGCGGAAATTTACACCACCCCCCCCAGTTTATTTGAAAAAAAAATCGCAGTTCCCCCCCCCCCGCCCTTCTGCTTTATGAAACATTTGCAATTCGGAGACAATGACATCAAAGAAGATTTTGAGAGTGAGTATATGACGGGAAGGAGGGACATTGCGGAGAATTTAAACCTGCTGCCTTCAAGTAAATTAGCAATAATTGCAAGGTCGCGGGCGCATTTTTAATTTTTGCATTTCGCATCGTGCATAATTAATTCGCCTGCTCACCCGGGATATTATTTTTCTCCTCTCTTGCCCCCCTCCCCTGTGAGAGTGCTCGCACGGAACGAGCTCTGCGGGTCGTTCGTCCTGGACAGATACATCTCTGCTATTAGTCTTTTGTTACTCGGCCCAGCGGATGTGATGGGAGGGCGGGCGGGCGGATCGGGGGAACTGCGCTGGTCTGAAATCTGCCTCGGAGGGTAGGGTGGCGTCAGAACGGGGCGACCCCCTCCCCAACCACTCCACCGCACCGGCCCTGCCTGTTGTGCTCGGAGTTTAGACCTCGTTCTGGGGCACCCAGACAGGTGAGAGCCATGTTTCACCACCGCGCTGATGATCTTTCGGCCCTCTCTGCTCATCCTATCCCAAGCCCCCCACTTTCCTGTTGTGTCTTTCATGACCTCACAAGGACCTTCGCAGCTAATGGAATTTCATTGTTTAGTGAAGGGTTTTAACGCGGGGAATCTCGACGGCAACTCCGTGCACAGCAGGATCCCAGAAACAGCAGACTGCTAATGGGTAGGTTCCCTGTAACATTGACCGAGAAACCACAGGGAGACCCCTCCTCGTCTTTCCAATGGAGGCTTTGGGACGGAGGGGTAGTTTTCCCTTCTGGTATTGGTTGTGGTGAGGGGGGAAATCTTTTATTTTTAAGAACAGATGGGACCTAAGATGGCTTTCCCCTTGGCGCTCCACCCGGGGACTGTCCTGGGACTTGCTCCAATGTGGTGGTTGTGGGACTTGAACCCTTGGCCCTCAGGTGAGAGAATGTGGGGCCCAGCTTGGGAAGGGTAGAGGCTGCCTCTTGAGACCTCCAAATCCTGGAGCTCAACCTGTTGCCAAAGTATGAGGCACAGAACACAGATAGAGGCCCTTCGGCCCAACCAGGCTGTACTAACCACTGCGCCCATCCCAGTTTTCTGAGTTTGGCCCGTATTCTTCCAAGCCCCACCCCCGTGCTTCTGTACCTGCCTCAACCACTCCCTGTGGCAGCTTGTTCCATACACTCACCACCCTCTGGATGGTAAAAGTTGCCCCTCGGGTCCCTTTTAAATCCCCCCCCAATCTAAAACATGTGCCACCTAGTATTGATCTCCCCAACCTGGGGAAAAGACTAAACACAGGAAATTCTGTAGATGCTGGAAATCCAGAGCAACACACGTACAAAAATGCAGGAGGTCAGGAGGCATCTGTGGAGGAGACGTTTTAACCTGAAACGTTGACTGTTCATTCCTCTCCATAGATGCTGCCTCACCTGCTGAGTTCCTCTGGCATATTGTGTGTGTTGCTGGGAAAAAGACTACTCTCTACCTTATCTATGCCTCTCGTAACTTTAAGCATTTGAGCTATGAGAATTTTGGCTTATTGTCCTATCGTTAACCAGAACAGCCCCCCCAACCAATTTCTTTCTCACACACCCTCCCCAGTTGCAAGGCTCTCCATCTCCCTAATAGGTTGGAGAAACTATTTCAATACTCAGCTTTAATGTCCTGATCCCCAACAACAGGACGAGCATTATCACCCTAGGCATCACCATCCCAAGGTCTCCATCTCCTTCCCATCCAGGCCCACTGAAGCCAACAGTTGCACCCCACCCTGTCAGTTGAGAAACCTCCTACCCCTCAACCCCAAAGTTCTTTATCCAATTCTCCAAACTCCCGGTGTCTTCACTAGCCAATAAGTCTCCAGATGGGCACCTGAATCACCAAGGCACAAAGGTGCTGGTAAATGGGACATGGGTGGATGGGACAGCAGCAGCACGATGGGCCTCAGGGCCTGCTTCTGCGGCACAGGAGTCTACAGAGAGTATTGTCAATCATAAGGGCAGGGCCAGCGGCGTCTGCAGTGAGAGAAGGTGTTAATGTTCCATGAGTAGGAGTGGCTGGAGACCATTCGGCCCCTCGTTCTACTCTTCCATTCAGTAAGAGCAGCAGCTCTTTCCTGAGCTGATTTCCATGTCTCCCTGTTTCCTTAGATATTGATAGATGTCTGTCTTCTGTCACTTGGCATCTTGCTTTGTTATGTTTTGAGATTTTTTTGTTTTTCTGTTTTGGGATTTTTGAGGATTTTTAAACAGTAAATTGTTCTATCTTAATGTAAGCTTGCCCTGGCTTTGGATTGTGTGATGGGACAATGTAGAGGGAGCTTCACTCTGTGTCTGACCCCAGGAGTGTGTGATGGGACAGTGTAGAGGGAGCTTCACTCTGTGTCTGACCCCGGGAGTGTGTGATGGGACAATGTAGAGGGAGCTTCACTCTGTGCCTGACCCCAGGAGTGTGTGATGGGACAGTGTAGAGGGAGTTTCACTCTGTGTCTGACCCCGGGAGTGTGTGATGGGACGGTGTAGAGGGAGTTTCACTCTGTGTCTGACCCCGGGAATGTGTGATGGGACAGTGTAGAGGGAGCTTCACTCTGCGTCTGACCCTGGGAGTGTGTGATGGGACGGTGTAGAAGGAGCTTCACTCTGTGTCTGACCCCGGGAGTGTGTGATGGGACAGTGTAGAGGGAGCTTCACTCTGTGTCTGACCCCGGGAGTGTGTGATGGGACGGTGTAGGGGAGCTTCACTCTGTGTCTGACCCCGGGTGTGTGTGATGGGACAGTGTTGAGGGAGTTTCACTCTGTGTCTGACCCCGGGAGTGTGTGATGGGATGGTGTGGAGGGAGTTTCACTCTGTGTCTGACCCCAGGGGTGTGTGATGGGATGGTGTAGGGGGAGCTTCACTCTGTGTCTGACCCTGGGAGTGTGTGATGGGACAGTGTAGAGGGAGTTTCACTCTGTGTCTGACCCTGGGAGTGTGTGATGGGATGGTGTAGGGGGAGCTTCACTCTGTGTCTGACCCCGGGAGTGTGTGATGGGACAGTGTAGAGGGAGCTTCACTCTGTGTCTGACCCCGGGAGTGTGTGATGGGATGGTGTAGGGGGAGCTTCACTCTGTGTCTGACCCTGGGAGATGGTATGGTGGGACAGTGTAGAACAGGGTTTCTCAGCTTGAGGTCCATGGACCTGTTGGTTAGTTGTAGGAGTCCATGGCATGAAAAATGTTGGGAACCCTGGAGCAAAAGAACCTCACTCTCAGTTTAAACCTGGCCGTGATCTGGGTGTGAAGCCCCACACCAACATCCTGAGGTTTGGTGGGATGCCAGTGTTTGGATCTGAAACCCTGTTTGGAGGTTTATACTGTGTCATGGTTGATGCCTAGCTGTGAAACAAATCCTCTACTGATGGCGCTCATCGGTGACTGGAGGGATTCAGCTGTGGAAAACTCTGAGATGATCTCATTAGGAATGCAGCGGAGTCACTGGAGTTAGAAACAGACCCTTCAGCCTATCGACTCTCTGCCAGCCATCAAGCAACAATTAACTGTAATCCTTTGTTAATCCCATTCAGTTTTGCTCATGTCACCATCCACTCCGTTGTGTGCGTGGACACACGTCATTGGGATGTGAGAGAAAATGGGATACCAGGGGGGAAACTGTGTCGATGTCTTGTAGTCATAGTCATACTTTATTGATCCGGGGGAAATTGGTTTTCGTTACAATTGCACCATAAATAATAAATAGTAATAGAACCATAAATAATTAAATAGTAATATGTAAATTATGCCAGGAAATTATGAAATAAGTCCAGGACCAGCCTATTGGCTCAGGGTGTCTGACCCTCCAAGGGAGGAGTTGTAAAGTTTGATGGCCACAGGCAGGAATGACTTCCTATGACGCTCTGTGTTGCATCTCGGTGGAATGAGTCTCTGGCTGAATGTACTCCTGTGCCCACCCAGTACATTATGTAGTGGATGGGAGACATTGTCCAAGATGGCATGCAACTTGGACAGCATCCTCTTTTCAGACACTACCGTCAGAGAGTCCAGTTCCATCCCCACAACATCACTGGCCTTACGAATGAGTTTGTTGATTCTTTTGGTGTCTGCTACCCTCAGCCTGCTGCCCCAGCACACAACAGCAAACATGATCGCACTGGCCACCACAGACTCGTAGAACATCCTGTGGGTGTCTCTCCTCTGGGTTGACCAGCTCCCCGTTGGGTTAATTGGTAATTAATTTATTATTGTCATTATGTACCGGGATATAGTGAAAAGCTTTTGTTTGCGTGTCATTCTACACATCAGTACACTGTGGCAGTACAAAGGGAAAGAGAATTCAGTGTAGAGTATCACAGTCACAGAGGAAGTTCAGCACAAGGGCCACAATGAGGGAGATTGGGGGATCAGGAACTCATCTTTATCGTCTGTTCAAGAGTCCAATAACAGCAGGGTGGAAGCTGTCCTTCTGCCTGGGGTTATGTACTTTTAGGCTTCTGTGTCTTCTGCCTAATGGGAGGGGGGGAGAGAAGAGAATGTCTGGGATGGGAGGGGTTCTTGATTATATTGGCTGCTTTCCTGAGGCATGTCTAGAGAGAGTCAGTGGAGGGGAGGCTGGTGGGTTGTGGGGGGGGGGAGGGGGAGGAGGGATAGATTTAAGGGGCAAATCCTTCAGGGTGATTGAGAGGCAATGGACAAGTGGGGGGAAAATGACCTGCCAGTAAGTTAGTGGAGGGGAAGCTAGCTGTGTCCACAACTCTCTGCTGTATTTTTGCGATCTCAGGCAGGGCATTTGCCACTCCGAGCCTGATGCATCCAGATAGGATGTTTCTTGTGGTGCGTCGGTAAAAGTTGGTGAGGGTCGTCGTGGACAGGCCAGTGCTATTCCTTTAAGAGATTTTCCCTGCGCTGTTGCTGTGCCAGCTTGTGTGACAGCAGTTACTGACAGTCAAGGTCCGTCTGAGAACAGATGGCACCCAGCCTCACGCTGCCCTCCGCTCGTTCCCTGGCGGAGTGTCGTGACTGTCCGCTGCCTTGGGTGTTTTTGTGCGGATGAGTTTGACTTCTGTGTGGATCCTATGATTGCCGCTGTCATCACTACTCCCATTGGCCTGCACCCGGACCATATCCCTCCATACCCCTACCATCCAAACTTCTCCTAGAAGTGTTGCAGTCGACCCCGCGTCCACCACTTCTGCTGGCAGCTCGTTCCACTCTCACCACCCTCTGAGTGAAGAAGTTCACTCTCAGGTTTCCCTTAAATATTTCACCCTTCACCCATGACCTCTAGTTGTAGTCTCACCCAAACTCAGTGCTTGCATACACCTTATCAATCCCCCTCACAGTTTTGTATACGTACCTCTATCAAATCTCCTGTCACTCTCACAAGCTCCAGGGATAAATTCCGAACCTATTCGACCTTTCCCTGTGACTCGGGTCCTGGCAACATTCTTGTAAATTTTCTCTGCACTCTTTCAATCCTGTAGGCAGGTGACCAGAACTGTACACGATACTCCAAATTAGGCCTCACCAGCTACAACATAACATCCCAACTCCTGTCCTCAGTACTTCGATTTATTAAGGCCAATATGGCAAAAGCTCTCTTTATGACCCTATCTACCTGGGATGCCATTAGACGGGCTGAAGGGCTCGTTTCTGTACTGTAGCACTCTGATTTGCTGTCACTGGGAGAAGGGGTGAGCTGCTCGGAAATAGGCTGAGATTTAGAGTGCGGCAAGCCCTTCAGCCCATTGGGTTTTGTGCTGTATCATCGAGACTAACCTCCTGGGCCAGCTTGCGCTGGTTTCATGATTCTGTTTGATCCAAAATGAGAGCGTGGGTTTTGGTTGAGAGGGAGGAGGGTTAAGGAGAGGGTGGTCTGAGTGGGTAGGATTTTTTCTAATGGCTGATACCTGGATGCAGAAAGATTGTTAAACTGGTTTGTACAGATGGCATGCAAAACGTTTCACCACGTTGAGATGGAGCAAGGGAAATCAATAACCAGAAAGCACAATAGAGTGTCACAGTTACAGAGAAAGTGCAGCACAGGCAGACAATAAGGTGCAAGGGCCATAATGAGGTGGATTTTGAGGCCAGGAATCCACGTTAGTGGATGAGGGAGCCATTTTGTGGTCTATAACAGCAGTGCACGCTTCCAGGCTTTTATATCTGTGCCTGATGGGAGGGGGGAGGGAGAAGGGAGAATGGCCTCGTGTGACAAGGAAAGATGGTGTAATCAGATGCGATCATTGTATTTAAGAGGCAAGAGACAGGTACTTAGTTGGCCGGTGGTGTAGTGCCATCTGCACCGGGCTTCGTAAGTGGTCTCGGGTTCGAATCTGGCCGGCTGCTTGCATGTTCTCCATCCGTGCTGAGCTGAGCCTGGAGCTGGCAACTCCACCTCGGTTTTAGAAAAAAACAGACAAAAAAATGTTTGCGCCTGATGCACCTCAAGATTCAAGATTCAAAGATTCAAAAAACTTTATTGTCATTCTAACCGTACATCAGCTCTGCAGGGCAGAATGAGACAGCGTTTCCCAGGAGCAGCGCAATCATAACATAACAAACGCAACACTAAATAATAAACATAACAATAAATAGTAAAACACAACAGCCACATGTCAGTTAAAATCAAGTTGTAAGTGCCCAGTGCGAGTTAAAAGTGTCCAAAGCAGAGTCAGGTGGAGCAGCTATTTAGCAGTCTGACTGCCTGTGTGAGGAAGCTTTTTAGTAGCCTTGTGGTTTTAGTTTTGATGCTCCTGTAACGTTTGCCTGATGGCAGAAGAACAAACAGTTCATGGAGAGGGTGTGAGGGGTCTCTAATGATGTACCGTGTCTTCTGGAGGCATCGACTCTGAAAGAGGTCTTGGACAGAAGGTAGGGAGACCCCAGTAACCTTCTCTGCTCCCCTAACCACCCTCTGCAAGGTGGAAAGGAACAATAAGAAGACAGGTACTTCGACAAGGAATGGAAGGATACAGTTATGATGCTGCCAGTGAGATTTATCATAGTCATACGGCGTGTAGATGTGGCTTGGTGCTTAGTGTAGCGCTATTTCTGGGCCAGTGACTTGGGTTCAGTCTTCGGTAAGGTGGCAATGTGCTCGGATGCAGCAGCTCCTACAGGGCCAACCGAAGGTATTATTGTCTCTTCTTAAACGTGTTCTTTTTACGATCGCAAGAGCCTGCTGGACATTAAGAACTGAAAGTACTGCAGGGCTACCCCACCAGCGAGGTTGTGGTGGAGCTGGACTTGGTGCGGGTCGTGCTGCTGCCTGCCTCGGAGAGTCTGAGTCAGTGCACGGAGGAGGCGTGCAGTCCAACGGCAAGTGATCGTCTTGGTCACTTTTCTTGTGATCGCAAGACCCCGTTGGTCGTTGTCAGTGTGGAATGCTGCAAGTCCGATTCACTGATTTATTGGCGGACGGCGTGGGAGCTGTGTGGCGTCAGTCGTGGCGGGGACTCGGCCTCAAGCCGCGGTGTTGCCTGTTTGCAGCCGCCCAGGAGGGGAAGCGTTGAAGTCACCGGAGCTCCGGAGGCGGTGTACAGTTTGGAGTTGGTGCTGCTCTCCAGTCTTTGATCAGCAGAAGAATTTTGGATCTCCCCCTCCCCCTCCAACTTTCAAATCCCTTACTCACTCTTCCTTCAGTTAGTCCTGACGAAGGGTCTCGGCCTGAAACGTCGACTGCGCCTCTTCCTACAGATGCTGCCTGGCCTGCTGCGTTCACCAGCAACTTTGATGTGTGTTGCTGAGCAGAAAAGGTGTGTTGCATTCGACTGCAGACTGCTGCAACGATCATGAACTTGGGGACTGGCACTATATTTTTTGCGTGATTATATTTTGTGGGCACGTGTCCAAGTGGTTAAGGCATTGGACTAGCGACCTGAAGGTCGTGAGTTCGAGCCCCAGCCGAGGCAACATGTTGTGTCCTTGAGCAAGGCACTCAACCACACATTGCTCTGCGATGACACCGGTGCCAGGCTGTATCGGCCCTAGTGCCCTTCCCTTGGACAACATCGATGTCGTGGAGAGGGGAGACTTGCAGCATGGACAACCGGTCTTCCATATAACCTTGCCCAGGCCTGTGCCCTGGAGAGTGAAGACTTTCCAGGCGCAGATCCATGGTCTCGCAAGACTAACGGATTATATTTTACTGCTGTCTTGTGTGTACTGTGTGTACCTTGTGCTGTGTACGACTGTTGGTACTGTGTTTTGCACCCTGGCCCTGGAGTAATGCTGTTTCATTTGGCTGTACTCACCTCGAGCTGAATGACAACTAAACGTGATCTTGAATTCCTGCCACTGCCTCGTTTATATGTTCTCCTCGTGACCATGTGGGTGTCCCCCTGCTAATCCAGTTTCCTCCCACATTCCAAAGGGGTACTAGTTAGTAGGTTAATTACTTACATGGGTGTAATTGGGCAGGGGGGAGCAGTTTTGAGCTTGTTGGAGCTGAAGGACCTGTTACCGTCCTATATCCCTAAATAAAAAAACACAGAAGCCAACCAAGATTCCCATCCGAGCCAGCCCCATTAGCTTGTATTTGGAATAGCTGCAATAGGATCTCTTAGATAGATAGACATACTTTATTGATCCTGAGGGAAATTGGGTTTCGTTACAGTTGCACCAACCAAGAATAGAGTATAAATATAGCAATATAAACCATAAATAATTAAATAATAATATGTAAATTATGCCAGATGGGAGTAAGTCCAGGACCAGCCTATTGGCTCAGGGTGTCTGACCCTCCAAGAGAGGAATTGTAAAGTTTGATGGCCACAGGCAGGAATGACTTCCTATGATGCTCTGTGCTGCATCTCGGGGGAATGAGTCTCTCATTCTCATAGGTACATAGTGCTTAGAAAAACAGAGGGCTATGCGGTGGGGAAATTCTAGGCAGCCTCTGCAGTAGGTTACATGGTCAGCACAATATTGTGGGCCGAAGGGCCTGTAATGTGCTGTAGATTTTCTGTGCTCTATGTACAAGGCAGTGGAGGTTTGAGATCAGAGTTTTCCTTCTGGATGAACTGCCAACCACGGCTGATGAGCCTCATCTGTCCAAAGCGACTGGTTTTAAGGCACCAATGGGCCGCCTTTTCCCTTTCGCCCATCAGTAGAATCGGTCCCACCAGGCTAAGCCACACGTGAAGGGCAGGGGCTGCAGTTGGCAGAGGGTATTTGAGACGTGTGCTATTTGGAGGATTTAATAAATAGTGGGAGCTTGTCCTCATTACCACCCCGACGACTACAACATGGAGGAGTCATCCCCCTCTATCTTCATGCCGAATGCCACATGCCTTTGACCGCACTGCTGAGGGGAAGATTCTCTCTGTAGCAGCCCTCCTTTCACTGGTTGTCATTGTCAGAGTCACACAACAGAGAATCGGGTCCTTTATGCCGTCCCCGGGATACAGGGTGCTGGTGAGGCCACCCGCACAGTTTCCGATTCGGATTTAATTATCCATGTACATCAAAACATCGTTTGCGTTAACAACCAACACTTCCAGTGATGTGCTGGGGGCAGCCCGCAAATGTTGCTGCACATTCCAGTGCCAACGCAGCAGATAACACAGAGCGCGGTAAAACAGATCACAGAGCCCGGTAAAACAGATCACAGAGCCCGGTAAAACAGATCACAGAGCCCGGTAAAGCAGATCACAGAGCGCGGTAAAGCAGATCACAGAGCCCGGTAAAGCAGATCACAGAGCCCGGTAAAACAGATCACAGAGCCCGGTAAAACAGATCACAGAGCCCGGTAAAACAGATCACAGAGCCCGGTAAAGCAGATCACAGAGCCCGGTAAAACAGATCACAGAGCCCGGTAAAGCAGATCACAGAGCCCGGTAAAGCAGATCACAGAGCCCGGTAAAGCAGATCACAGAGCGCGGTAAAGCAGATCACAGAGCCCGGTAAAGCAGATCACAGAGCGCGGTAAAGCAGATCACAGAGCGCGGTAAAGCAGATCACAGAGCCCGGTAAAACAGATCACAGAGCCCGGTAAAACAGATCACAGAGCCCGGTAAAGCAGATCACAGAGCCCGGTAAAGCAGATCACAGAGCCCGGTAAAGCAGATCACAGAGCGCGGTAAAACAGATCACAGAGCGCGGTAAAGCAGATCACAGAGCGCGGTAAAGCAGATCACAGAGCGCGGTAAAACAGATCACAGAGCGCGGTAAAGCAGATCACAGAGCGCAGTAAAGCAGATCACAGAGCGCGGTAAAGCAGATCACAGAGCGCGGTAAAACAGATCACAGAGCGCGGTAAAGCAGATCACAGAGCCCGGTAAAACAGATCACAGAGCGCGGTAAAACAGATCACAGAGCCCGGTAAAGCAGATCACAGAGCCCGGTAAAACAGATCACAGAGCGCGGTAAAGCAGATCACAGAGCGCGGTAAAGCAGATCACAGAACGCGGTAAAACAGATCACAGTCAACAACAGCGAGACGAGCTCCATTCCTCCCTCTGCCCCAAGACAGATTTTCCACTCTACCTCCATACACGTGGCAGCAATAAACCAATGTACCCCCTCACCCCCACATACAGTCCGTACCTCTCTGCACACTCAGGCCTGAGGCCTGAGTGAGTTCCTCCACCGTCCTGTAACTGTCAGTCCATCTTCGAAACTGGCTTTAGCGACTGGAGACTTGCTGCTGAGGGCATAGGAGAGCGTGAAAACAGCGAACCCCACAGGAAAACGATACTGACCTACGTTACACTAGCGTCTGACAGCGGAAGAATAGATACAGAACTGCAAAAACAGTTCGAGTCAGAGTGTGTCTACCGGCCCGACGTATTGAGAAGAGTGGTGGTGGTTGCGAGGTTTTTGGTCAAGAGGGGTCTGGCTATCCGAGGCTCCAGTGACATATCTGGCAGGCCTGATAATGGCAATGACAGGGGCATTCTAGAGGTAATAAGTGAGTTTGACCTGTTTTTGAAGGTGCACATACAGAAATTTGGAAATGCAGGATCAGGCACTCCTACATATATTTCACCTAAAACATGCGAGGAGTTTATTGAGCTCATGAACGATCGTGTTGTCAGAGATTGTCAGTGAAGTCAAAATGGCCAAATATCCTTAGAACCATAGAGCATTACAGCACAGAAACAGGCCTTTTGGCCCTTCTTGGTTGTGCCGAACCATTTTCCTGCCTAGTCCCACTGACCTGCACACGGACCATATCCCTCCATACACCTCCCATCCATGTATCTGTCCAAGTTTTTCTTAAATGTTAAAAGTGAGCCCACATTTACCACTTCATCTGGCAGCTCGTTCCACACTCCCACCACTCTCTGTGTGAAGAAGCCCCCCCCATTGTTCCCTTTAAACTTTTCCCCCTTTACCCTTAACCTATGTCCCCTGTTTTTTTCTCCCCTTGCCTCAGTGGAAAAAGCCTGCTTGCATTCACTCTATCTATACCCATCATAATTTTATATACCTCTATCAAATCTCCCCTCATTCTTCTACGCTCCAGTCCTAACCTATTCAACCTTTCTCTGTAACTGAGTTTCTCAAGTCCCGGCAACATCCTTGTAAACCTTCTCTGCACTCTTTCAACCTTATTAATATCCTTCCTGTAATTTGGTGGCCGAAACTGGACACAATACTCCAAATTCGGCCTCACCAATGCCTTATACAACCTCATCATAATATTCCAACTCTTATACTCAATACTTTGATTTACTAAAAGCTCTCTTTATGGCCCTATCTACCTGTGGCACCACTTTTTAGGGAATTTTGTATCTGTATTCCCAGATCCCTCTGTTCTACTGCGCTCCTCAGTGCCCTACCATTTACCTTGTATGTTCTACCTTGGTTTGTCCTTCCAAAGTGCAATACCTCACACTTGTCTATATTAATCTCCATCTGCCATTTTTCAGCCCATTTTTCCAACTGGTCCAAGTCCCTCTGCAGGCTCTGAAAACCTTCCTCACTGTCTACTACACCTCCAATCTTTGTATCATCAGCAAATTTGCTGATCCAACTTACCACATTATCATCCAGATCATTGATATAGATGACAAATAACAATGGACCCAGCACTGATTCCTGTGACCCACCACTAGTCACAGGCCTCCACTCAGAGAAGCAATCCTCCACTACCACTCTCTGGCTTCTTCCATTGAGCCAATGTTTAATCCAATTTACCACCTCTCCAAGTACACCTAGCAACTGAATCTTCCTAACTAACCTCCCATGTGGGACCTTGTCAAAGGCCTTACTGAAGTCCATGTAGACAACATCCACTGCCTTCGATTTCTATTAGCTTCGATTCAAGCACAGATGTTGCACATGTAGATCAGCTCACATTCATTTTATGTAATGTGTCAACTGATGGAAACATTTAGGAGCGATTCTTACGATTTCTACCCATTGAGAGCCACACAGGGGAGGCTTTATGTGAGTCCGTGCTCAGTGTTTTAAGAGAGATGAATATTGACTTAAGCAACTGCAGGGGGCCGTGCTATGACAATGCTGCAAATATATCCGGTGCATACAAAGACTTACAATCCCACATCAAGGAAGTCAGCGCACATATTGACTCTCGTTGGAATCAACAGTGTCAACTGTTGTGTTGAAACAGCTGATTTTTTTCAGCTTCGTGCAGAATGTGTTCAACTTCTGCTCCAAGTCAACTTCTAGGTGGAAGTTGGTGACTGCAGGACTTCAGCCTAATGTGAACAAGCACATTGAAACTCTGAGGTCTCTATCTAATACTAGATGGGCTGTGCACGCAGAAACCACACAGGCATTGTGTGGAAATTATGCCAATATTCAAGATTCGTTAAGGAGCATTGCACAGAATGTGGCAACTAGAAATGAAGCAAGGTCACTATACAAAAAAATGGACAAGCTTGAGATAGCTTTTCTGAGCAAATTGTGGCATTGCCTTTTTCAGCGCTTTGAAAGTGCAAGTGTTGCATTGCAAGCTGTAAATCTCGACCTGTGTGATGCTGTGGATTTGGTGAGATCACTACGGGGATACACAGCAAGCTTGCATGATCAATTTGATACTTTTGAGACCCAAGCTAAAGCTATGTCTCCAACAGTCTCAGAAATGTACAAAGAAGACACCCAATGACAAAGAAAACATAAAGCCTTTCTGGGTGAATCCACAACACCTGATGTTGGCTTGTCAGCCAGAGAAAAATTCTCAGCTACTGTGAAAATACTCAGAGATGGATAGATTATTTGCAGAAATTGATTGCAGATTTGCATCATATAATGACCTTAACACACATTTGGTATCCTAAACAATATCCCTTCTCTCTCTGTACAAGTTCGGTGCAAGAGAGCATCTGATCTTCAAAGCAGATACTCAGCTGACCTGGAGTTAGACTTTGTGGAGGAGATTGTCCATTTCAGGGAATTTGTAAGTGGCAAAGATATTTCATCCGTAACAGAGCTTTTATGCTTCCTCAGAGAAAAAAAAAACTTGCAGGTCATCTTCCCAAATGTAAGCATTGCTTTGAGGCTTTACCTGATTCTCCGTCACAAATGCAAGTGGTGAGCGATCTTTCTCCAAGCTCAAGCTAGTGAAGAGTAGGTTCAGATCCACAAAGGGACAGGACGGGCCAGGCCATATCATCTTACTCTGATGTCACTTGAAAGTGATCTTGTTCGGAAACTGGATTAAGGACTTTGGTGCGAAGGAATCCATGAGAACTAGGCTTTAATTTTGATAAAACAAGCATCTGACTTTGTAAATATCTAGGCTTGTGTGTCAGTGCTGTTCCTGTTTTTGTGGCAACAGGCTAATATTGACTGTTTACAAACGTAGTACGTAATAAGTGGTCTTTACTCTGCAAGCCACACAATACAGCAATAGGTTAGTATGCACTGGATCTCATTTTTCAAAAGGATTGATGGAGTATTGTCAAGTTTCCTAGTTTGCCAGAGTGCCGTCTCTCTTGGCCTTTTTGTCTCTCATTTCTATTTTATTTTCTCAGAACACACGGTTGAGAAAAATACCGAGATAAAAATGCTTTGGCACTGTTTGAGAAATATGTGCAGCAATAGCTAAACAAAGATTTAAGATTGGGTATATCATACTTCATCTCCCTCAGAACTTTACTAAGCCAACTAAGCCTAGGTCAATTTTTGACTACTCAAGATGCTGTCCTTCAAACTAAGAATTTGCATTACTTTCTGTCCTCCGTCTTAAGGCCTGTAAGTTTATAGCCTACGTATTGTACTAAACCAATGTCTTGGTCCACAGCTTTGATATTTAGACCAGTACGACTTTTGCTCTTGTTCTTGCCTTTTTTTTGCTTGATACAGCAGCATTTTACGATGTCAACGGGGGCCCTGGCCCCACTAAATCCGGCCCTGCCAACTACAGTCGTGTCATCTGTGAACTTCAGGATTTTAATAGATTTGTCTGTGGAAGTACATACTGTCATAATCAAACTTAAATGTAAACTAATGAGGAGATTTTTTTGAGAAGGACCACGATCAGAACAAAGAAATCCACTGTAGTATAAAGTGGTCATAGTGTCGGTAAACGGGTTTACTGTTGTCACGTGGACCAAGATACAGTGAAAGGCTTGTCTTGCACACTGTTCATACCGATCACACAGCACCGAGGTGGAGCAAGGTAAAACAGTTACAATGCAGAACGAAGGGTAACAGCTGGAGAGACAGTGCAGGCAGGCAATAAGGTGCATGGTCATAACAAGGTTGAGGTCAAGTGTCCACCTTATTGAAAAAGAGAACTAACCAATGGTCTTGAAATCATTGTGATGAAGGGTCTCGGCCCGAAATGTTCCTTTCCGTAGATGCTGCCTGGCCTGCTTGAGTTGCTCCAGCATTTGTGTGTGTTGCTCAATAGTGTTATATAGCCTGAAGAGACTGAGGTCCTTTAACATCTGCCGGATGATGCTGAGGATGTTCTACGAGTCTGTGGTGGCCAGTGCGATCATGTTTGCTGTTGTGTGCTGGGGCAGCAGGCTGAGGGTAGCAGACACCAACAGAATCAACAAACTCATTCGTAAGGCCAGTGATGTTGTGGGGATGGAACTGGACTCTCTCACGGTGGTGTCTGAAAAGAGGATGCTGTCCAAGTTGCATGCCATCTTGGACAATGTCTCCCATCCACTACATAATGTACTGGTTGGGCACAGGAGTACATTCAGCCAGAGACTCATTCCACCGAGATGCAACACAGAGCGTCATAGGAAGTCATTCCTGTCTGTGGCCATCAAACTTTACAACTCCTCCCTTGGAGGGTCAGACACCCTGAGCCAACAGGCTGGTCCTGGACTTATTTCCTGGCATAATTTACATATTACTATTTAACTATTTATGGTTTTATTATTACTATTTATTTATGGTGCAACTGTAACGCAAACCAATTTCCCCTGGGATCAATAAGGTATCACTATGACTATGGCTATTGGGTAGAGGCTATCCTTGAGCCTGATGGAATGAGTTTTCAGGCTTTTGCATCTTCTCGGGTGGTGGGGCGGGGTGGGGAAGAGAGGATGGCTTTGTTGGGTGGGCTCTTGGACTATGACAGTGAGGAGTGAGGCAGAGTCCACGGAGGGGAAGCTGGTTTCCATGATGTGTCCACAACTCTCTGCGGTTTCCTGTGGTCACGGACTGGTGTTGTCTCTTGGAAACCATAATGACCTTATGGGGTCGTTCCTTGACTTCTTATAAAAGTCAGGGTCATTTGATTTGAATGCCACAGTCCTGGACTTGAGTAGGAGTGGATCTCCCGGTTCATCCATGGACTCTGGTGTGTGAACACAGATTGAACACCTTTGGTACACAGTCCTCAACGCGCCTGTCGATGAACCGAGAACCTGTCTCCACCCCCCACCGAACAGCTGGGGGTTGATGTGTGCAGAGGAGCCAGTGACCGGGGTTCAGGTACATTCTCCCCGTGATCCGGTGGGTTTTGTCCGCCGCTGGTTTCTCCCCCGTTCCAGAGACGCAGGGATTAGTATGGAAATTGGTCACGTGGCTGGAATTGGGCTCGTTGGACTGGGAGGGCTGTTTACCATGCTGTGTTTGTAAATCAATAATAAAATCCCCCGGGGTGGGGGTTATGTCACCAAGGGCTGAATCCCTGGTGGGGGGGGGTGGGTGGTTTATGTTATTGAGGGCAGAATCCCTGGGGGGGGGTATGTTGCTGAGGGCAGAATCCCCTGGGGGTGGGCGGTGGTTATGTTACTGAGGGCAGAATCCCCGGGGGGGGGGGTTTATGTTACTGAGGGCAGAATCTCCAGGGGTGGGGGGCATATGTTACTGAGGGCAGAATCCCCTGGGGTGGGGGTTATGTTACTGAGGGCTGAATCCCCTGGGGGGGGGTTATGTTACTGAGGGCAGAATCCCCTGGGGTGGGGTTATGTTACTGAGGGCTGTAGGCAGTGAGTCCCTGGGACAAGGGGACTGCAGTGAAAGAGAGGTGGGGCAGGGCAGGCACTGTTTTCCCGAGGGGCTTGAGGGTCTGAATCTATAAAATGTCTTGATAGTGGTGGCAGTCTATGTCGGCAGAGGATGGGATGGTGGGTAGGGCATTTTGGGAGTGATCGTAGGAGGAAGTTGTGGTTGGAATCTGGAACACTCTCTGTGGGGTCAGGACTCAGGGCCCTTCGAGAGGGTGTTGGGGAAATGTACAGTGGGGTAAATGGTCTAGGGGTTGGAACTACTGGTACAGAGATAGTACAGACTGACTAGACCAATTGGCCTCTGTACTCCCCGAACCAAACTATTCCAATTAGTTAACCTTCCTTCACCAGAACCTTGTTGGAGGAAGTTAATTAATTGGAATAATTACTTGAGATTTACTGGTTCCGAATTTCACTAGTACACACAGATTACAGGGCACAGCAAGAGGCCATTCAGCCTCTAGCCTCTGCTAGCTATTTGAATAGGACCTTCAGTCAATACACCCCCCACCTCACCACCCCCCCCCGCCCCTCAGAACATACGGTCCAGAAACAGACCGTCCAGCCCAACTGGTCCACGCTGACCCAGGTTCCCATTCAGCCAGTTCCATTTGTTCAAGTTTGGCCCCTAGCCCTCTAAACCTTTCCTATCCCTGTACCTGTCCGTATCCCTCTAAACCTTTCCTATCCGTGTACCTGTCCGTATCCCTCTAAACCTTTCCTATCCGTGTACCTGTCCGTATCCCTCTAAACCTTTCCTGTCCGTGTACCTGTCCGTATCCCTCTAAACCTTTCCTATCAGTGTACCTGTCCGTATCCCTCTAAACCTTTCCTATCAGTGTACCTGTCCGTATCCCTCTAAACCTTTCCTATCCGTGTACCTCTCCAAGTATATTTAAATATTGTTAACATATCTGCCTCAACCACTTCCTCTGGCAGCTTGTTCCATAGACTGACCACCCTCTGGGTAGAATGTTGCCCCTCGGATTCGGATTAGATGGCTTCCCTCTCACCCAAACCCCGTTCAATATTCCAACCATTCTGCATCTTTATCTCTCCCCGCATTTCCTCCCTCCATCTTCCATGAGTCCAGGGTGGAATGTCCCAGATCCCAGTCACACCCAAGGGAGGAATGTTCTGTGCCAACTTCCCCCTCTGTGTCTCTCTGCTCACTTGCATCCTGTCCGTGGAATCAGCTTTTCTACGTTTATATTTGGATCTGAATTTTGATTTACTGGAATGACGAATGATTCCAGGAATGAGGATGCGGTGGTGGTTGAGGGGGAGGGGATGCCTGCTTCCCGGGAATTCTGGAGAAGCTGGGACTGTACTTCCCGGAGCTATGAAGCTTATGAGCAGATCCGTACAGTGAGCCGGCCACGGCTACATTACATGTGGCATTGTGTCCAAGATCAGATTTCCAAGTGAGAATGTCTCCCAACCCCCTTCTCTCCCCACTGTCCCCCTCCCGCCAGCTGTGCCTGCAATCCAGGACTGCCATTGCAAACAACTGGGGTTAATGAGACATTTTTTAGGATAAATATTCATCCATCAACCAGTATCAAAAAGTCACAGTAAATTCATGATCAGAGTACGTGTATGTTACGGTGTACTCCCCTCGCATCCTGTGTACTGCCCTCATACTCCTTGTGCAGGCATTCACAGGAAAATAAAGAAATGCAATAGAATTTATTGAAGACTGTACAGAATGGCTGTGCAACAGCCAGTGAGCAAAAGCAGACACATTGTGCAAATAAATAACGCTGAGGATCTTTCGGGCTCGTCAGGGCATCGATCGCAAGATGGCTACTGCATTTAGACAGGTCAAGTTCAACCCTTAAAGGGAAATTACAGGCTGCAGCGATGATGGGTCAGAAGTTGGATCTGAATAGTTTTTGTAAGTCAGCGCCATCTTGTCAATTGCTCATCCCATTAGATCATTCTGTGTACATTTCCTGCATCTGGGGCTCAGGGGGATGATCTCCGAGTCAGTAAGTTATTTCCATTGACCAGTGCATCTGCAGTCACCCCCAAGTATTTGCCCCTTAGATCTGATCTATTCCCCCATACCTACCCCTTCCTGCCTCCTCCCCGATGCCTCAGGAAAGCAGCTGGCACCACCCCGGACATTCTCTCTCCTCACCCTTCCATCGGGCAGAAGGTTGTGTTCATCCATCGTCAATGTCGACAAGGACCTTGACACCATTATGATGGTGTCGAGACTAGCGCGTGATTGGGATTTAAGTGAGGGAGAGTTGCGCAGCGTCAGCCTCACTCTCTCTTCCCAATTCCCATCTGGATCCAGTGGCAAGACAGAGTCTAGACGGCTGGAGATGGGACTAGGCGCAGTGGATGACCAGGACGTCTTCTGTGTCTTGTCCTGCTCTACACGTTCCACGACGCTTGCAGAGACCGCCTCCTTGACCGTTGGACCTTCCAGTGGTCTCGTCCGCTCAATCCGCCGGAGTCTGTCTTCACATGCTGGGATAGACAACTCCCTTTCGCACCGAGGGTTTGAGACCCGTCGGCTACCCTCACCTGGTTTAGCCGGCTTGTCGAAGCCGTTGCCCGGGGTGTGGCCGCTGTCGCATGCAAACAGCTACGGGGAGCCACAGGTGAGAGCTGAGTGCCAGGTGGGGACCAAAGGTGGACAAACTGCCCTGAAAAGGACGCGACATGTTCTCCCACCAGAGGTGCTACCCCTCCCTGACACCCCATACACCCCACAGGTAGAAGGTACAACAGTCTGAAATCACGTACCACCAGGCTCAAAGTTAGCTTCCACCCCGCCGTCATGACATGCTTGAGTGAATGTCTCCTACGCTAAGAAATGAATTCTTGATCTCCCAATCTACCTGGTCGTGGCCCTCGCACTTTGCCTGCCTGCACTGCACTCTCTGTAACTGTGGCACTCTATTCTGCATTCTGTTTTCCTGCCTCAGTGCACTTGTCAAATGATCTGTCTGGATGGCATGCAAGACAGGTTTTCCATTGTATCTCAGTACGTCTGATAATAATAAGCCAGTCTTTGGAGTTACAATTATTATTTGTTGCCGTCTTGCGGCAGTACTTTAATGCATGTCTCTGTTATATAACTTGTAAATTTATGATCTCTCTAATGTAACATTCCCATTGAACCCCATTACACAAAGACCAGACTAAAGCTTCTTTCTGGCATGGATGTGATTGGTCAATAGTTTCTCTTTAGACACATCCACCTGCATATATTATACACTGAATGTTACCGTTTGCAGGGCTGTTCGGAGATGGAGGTATCTGAAGGGATTTCTGGGGCCACGGAGTTGGGAAAAGTGTAGGGGTCTGAGACGGGGAGGCATGTAGGGGCCGGCAGGTTGGAGGGGGGTCACAAAGACGAGGGGGTAACAGAGGCCAGGATGGGGTGCAGGGGATCGCAGGGGTGGTGGAGTCACCCAGGGGCAGGAAGGACTTCATGGAGATGGGGAGGGCCGCAAGGACAGGAGTGGGGGGGTGGGGGACACAGATGGGAAGAGGTGAACAGACGGGGTGTGATACCATGGTGGGGTGGTCACAGTCAGGGTAGTTTTGATCGTTGAGCTGAGGAGGGGAAGGCTAAAGGGGATCATGGAGATGGGGATGGGTGCGGTGGGCCGGAGGGGTTTCAGAGCCGAGGGAGGGGCACAGGGGGCCAGAGGGAGAAGCGGGGACACATGGAGGAGATCACTCCCAGCAGGGTGCACCCCCTCTGACTCTCCTTCCTGTCTGCAGGCCGCCATGAAGAACATGGAGCGGGAGCTGATGTGCCCGGTGTGCAAAGAGATGTTCAAGCAGCCTGTCATCCTGCCCTGCGCGCACAACGTCTGCCTGATGTGCGCCACCGAGCTGCTGGTGCAGCAGGGCATCCTCTGTGCCGAGCCGACCTCCGAGCCCTCCTCGCCTGCCTCCACCCCCGTGATGCGCAGCCCCCGCCTCGGCCGCCGAGCTGGGGCCAAGGCTGACAGGTTGGACAGACTAATCCGGGCAGGTGAGACCACCCTCTCCCCACAGTCCCTGAGCAGATTATTGAGTGACAGCACAAGACATTTGCACGTTGTTCAGGTCTGGCTGTCCCTACTGGAGTAAAGCTGCCACTAAACTGGTGTGGAAGTTGCAGTAAGGCAAGGGTAGACAACGTCCAGGCAAGGATAGCCTGGGGCAGTAGTCGTCAACCCAGCTCTTCGAACTGAGATAGGCCGGGGTGACTGCAGTGGTGTGTAATGCGGCGAAGTGAACTGGCCTCTAAAGTGAGACCTTTGCTGGAAAGATCTTTGAGAATGTGGCTTCCCTTACACTGTAGGCGGTGCTGGAGACAAGCAAGATAGGAATAACGGAAGGATGTGAAATGCACTCAGCAACTCCTTTACTAACTTCAAAATGTCATCGGTTGTCAGCTTGTAATTTCTATCGATTTTTAATACCCGAATTGTGAATAGTGACTGATCTTGCAAGAAAGGAACACAAGCATACACAGTGGTCAATATCTGTAACTGCTAGTCAGTTCTGTATAAAAATGGCATTTCTCTGTTCAGACTTCAGAACAATGTGGTGACGGGGGCCACTTTGTTCTTCTTGTGCACAAGTAAAATGAAGAATGTTTGAAGAGTAAACGTCTGTGTGTTCTGAGTCCAGTTAGTGGCAATGACATTGGAAAGAGCACAGGGGACGTTTACAAGAACTTTGGCTTTGTGGTAACAGTGGGGGGTTGCTTCTGTGGTCTAATTAATATTACAGAACATAGCACAGTATAGCGAGTAGTGCCCTCACTCGAGTCGACTCCATTGGTGCTGCAGAGGTCGATCTGGTGCAGTGTGGACCAGAGTAGGTGGCGGCCGTGGTCAGCGGCTGGGGCTTTTCGTTGTTCAGTCTCTCCTTTCAGAGTGGCCGCTTGTTCTCCGCGGCACAGTGGAGGCCGCTCTCCCGTCACGCAGCTCACGTGAACAGATCTCCTCCAGGCGTATCTCTGAGTGCAGTGTCTTCCCGGTTTTTAGATGTAATGGTGGATTTCTTCAGGCATGGTACAGGATCTTCTGCCCGCGACGTTGTGCTGATTCCATGAGAGATCTACCCCTTCCTTCCTGCGTAACCCTCCATTTCTCTTAGATCCATGTGCCTATCTGAGAATCTTTTAAATGTCCGTGCGTCGGCTTTACCAACACTCGTGGCAGTGCGTTCCAGGCTGCCACCACTCTCGGTGTAAATACATCCACTGTACCTCTGACATCCTTTTCACTCACCTTAAACTGTCGTCCTGTTAAACAGTTGGCCACTGCCACCCTGGGGTAAAGATGCTGTCTGTGCCTCTCGTCATTTATACACCTCATCTCCTTCCGTCTTTCGTCGCTCCGAAGAGAGAAGCCCTAGCTCACTTGGCCTTTTCTCACAAGACATGCTATCTAATCCAGGCGACATTCTGGTAAACCTCCTCTGCAACCTCTCAAAGGCTTCCACCCCCATCCTATAATGAAGTGACCAGAGATGAATGCAGCATTCCAAGTGTGCTCTAACCAGGCGCATTACCTCACAACTCTTCAACGCAAGTCCTTTGACTAACGAAGGGCAACTTTCTTAACCAGCTTATGCCTCTATCAGAATGCAAGGCAACTTTGAGGGATCTATGGATGTGGGGCCTCAAGATCTCCCTGCTCATTGCTCCGCTAAGAATCTGGCCATTAACACTATAGTCTATACCCCGTACACTGCTAACAATCTGGCCATTAAGACCATACGGCATAGGTGCAGGATTAGGCCATTTGGCCCATCAAGTCTGCTCCGCCATGCAGTCGTGGCTGATCCTTTTTTCCCCCTGCTCAACCACGGTCTTCTCCCCGTAGCCCTTGATGCCGTATCCAATCAAGAACCTATCAATCTCTGCCTTAAATACATGCAATGATCTGGCCTCCATGGCTACATGTGACAACAAATTCCACAAATCCACCATCCTCTGGCTAAAGAAATTTCTCTGCATTTCTCTGTTTTAAATGGATATCCCTCTATCCTGAGGCTGTGCCCTCTTGTCCTAGACTCTCCCACCACGGGAAACAGCCTTTCCACGTCTACTCTGTCTAGGCCTTTCAACATTCGAATGGTTTCAGTGAGATCCCCCTCATCCTTCTAAATTCCAGCAAGTACAGACCCAGAGCCATCAAACGTTCCTCGTATGATAACCCTTTCAATCCTGGAATCATCCTTGTGAATCTCCTCTGGATCGTCTCCAATGCCAGCACGTATCTTCTAAGATGAGAAGCCCAAAACTGTTCACAATACTCAAGGTGAGGCCTCACCAGTGCCTTATAAAGCCTCAACATCACATCCCTGCTCTTGTATTCTAGACCTCTTGAAATGAATGCTAACATGGCATTTGCCTTCCTCACCACCGACTCAGTCTGTAAGTTAACCTTCAGGGTGTTCTGCCCAAGGACTCACAAGTCCCTTTGCATCTCCGATTTTTGGATTTTCTCCTCATTTAGAAAATAGTCCGCACATTTATTTCTACAACCAAACTGCTGACCATGCATTTTCTAACACTGTATTTCAATTGTCACTCTCACACCCATTCTCCTAACCTGTCTAAGTCCTCTGCAGCCTACCTATTTCCTCAACACTACATGCTCCTCCACCAATCTTCCATCATCTAAATCATTTCTATACATCATGAAAAGAAGTGGTCCCAACACCGACCCCTGTGGAACACCACTAGTCACTGGCAGCCAACCAGAAAGGGATCCTTTTATTCCCACTCACCCCCTCCGACCAATCAGCCAATGCTCTAACCATGTTAGGAACTTTCCTGTAATGCCATGCGCTCTTAACTTCATAAGCAGCCTCATGTGGCACCTTGTCAAAGGCCTTCTGCAAGTCCAAATGCACAACATCCCCTTTATCTATCCTATGTGTCATCTCCTCAAAGAATTCCATCATGTTTGCCAGGCAAGATTTTCCTTTAGGAAACCATGCTGACTTTGTACTATCTTGTCCTGTGTCACCAAGTACTCCATCACCTCGTCCTTGACAATTGACTCCAACATCTTCCCAACACTGAGGTCAGGCTAACTGGTCTATAATTTCCTTTCTGCTGCCTTCCTCCTTTCTTAAAGAGTGAAATAACATTTGCAATTATCCTGTCATCTGACACCATGCCAGAGTCCAATGATTTTTGAGAGATCATTACTAATGCCACCACAATCTTTCCCAACACTTTACACTGCTGAGACTCTGGCCGTTAACACTGTACACGGCTAGGAATCTGGCCGTTAACACTGTACACGGCTAGGAGTCTGGCCGGTAACACCGTACACTGCTAGGAATCTGGCCGTTAACACTGTACACTGTTGTCACGTACGCCGTGATGGGGATAATGAAACCAGCAGAAATAGAAACCACTTTGGAGTCTCGTATTGCTATAAACTACTAATATTTATTAGGAACTACGCAATACAGTAATATCAATGTAAATAAATCACAAAGGTTAGCAATGAATATATATGAGTACGTAAATCAGTAAGTGTGGAAATATATGTATGAAAATCAAGCTTCTTTAAGTCTAGGGGTAAAAAGATACAGTCTTACAATGTTGAGTAAAGTTCAGTTCAGTTTGTGGTATTTAGTTGAATAGCGATGGGGAGAGGGAGAGAGAGAGATTTGAGTCTTCAGGTGAGCTGATGCCGTTGATCTTCTCGTCGTCCTCCGAAATCCTTCACAAGTCACCGACTGTGACTTTAACCAGGGGGACCGGTTTTCCTGTGGTGGAGCTATCACCCCGGCAAGGGTGGACACATAGACAACTCCCCACCGGTCAACCCCTTCTTCACCGATGGAATAGCAATTTGGATCGATCCGCCTCCCCAAAGCCACTTTCTCTGCGGTCACAACAATGCTCATTCAGTGTCCAGATCATGTGTCTGAGGTCTGTATCATCTGACCTCTCATTTATCCCACCAGGCTGAACATCACCTGTCATTCAAAGAGTCCCTCCTTCCTTTGTGAAGAAATGCACAAGCAGGCAATAAGTCCTTGAAAGTAACGTCAGCAATCTGTCTTTGGTCACCATAGCAACTTTCGAGCTGCTCGGTGCTGTCTCCAACTCCAAACTCAGTAGAAATCCAAAGTTACTTCCAATGCCTTAAAGTGACAGTCCAACCGTTAATCTTCGTCTCTCTTTCTCTCTCTCTCTCTCTTTTTAAAAGCAACGTATCGGTGGTAAATAACTCTGTCTCTCTCTCCTTTACAAACAAACCATCAATGATAAATGTCTCTCTCTGTCTCTCTTCAGAGAGTTAATAGGGGTACTCCTGGATCCCCTCACACTGTTAAGGATCTGTCCATTAACACTGTACACTGCCTTCAAGTTCAGTCTTCCAACATGAATCACTTCACACTTTTCCAGAATGATTGTTGTCCTTTTTGGTTCCTTCCTTTCCAAGTGGGCAGTATTATTTTCCGATATTATACTCCCATTTGCCGGCTTACTTTGCCATTGATATTTGTGAAAAGTTGTCAGCTGACGTCAGTGGTGAGGAAGGCAAAGCGATGTTAGCATTCATTTCGAGAGGAGCAGAATATAAAGGAAACGATGTAATGCTGAGGCTTTATTAGACATTAGACAGACCAGATTTGGAGACAGTGAACGCAGAGAGGATGCTACCAGTAACGGTAGATTCTAGGACCAGAGGGCACAGCCTCTGGCTATCCCTTTAGAACACAGATGAGAAGAAATGACCTTAGCCAAACGGTGGTGACTCTGTGGAATTTATTGCTACAGACAGCTGTGGAAACCAAATCATTGGGTGTTTTTAGAGTAGAGGCTGATGGGTTCTTGATTAGTGAAGACATCAAAGGTTACTGAGTGAAGCAGGAGAATGGGATTGAGGGAAAATAATTTAGCCATCATCGAAGGGTGGAACAGAACTGATGGGCCGAATAGCCTAATTGTGCTCTTGAGTTTTATCATGGAACACACACAAGATGTTGGAAGAATTCATCAGGTCAGGCAGCATCTATGGAGAGGTATAAATAGTCAGAGTCTCGGCCAGAAACATGAACTATTTATTCCCCTTCCGTAGATGCTGCCTGATCTCCTCAGCTCTTCCAGCATTTAGTGTGCCTTGCTCTGGATTTCCAGCATCTGCAGGATCTTTCTTGTGTGGGTGATGGTGGAGGGTTGTTTCTGGAGGCCTGTGACCTGTGGCGTTCCCTGGCTTGTCTCTGGCCAGTTTCAAAAGCCTGAAAGCTCATACCAGCAGTCTCAAAGACGACTTCTACCCTGCTGTTATCAGATTATTGAAAGACCTCGTCCATGACAAGATGGATTCGTGGCCTGACGATTACCTCATTATGATCTTGTACTTTGTCTCCCAGCACTGCAGTTTCTCTGTCGCTGTGACACTTTGTTCTTGTTTTACCTCGTTCCACATCCATGCACTCTGTAATGATCTGATCGGTATGAACAGTGTGCAAGACCAGCTTTTCACCAGGGCTTGGTACATGTGATAATGTACTAATGCCAAATAACAGCAGGGTAGAAGTCCTCCTTCGGTGTGGAGGTGCGTGTTTTCAGGCTCCCGTGTCTGCCCGATGGAAGAAGGGAAACGAATCTGGGTGAGATCTTTGATGCTGGTGGTTTATCGGCGCAACAGGATGTGTAGGCAGAGTCCACGGAGGGGAGGCCGGTTTCCGTGATGTGCTGAGCTGATGCTTGCGGGGTCCATTTGCAGGTTTGAGTGATTTTGTTGGAAGGGTGGGGAGGAGGAGGGGTGAGAGTTCTTGGGGAGCTTTATATAGTGGGGGGGCTCTGGCAAGGTGAGGGGGGAGTAATGTGTCTGGGATGTTTCTCCCTCTCACTGCCTTCTGAAAGACGTATTTCTCCATAGTTCCTCCGTCGGGTGTGTGGGCAGCTGGTGCGTCAGGCTTAGTTAATGTCCTTCTGCGAGTTTCGTCACCCTGCCGTGGTGGAGAGGCTGGAGTTCCTGAGATGCCAAGGGGATGCCTCTGGGGCTCAGCTCTGTGTAGGGACACCCATGTTGGTAAGGTTATGAGGATGTTCCAAAGAAACATCCGACCAAGATGTCAGTGGAGCTGGTGGAAGGTGATGACACATCACAAGGGCAGTAAGGGGGAGGAAGGTGGCAGCAGTGAAGTGACCCAGTCAGCTGTTTGCTGTTGTGTGCTGGGGCAGCAGGCTGAGGGTAGCAGACACCAACAGAATCAACAAACTCATTCGTAAGGCCAGTGAAGTTGTGGGGATGGAACTGGACTTTCTGACGGTGGTGTCTGAAAAGAGGATGCTGTCCAAGTTGCATGCCATCTTGGACAATGTCTCCCATCCACTACATAATGTACTGGGTGGACACAGGAGTACATTCAGCCAGAGACTCATTCCACTGAGATGCAACACAGAGCGTCATAGGAAGTCATTCCTGCCTGTGGCCACCAAACTTTACAACTCCTCCCTTGGAGGGTCAGACACCCTGAGCCAATAGGCTGGTCCTGGACTTATTTCCTGGCATAATTTACATATTACTATTTGATTATTTATGGTTTTATTACTATTTAATTATTTATGGTGCAACTGTAACGAAAACCAATCTCCCCCAGGATCAATAAAGTATGACTATGACTGTCTGGTACTCTACGCCACTGGGCCCTGACCCCGATCTGTCCCCTCACGATGAACACGCACAAGTGTTTCCGTTTATA
Source organism: Mobula hypostoma (assembly GCF_963921235.1). NCBI lineage: Eukaryota > Metazoa > Chordata > Chondrichthyes > Myliobatiformes > Myliobatidae > Mobula > Mobula hypostoma. Next base: position 247,355,947 of record NC_086098.1, read on the forward strand.
CTGACCCTGTGTCGCCCTCTCCAGCCACCTGAGGCCTCACCGATGCACGACGGCTTAGGGGAACATCATGCCACACTCGAGCGCTCACACTACTGACGGGAACTAGTTGAACAGAGGTTGGTGGTGTCGTGGATTGTGTAGGTTGTAAAGTTTACCCAAGTGAAGATTATCCAGTGGGTATGGACCTGTTGCAGATGTGGCCGGAGTAATGTCAGATGGAATTTGACTCTGGTAAGCGTGAGGGATTGGAGACGGTGCACAATTAACGGTAGGAGGTACCGGCAGGTGATGGGTGAGACCACGTGAGGGGGAAGGTGGGCGGATAGGGGAGGGAGTTGAAGAGAGAAGCTGGGAGGTGATAGGTGGGAAAGGTAAAGTGAAGAAGAAGGAATCAGCTAGAAGAGGAGATTGGGAGAAAGGAAATGAGATGGGGCACCAGAGAGAGGTGATAGGCGGGTGAGGAGAAGAGAAGGGGTAAGAGGGGAGCCAGAATGGGAAGTAGATAAAGAGGGGAGGGGGGTAGAAATGACTGGAAATTAGGGATGTTCATGCTGTCAGGTCGGAGGCTATCCAGATGGAATATGAGATGTTGCTCCAATTAAAGGGGGGCCTCATGCTGGCATTAGAGGCCATGGACCAAGCTGAGGAGCACCTTACACCTCCTTTGGTAGACACATATCTCCACCCTGCCACCCAGGTTAGAATGGGAATTGAAATTAAAATGGTTGGCTGCTGGGAAATTGTGCTTGTTGCAGACGGAGCAAAGGTGCTCAACGGTGTTCACTTAAGGAACCTTTAAGAGTGCCGTGGGCGGCGGGGTGGAGATGCGTCTCTACCAAAGGAGGTGTGAGGTGCTCCTGACCTCTTCTAGTCTGCAGGTCCTCCTTGGGAGTAGGTGGTGGATGGTCATATGAGCAGCTGCTGCTCATCACAAGTCCTGGTTATGCAACCAATGAGGCCAGGGAGACGATCTCTGAAGAGTACTGATGATGGCTGGGGTCACCCATCTTGTAAAGACACTGCCCAGGCAATGGCAACCACTTCTGTAGAAAAATTTGCCAAGAATAATCACGGTCAAGACCATGATCTCATACAACATGATCTCATACAACATGATCTCATACAACATGATGGTGATGAGTAGAGGTCTTGTTAAGAGGTGTCTTGGGGTCCAAGTCAACATTGTGTCCAATTTATTTTTAACACAGCTGCATGGACCAACCATTGCCCTGTGCAGAAAATTATTACACTGCCTGAAAACTGTGCGAACTTTAAATGTTTTTTGTAATATGCATACTATGAATATTCAGAATGAAAATTGAAAACTCACATACTTTAGATTTTATTTATTGATCGAAGGGTATAATGAAATACAGAACAACAAAGAAAATCTTTAACATTGCATTCAGCAGGTTAGCCGTTTACTAACAGTGAGCTACTAACTTCCATTCTGTGTTTACTGTTACAATTTGTAACAGTGCTGCAATTTGAAACACTGACAATGTAAATACATTGAGCCTCAAAAATGTTTCAAAGTAAAGATTATGTATGTTATTTAGAAAATTTGTGGATAATATTCATTAACACATAATTACAGCGTGTTTCAAAGTTATATTAACATTACATAAAAGAAAATTCGAGCTGTGCAGCAATGAAGGCTATGTGCATGGTGGCATTTCAGTTACTGTGTGGCCGTGAAAGTGGCTCCACAAATCAGTTGGTTAAAAAAGGTGTATGCCATAGTTTACTTCATTAATGGAGGTTTTGTGTTCAAGTCAGGAGGTTGAGTTGCAGCTAACTGAAACTTTATATCATAACTTTCTTTACAGAGCACTTACAGACGATGTAGTTCAAAGTGCTTTAAATGCAATAAAAGTACAAGCATGAAAAAAATATATAAAAATAAGCATGTAATTGAAAGAGAAAATGATGTTAATTGAAAGCAAGGTTAAATGGCTTTGAGCAGGCATTTGAAAGTGTCACCTGAGTCTGCATCCCTAATACTTGAAGGAATTGTCTTCCACAGTTCAGGAGCATAGTTCAAAAAAGCTATTCAAAAAATGGATTCAGCAGTGGCTGGGTGGGAGATGCCAGAGAGTAGTGGTGGATAACTGTTCGTCAGATTGGAGGATGGTGTCTAGTGGTGTGCCTCAGGGATCTGTACTGGGTCCAATATTGTTTGTCATATACATTAATGATCTGGATGATGGGGTGGTAAATTGGATTAGTAAGTATGCAGATGATACTAAGATAGGTGGTGTTGTGGATGATGAGGCAGGTTTTCAAAACTTGCAGAGAGATTTAGGCCAGTTAGAAGAGTGGGCTGAAAGATGGCAGATGGAGTTTAATGCTGAAAAATGTGAGGTGCTACATTTTGGTAGAACTAATCAAAATAGGACATACATGGTAAATGGTAGGGCATTGAAGAATGCTGTAGAACAGAGGGATCTAGGAATAATGGTGCGTAGTTCCCTGAAGGTGGAATCTCATGTGGACAGGGTGGTGAAGAAAACTTTTGGTTTGCTGGCCTTTATTAATCAGAGCATTGAGTATAGGAGTTGGGATGTAATGTTGAATTTGTATAAGGCATTAGTAAGGCCAAATCTGGAGTATTGTGTACAGTTCTGGTCACCGAATTATAGGAAGGATGTCAATAAAATTGAGAAAGTACAGAGGACATTTACTAAAATGTTGCCTGGGTTTCATCTCCGAAGTTACAGAGAAAGGTTGAACAAGTTAGGTCTTTATTCTTTGGAGTGTAGAAGGTTGAGGGGAGACTTGATAGAGGTGTTTAAAATTATGATGGGGATTGATAGAGTTGACATGGTTAGACTCTTTCCATTGAGAGTGGGGAAGATTCAAACAAGAGGGCATAGGTTGAGAATTAAAGGACAAAAGTTTAGGGGTAACATGAGGGGGAACTTTACTCAGAGAGTGGTAGCTGTGTGGAAAGAGCTTCCAGCAGAAGTGGTAGAGGCAGGTTCTATGTTGTCGTTTAAAGTTAAATTGGATAGATATATGGACAGGAAAGGAATAGAGGTTTATGGGCTAAGTGCAGGTCGGTGAGAATAGGATAGGGTAAGAGTTCAGCATGGACGAGAAGGGCTGAGATGGCCTGTTTCCATGCTGTAATTGTTATATGGTTATAAGCTGACCTTTGAGGGAGATGGTTTAAGTTTCGGGGTCCAGCAGCAGAAGATCTATAAGTTTGAGCAGGATTACACAGTGAGAACGATTCGACAAAGTTTTCTGGTCCCAGGCTATTAAGAGCTTTAAGGTCGCATCTGGTGCACTGCATTCAATCTGGTCACCTCGTGTGGAGGCTTTGGGGAGGGTGCAGTAGAGGTTCGCCAGGATGCTGCCTGGATTAGAGGGTATGAACTACAAGAAGTTGGACAAACTTGGGTTGTTTTCTCGGGGGCAGTGGAGCCTGAGGGAAGATATGATAGAGATTTATAAAATTATGAGAGGCATAGACAGTTGTTACCTGTTATCTTTTATCCTGGAATTGTAATATTTAATACTAGAGGGCAGGGGTTCCCAACATACAATGAGGGTCTGTGGCCCCAGGGTGGGAACCCATGATGACAGGACAGGTTTAAAGAAGATGTGAAGGGCCAGTTTTAATTTGCATGGCGGGCTGAGTGCCTGGAGTATGCTGCCGGGGGGCGGGGGGAGGCAGATACGATAGAGGTCTTTAAGAGGCTCGTAGACAGGCCCATGCAGGGATATGGGAATTGTGTAGGCAGTTATAATTAATTTAATTAGACATTTAATTACTAGTTTAATGAGTTTGGCAGCATTGTGGGCCAAATAGACTGTCCTGTGCTCTTCTGTTGTATGTTTAGCAAGTGAGAGAGCCGCAGGTCACTGCATTCATCTGATACAGAAACATAGAAACATAGAAAACCTACAGCACAATACAGGCCCTTCAGCCCACAAAGCTGTGCCGAACATGTCCCTACCTTAGAACTACCTAGGCTTTACCCATAGCCCTCTATTTTTCTAAGCTCCATGTAGCCATCCAGGAGTCTCTTAAAAGACCCAATTGTATCCGCCTCCACCACCGTCACCGGCAGCCCATTCCACACACTCACCACTCTCTGCATAAAAAACGTACCCCTGACATCTCCTCTGTACCTATTTCCTAGCACCTTAAAACTATGCCCTCTCGTGCTAGCCATTTCAGCCCTGGGGAAAAGCCTCTGACTATCCACACGATCAATGCCTCTCATCATCTTATACACCTCTATCAGGTCACCTCTCAGCCTCCGTCGCTCCAAGGAGAAAAGGCCGAGTTCACTCAATCTATTCTCATAAGGCATGCTCCCCAACCCAGGCAACATCCTTGTAAATCTCCTCTGCACCCTTTCTATGGCTTCCACATCCTTCCTGTAGTGAGGCAACCAGAACTGAGCACACTACTCCAAGTGGGGTCTGACCAGGGTCCTATATAGCTGCAACATTACCTCTCGGCTCCTAAACTCAGTTCCATGATTGATGAAGGTCAATGTACCGTATGTCTTCTTAACCACAGTCAACCTGCGTAGCAGCTTTGAGTGTCCTATGGACTCGGACCCCAAGATCCCTCTGATCCTCCACACTGCCAAGAGTCTTACCATTAATATTATATTCTGCCATCATATTTGACCTACCAAAATGAACCACCTCACACTTATCTGGGTTGAACTCCATCTGCCACTTCTCAGCCCAGTTTTGCATCCTATCAATGTCCCGCTATAACCTCTGACAGCTCTCCACACTATCCACAACACCCCCAACCTTTGTGTCATCAGCAAATTTATTAACCCATCCCTCCACTTCCTCATCCAGGTAATTTATAAAAATCACAAAGAGTAAGGGTCCCAGAACAGATCCCTGAAGCACATCACTGGTCACCGACCTCCATGCAGAATATGACACGTCTACAACCACTTTTTGCTTTTTGTGGGCAAGCCAGTTCTGGATTCACAAAGCAATTTCCCCTTGGATCCCATGCCTCCTTTACTTTCTCAATAAGCCTTGCATGGGGTACGTTATCAAATGCCTTGCTGAAATCCATATACACTACATCTACTGCTCTACCTTCATCAGCATGTTTAATCACATCCTCAAAAAATCCAATCAGGCTCATAAGGTGAAAGACAAAGCCATGCTGACTATTACTCCTCATGCCACTCCAAATGTTCATAAATCCTGCTTCTCAGGATCTTCTCCATCAACTTACCAACCACTGAAGTAAGACTTACTGGCCTATAATTTCCTGGGCTATCCCTACTCCCTTTCTTGAATTAGGGAATAACAGCCGCATCCCTCCAATCCTCCGGAACCTTTCCCGTCCTCATTGATGACGCAAAGATCATTGCCAGAGGCTCAGCAATCTCCTCCCTCGCTTCCCACAGTAGCCTGGGGTATATCCCGTCCAGTCCCAGTGACTTATCCAACTTGATGCTTTCCAAAAGCTCCAGCACATCCTCTTTCTTAACATCTACATTCTCAAGCTTTTCAGTCAGCTGCAAGTCATCCCTACAATCGCCAAGATCCTTTTCCATAGTGAATACTGAAGCAAAGTATTCATTATTTCCACCGCTGTTTCCTCCGGTTCCATACACACTTTTCCATTGTCACACTTGATTGGTCCTATTCTGTCATATCTTATCCTCTTGCTCTTCACATACTTGTAGAATGCTTTGGGGTTTTCCTTAATCCTGTCTGCCAAGGCCTTCTCATGGCCCCTTCTGGCTCTCCTAATTTCATTCTTAAGCTCCTTCCTGCTAGTGTTATAATCTTCTAGATTCCTATCATTACCTAGTTTTTTTGAACCTTTCGTAAGCTCTTCTTCTTGACTAGATTTACAGCAGCCTTTGTACACCACTGTTCCTGTACCCTACCATCCTTTCCCTGTCTCATTGGAATGTACCTACTCAGAACCCCACACAAATATCCCCTGAACATTTGCCACATTTCTTTGGTATGTTTCCAATTTATGCTTCCAAGTTCCTGCCTGATAGCCTCATATTTCCCCTTACTCCAATTAAACGTTTCCCTCACTTGTCTGTTCCTATCCCTCTCCAATGCTATGACAACGGAGATAGAATTGTGATCACTATCTCCAAAATGCTCTCTTACTGAGAGACTTGACCCCTGACCAGGTTCATTTCCCAACACCAGATCAAGTACAGCCTCTCCTCTTGTAGGCTTATCTACATATTGCGTCAGGAAACCTTCCTGAACATATCTAACAAACTCCACCCTATCTAAACCCCTCACTTTAGGGAGATGCCAATCAATATTTGGGAAATTACAATCTCCCACCAGGACAACCCTGTTATTATTACACCTTTCCAGAATCTGTCTCCCTTTCGGCTCCTTGATGTCCTTGTTACTATTGTGTGATCTGTAAAAAAAAACACCCAGTAAAGTTATTGACCCCTTCCTATTCCTAACTTCCACCCACAGAGACTCTGTAGACAATCCCTCCATGACTTCCTCCTTTTCTGCAGCTGTGACACTATCTCTGATCAGCAGTGCCACTCCCCCACCTCTTTTGCCCCCCTCCCTGTCCTTTCTGAAACATCTAAAGCCTGGCACTTGAAGTAGCCATTCCTACCTCTGCATCTGTAATGGCCACAACATCACAGATCCAAGTACTGATCCACGCTCTAAGCTCATCCGCTTTATTCATAATACTTCTCGCATTAAAATAGACACATCTCAAACCATCGGTCTGAGCGCGACCCTTCTCTATCACCTGCCAATCCTCCCTTTCGCACTGTCTCCAAGCTTTGTCTGAATTAATGCTTGCTGGACCTCTCTCCCTCACGTTCACTCTGTTCGCACTGTCAACAGCCCCTACACTTTCCCATTCATTCCCACCATCTGCACTCCCAACAGACCCCATCCCTTCCCATTCACTCTGACCATCCACACTCCCAAAGGGACACCACCCCTTCCCATTCACTCCCACCATCCACACTCCCAAAGGGACACCACCCCTTCCCATTCACTCCCACCATCCACACTCCCAATGGGACCCCATCCCTTCCCATTCACTCCCACCCTCCACACTCCCAAAGGGACACCACCCCTTCCCATTCACTCCCACCATCCACACTCCCAATGGGACACCACCCCTTCCCATTCACTCCCACCATCCACACTCCCAATGGGACCCCATCCCTTCCCATTCACTCCCACCATCCACACTCCCAATGGACCACACCCCTTCCCATTCACTCCCACCCTCCACACTCCCAATGGGACACCACCCCTTCCCATTCACTCCCACCATCCACACTCCCAATGGGACACCACCCCTTCCCATTCATTCCCACCATCCACACTCCCAATGGGACACCACCCCTTCCCATTCACTCCCACCATCCACACTCCCAATGGGACACCACCCCTTCCCATTCACTCCCACCATCCACACTCCCAATGGGACCCCATCCCTTCCCATTCACTCCCACCATCCACACTCCCAATGGACCACACCCCTTCCCATTCACTCCCACCCTCCACACTCCCAATGGGACACCACCCCTTCCCATTCACTCCCACCATCCACACTCCCAATGGGACACCACCCCTTCCCATTCACTCCCACCATCCACACTCCCAATGGGACCCCATCCCTTCCCATTCACTCCCACCATCCACACTCCCAATGGACCACACCCCTTCCCATTCACTCCCACCCTCCACACTCCCAATGGACCACACCCCTTCCCATTCACTCTCACCCTCCACACTCCCAATGGGACAGCACCCCTTCCCATTCACTCCCAGCATCCACACTCCCAATGGGACACCACCCCTTCCCATTCACTCCCACTGTCCGCACTCCCAATGGGACACCACCCCTTCCCATTCACTCCCACCGTCCACACTCCCAATGGGACCCACCCCTTCCCATTCACTCCCACCGTCCGCACTCCCAATGGGACACCACCCCTTCCCATTCACTCCCACCATCCACACTCCCAATGGGACCCCACCCCTTCCCGTTCACTCCCAATGGATCCCACCGTCCACACTCCCAATGGACCCCACCCCTTCCCGTTCACTCCCAATTTCTCAATGCCTGTGAACCATAATTATTGAAATGTTTGTGTATACTGTATTGTCCTAATCTTTGACACATATTGTCTGTGTGCGCCTGCAGTGGGGAGACTCGAGTGTATCTGAACGTACAGATGTGTATTTGATCCTGTAGCTATTTACGTTCGGTTGAAGGCCCTAATTCCGGCGGGCTCTGCTAATTTGAAGCTGTTTCTGTGAATAGTGTGAACCGTGGAATATTGTGGTATTATAAGCTGATGTTGTCATGACTGAATAAAAGTTACGGTCAGTAGATAGGTAGATGTATTTTATTGATCCCGAGGGAAATTTGGTTTTGTTACAGCCGCACTAACCAAGAATAGAGTGTAAATATAGCAATACAAAAAACCCCAACAAACAAACAACAAAATGCAAACTATGCCAGATGGAAAATAAGTCCAGGACCAGTCTATTGGCTCAGGGTGTCTGACCCTCCACGGGAGGAGCTGCACGTTCGATGGCCACAGGCAGGAACGACCTCCCGTGCCGCCCAGTGTTGTATCTCGGTGGAATATGGCCGAAGTCCAACAGTAAAAAGTTCAATATCCAGTCTGCAAACACATTCCTCGATCATAATATACCCCGGATTGCACCATCCGTTGTTAACCAGAACAGTAAGCACCCAACTCCTTTACACTTACCGCTCTCAGTGCACTTCCGGTCAGCCGGAACGGTATTACCCACCGAACTCCTCTTCTCCAGCAGTGTGTGTCCATGTCGCAGTGCACCGTATCTTCAAAGTTCAAAGTAAATGTGTTATCGAATTGATTATTTTTATTTATATATATAAATATATATATATATATAAAAAATGTCACTGTATACTACGCTGAGGTTCATTGTCTTGCAGGCATTCACAGGAAAATAATGCCACAGAATTTATGGGAAAATATAAAGAATAACTGACAACCAAGTTGCAAAAGATGACAAATTATGCAATTAGTAAAAAGAAAATAAATAATACTGAGTTTAGAGTGTCGACTGGTTTAGTGAGTTCGGGTTGTGGAGTGAGTTGGAGTGGAGGTGAGTTTAGAGTGTCGAGTGGTGGAGTGAGTTGGAGGGGAGGTGAGTTTAGAGTCGAGTGGTGGAGTGAGTTGGAGTGGAGGTGAGTTTAGAGTGTCGAGTGGTGGAGTGAGTGCAGGTTGTGGAGTGAGTTGGAGTGGAGGTGAGTTTGGAGTGTCGAGTGGTGGAGTGAGTTGGAGTGGAGGTGAGTTTAGAGTGTCGAGTGGTGGAGTGAGTGCAGGTTGTGGAGTGAGTTGGAGTGGAGGTGAGTCTAGAGTGTCGAGTGGTGGAGTGAGTGCAGGTTGTGGAGTGAGTTGGAGTGGAGGTGAGTTTGGAGTGTCGAGTGGTGGAGTGAGTTGGAGGGGAGGTGAGTTTGTAGTGTCGAGTGGTGGAGTGAGTTGGAGGGGAGGTGAGTTTGGAGTGTCGAGTGGTGGAGTGAGTTGGAGGGGAGGTGAGTTTAGAGTGTCGAGTGGTGGAGTGAGTTGGAGTGGAGGTGAGTGTAGAGTGTCGAGTGGTGGAGTGAGTTGGAGTGGAGGTGAGTTTAGAGTGTCAAGTGGTGGAGTGAGTGCGGGTTGTGGAGTGAGTTCGAGTGGAGGTGAGTTTGGAGTGTCGAGTGGTGGAGTGAGTTGGAGGGGAGGTGAGTTTAGAGTGTCGAGTGGTGGAGTGAGTTGGAGGGGAGGTGAGTTTGGAGTGTCGAGTGGTGGAGTGAGTTGGAGTGGAGCTGAGTTGGAGTGGAGGTGAGTTTAGAGTGTCGAGTGGTGGAGTGAGTTGGAGGGGAGGTGAGTTTAGAGTCGAGTGGTGGAGTGAGTTGGAGTGGAGGTGAGTCTAGAGTGTCGAGTGGTGGAGTGAGTGCGGGTTGTGGAGTGAGTTCGAGTGGAGGTGAGTTTGGAGTGTCGAGTGGTGGAGTGAGTTGGAGGGGAGGTGAGTTTAGAGTCGAGTGGTGGAGTGAGTTGGAGGGGAGGTGAGTTTGGAGTGTCGAGTGGTGGAGTGAGTTGGAGGGGAGGTGAGTTTGGAGTGTCGAGTGGTGGAGTGAGTTGGAGTGGAGGTGAGTTTGGAGTGTCGAGTGGTGGAGTGAGTGCGGGTTGTGGAGTGAGTTGGAGTGGAGCTGAGTTGGAGTGGAGGTGAGTTTGGAGTGTCGAGTGGTGGAGTGAGTTGGAGGGGAGGTGAGTTTGGAGTGTCGAGTGGTGGAGTGAGTTGGAGGGGAGGTGAGTTTGGAGTGTCGAGTGGTGGAGTGAGTTGGAGTGGAGGTGAGTTTGGAGTGTCGAGTGGTGGAGTGAGTTGGAGGGGAGGTGAGTTTGGAGTGTCGAGTGGTGGAGTGAGTTGGAGGGGAGGTGAGTTTGGAGTGTCGAGTGGTGGAGTGAGTTGGAGGGGAGGTGAGTTTAGAGTGTCGAGTGGTGGAGTGAGTTGGAGTGGAGGTGAGTGTAGAGTGTCGAGTGGTGGAGTGAGTTGGAGTGGAGGTGAGTTTAGAGTGTCGAGTGGTGGAGTGAGTTGGAGGGGAGGTGAGTTTAGAGTGTCGAGTGGTTGAGTGAGTGCGGGTTGTGGAGTGAGTTGGAGTGGAGGTGAGTCTAGAGTGTCGAGTGGTGGAGTGAGTTGGAGTGGAGCTGAGTTGGAGGGGAGGTGAGTGTAGAGTGTCGAGTGGTGGAGTGAGTTGGAGGGGAGGTGAGTTTAGAGTCGAGTGGTGGAGTGAGTTGGAGTGGAGGTGAGTTTGGAGTGTCGAGTGGTGGAGTGAGTTGGAGGGGAGGTGAGTTTAGAGTCGAGTGGTGCAGTGAGTTGGAGGGGAGGTGAGTGTAGAGTGTCGAGTGGTGGAGTGAGTTGGAGGGGAGGTGAGTTTGGAGTGTCGAGTGGTGGAGTGAGTTGGAGGGGAGGTGAGTTTAGAGTGTCGAGTGGTTGAGTGAGTGCGGGTTGTGGAGTGAGTTCGAGTGGAGGTGAGTTTAGAGTGTCGAGTGGTGGAGTGAGTGCGGGTTGTGGAGTGAGTTGGAGTGGAGGTGAGTTTGGAGTGTCGAGTGGTGGAGTGAGTGCGGGTTGTGGAGTGAGTTGGAGTGGAGGTGAGTTTGGAGTGTCGAGTGGTGGAGTGAGTTGGAGGGGAGGTGAGTTTAGAGTGTCGAGTGGTGGAGTGAGTTGGAGGGGAGGTGAGTTTGGAGTGTCGAGTGGTGGAGTGAGTGCGGGTTGTGGAGTGAGTTGGAGTGGAGGTGAGTTTAGTGTCGAGTGGTGGAGTGAGTGCGGGTTGTGGAGTGAGTTGGAGTGGAGGTGAGTTTGGAGTGTCGAGTGGTGGAGTGAGTTGGAGGGGAGGTGAGTTTGGAGTGTCGAGTGGTGGAGTGAGTTGGAGGGGAGGTGAGTTTAGAGTGTCGAGTGGTGGAGTGAGTTGGAGGGGAGGTGAGTTTGGAGTGTCGAGTGGTGGAGTGAGTTGGATTGGAGGTGAGTTTGGAGTGTCGAGTGGTGGAGTGAGTTGGAGTGGAGGTGAGTTTGGAGTGTCGAGTGGTGGAGTGAGTTGGAGGGGAGGTGAGTTTAGAGTGTCGAGTGGTGGAGTGAGTTGGAGGGGGGGTGAGTTTGGAGTGTCGAGTGGTGGAGTGAGTTGGAGGGGAGGTGAGTTTAGAGTGTCGAGTGGTTGAGTGAGTGCGGGTTGTGGAGTGAGTTGGAGTGGAGGTGAGTTTAGAGTGTCGAGTGGTTGAGTGAGTGCGGGTTGTGGAGTGAGTTGGAGTGGAGGTGAGTCTAGAGTGTCGAGTGGTGGAGTGAGTTGGAGTGGAGGTGAGTTTAGAGTGTCGAGTGGTTGAGTGCGGGTTGTGGAGTGAGTTGGAGTGGAGGTGAGTCTAGAGTGTCGAGTGGTGGAGTGAGTTGGAGTGGAGGTGAGTTTAGAGTGTCGAGTGGTTGAGTGCGGGTTGTGGAGTGAGTTGGAGTGGAGGTGAGTCTAGAGTGTCGAGTGGTGGAGTGAGTTGGAGTGGAGGTGAGTTTAGAGTGTCGAGTGGTGGAGTGAGTTGGAGGGGAGGTGAGTTTAGAGTCGAGTGGTGGAGTGAGTTGGAGGGGAGGTGAGTTTAGAGTCGAGTGGTGGAGTGAGTTGGAGGGGAGGTGAGTTTGGAGTGTCGAGTGGTGGAGTGAGTTGGAGTGGAGGTGAGTTTGGAGTGTCGAGTGGTGGAGTGAGTTGGAGGGGAGGTGAGTTTAGAGTCGAGTGGTGGAGTGAGTTGGAGGGGAGGTGAGTTTAGTGTTGAGTGGTGGAGTGAGTGCAGGTTGTGTAGTGAGTTGGAGTGGAGGTGAGTTTGTAGTGTCGAGTGGTGCAGTGAGTTGGAGGGGAGGTGAGTGTAGAGTGTCGAGTGGTGGAGTGAGTTGGAGGGGAGGTGAGTTTGGAGTGTCGAGTGGTGGAGTGAGTTGGAGTGGAGGTGAGTTTGGAGTGTCGAGTGGTGGAGTGAGTTGGAGGGGAGGTGAGTTTAGAGTCGAGTGTTGGAGTGAGTGCAGGTTGTGTAGTGAGTTGGAGTGGAGGTGAGTTTGTAGTGTCGAGTGGTGGAGTGAGTTGGAGGGGAGGTGAGTTTGGAGTGTCGAGTGGTGGAGTGAGTTGGAGGGGAGGTGAGTTTAGAGTGTCGAGTGGTGGAGTGAGTTGGAGGGGAGGTGAGTGTAGAGTGTCGAGTGGTGGAGTGAGTTGGAGGGGAGGTGAGTTTAGAGTCGAGTGGTGGAGTGAGTTGGAGGGGAGGTGAGTTTGGAGTGTCGAGTGGTGGAGTGAGTTGGAGTGGAGGTGAGTTTGGAGTGTCGAGTGGTGGAGTGAGTTGGAGGGGAGGTGAGTTTAGTGTCGAGTGGTGGAGTGAGTGCAGGTTGTGCAGTGAGTTGGAGTGGAGGTGAGTTTGTAGTGTCGAGTGGTGGAGTGAGTTGGAGGGGAGGTGAGTGTAGAGTGTCGAGTGGTGGAGTGAGTTGGAGTGGAGGTGAGTTTGGAGTGGAGGTGAGTTTGGAGTGTCGAGTGGTGGAGTGAGTTGGAGGGGAGCTGAGTTTGGAGTGTCGAGTGGTGGAGTGAGTTGGAGTGGTGAGTTTGGAGTGTCGAGTGGTGGAGTGAGTTGGAGGGGAGGTGAGTTTGGAGTGTCGAGTGGTGGAGTGAGTTGGAGGGGAGGTGAGTTTGGAGTGTCGAGTGGTGGAGTGAGTTGGAGGGGAGGTGAGTTTGGAGTGTCGAGTGGTGGAGTGAGTTGGAGGGGAGGTGAGTTTGGAGTGTCGAGTGGTGGAGTGAGTTGGAGGGGAGGTGAGTTTGGAGTGTCGAGTGGTGGAGTGAGTTTGGAGGGGAGGTGAGTTTGGAGTGTCGAGTGGTGGAGTGAGTTGGAGGGGAGGTGAGTTTGGAGTGTCGAGTGGTGGAGTGAGTTGGAGGGGAGGTGAGTTTGGAGTGTCGAGTGGTGGAGTGAGTTGGAGGGGAGGTGAGTTTGGAGTGTCGAGTGGTGGAGTGAGTTGGAGGGGAGGTGAGTTTGGAGTGGAGGTGAGTTTGGAGTGTCGAGTGGTGGAGTGAGTTGGAGGGGAGGTGAGTTTGGAGTGGAGGTGAGTTTGGAGTGTCGAGTGGTGGAGTGAGTTGGAGGGGAGGTGAGTTTGGAGTGTCGAGTGGTGGAGTGAGTTGGAGGGGAGGTGAGTTTGGAGTGTCGAGTGGTGGAGTGAGTTGGAGGGGAGGTGAGTTTGGAGTGTCGAGTGGTGGAGTGAGTTGGAGGGGAGGTGAGTTTGGAGTGTCGAGTGGTGGAGTGAGTTGGAGTGGAGGTGAGTTTGGAGTGTCGAGTGGTGGAGTGAGTTGGAGGGGAGGTGAGTTTGGAGTGTCGAGTGGTGGAGTGAGTTGGAGGGGAGGTGAGTTTGGAGTGTCGAGTGGTGGAGTGAGTTGGAGGGGAGGTGAGTTTGGAGTGTCGAGTGGTGGAGTGAGTTGGAGTGGAGGTGAGTTTGGAGTGTCGAGTGGTGGAGTGAGTTGGAGGGGAGGTGAGTTTGGAGTGGAGGTGAGTTTAGTGTCGAGTGGTGGAGTGAGTTGGAGGGGAGGTGAGTTTGGAGTGTCGAGTGGTGGAGTGAGTTGGAGGGGAGGTGAGTTTGGAGTGGAGGTGAGTTTGGAGTGTCGAGTGGTGGAGTGAGTTGGAGTGGAGCTGAGTGAAGTTGCCCACTCCTGGTTGCTGAAGCTGCTGGTGTGGGACGTGGGGCCTCGGGGAGACTGGTTGCTCTGTAACAGCTGCCGCTGTGCATTTGCGTCACTGAACTTGGCCGTGACTTTCTGGAGCAAGTCTGGGTGCAGGAGATTGTGAGTCTGAGTGGTACTCACCCCACACTCGTTAACTACCTTGCTTCTCCCGCAGGTTACGGTACGTACCCGGGCCGCCGACGTGGCGCTGCCCACGCGCAGACCATCAGCATGCCCTGCCCGAGCTGCCAGCGGGACGTGGACCTGGGAGAGCGCGGTCTTTCCGACCTCTTCCGCAACCTGACGCTGGAGCGGATCGTGGAGCGCTACAAACACTCGGCGGAGCTGGGGGCGGCTGTGCCCTGCCAGGCGTGTAAGCCCCCTGCCCAGGAGGCTGCCAAGGGCTGCACCGACTGTCGGCTCAACTACTGCAAGGAGTGTTTCAAGCTCTATCACCCCTGGGGCACTCCGAAGGCCCAGCACGAGTCCATCGGGCCCACCCTCAGCTTCAGACCCAAGGTCAGTCTTGCTGCCCTTCTGGCTTGAGCGGGGAGGGAGGGAGCTTCCGCTGGCAGCGGAATCCGGATTGACAGAACACTGCTGGGGAACTGTACGACTGATGGCTGAATTAGGCCATTCAGCCCGTCGAGTCTGCTCTGCCGTTCGATCACGTGCGATGTATTTTCCTTCACAACTCCATTCGATGCCCTGACTAATGTATCCACCGCCGCTTTAACGGCAATGGATTCCACAGATTCTCCACCCCCCAGCTGAAGAAATTCTCCTCATCTCTGTTCTAAGGGATGTCCTGCTGTTCTGAGGCCCTGCTCTCTGGTGATGGATTCTCCCACCATAGGAAACCTCCTCTCTCGGGCCGGCTGGTGGCGCAACGACATCGGCACCGGACCCAGGAGCGGAGGTTCCCGGGTTCGAAACCAGTCGGGTCCGCTCCCGAGTACGCTTTCCATCCATGCCGGGTTGAGTGTCGAGATCGCAACTCGACCTCGTAAACTAAAGGGAAAAATACTGCGAAAATGTCTGTGTGGGGAGTGGCGCCACACAGTCTCTCTCTCGCTCCGCGCCTTGTAAAAAAGCCATGAAAAAGACATCATCACGGAGGCACACGCCAAAAAAAAAGGAAACATCCTCTTCACATCTTTTCTATCCAGGCCCTTCAATATGAAACAGGTTTCAATGAGATCCCCCCCTCCATTCCTCTCAACTCCAGCAGTTTGTGTGCAAACTTAAAGCACACAGTATCGGGGGTAAGGTATTGATGTGGGTGGAGAATTGGTTAGCAGACAGGAAGCAAAGAGTGGGAATAAACGGGACCTTTTCAGAATGGCAGGCGGTAACTAGTGGGGTACCGCAAGGCTCAGTGCTGGGACCCCAGTTGTTTACAATATATATTAATGACTTGGATGAGGGAATTAAATGCAGCATCTCCAAGTTTGCGGATGACACGAAGCTGGGCGGCAGTGTTAGCTGTGAGGAGGATGCTAAGAGGATGCAGGGTGACTTGGATAGGTTGGGTGAGTGGGCAAATTCATGGCAGATGCAATTTAATGTGGATAAATGTGAAGTTATCCACTTTGGTGGCAAAAATAGGAAAACAGATTATTATCTGAATGGTGGCCGATTAGGAAAAGGGGAGGTGCAACGAGACCTGGGTGGCATTATACACCAGTCATTGAAAGTGGGCATGCAGGTACAGCAGGCGGTGAAAAAGGCGAATGGTATGCTGGCATTTATAGCGAGAGGATTCGAGTACAGGAGCAGGGAGGTACTACTGCAGTTGTACAAGGCCTTGGTGAGACCACACCTGGAGTATTGTGTGCAGTTTTGGTCCCCTAATCTGAGGAAAGACATCTTTGCCATAGAGGGAGTACAAAGAAGGTTCACCAGATTAATTCCTGAGATGGCAAGACTTTCATATGAAGAAAGACTGGATGAACTGGGCTTGTACTCATTGGAATTTAGAAGATTGAGGGGGGATCTGATTGAAACGTATAAAATCCTAAAGGCGTTGGACAGGCTAGATGCAGGAAGATTGTTCCCGATGTTCGGGAAGTCCAGAACAAGGGTCAGAGTTTGAGGATAAAGGGGAAGCCTTTTAGGACCGAGATTAGGAAACACTTCTTCACACAGAGAGTGGTGAATTTGTGGAATTCTCTGCCACAGGAAACAGTTGAGGCCAGTTCATTGGCTATATTTAAGAGGGAGTTAGATATGGCCCTTGTGGCTAAAGGGATCGGGGGTATGGAGGGAAGGCTGGTACAGGGTTCTGAGTTGGATGATCAGCCATGATCATAATAAATGGCGGTGCAGGATTGAAGGGCCGAATGGCCTACTCCTGCACCTATTTTCTATGTTTTCTATGTTTCTAAGTACAGACCCAGAGCCATCAAATGCTCCTCATAAGATAACATTTTCTATCCTGGAATTATTTTCATGGTTCTTCCCTAATGTCAGCACATCCTTTCTTAGATGAGAGGCCCAAAACTGCTCACAATCACAGTACTACAAGTGAGTCCTCACCAGTGCCTTATAAAGCCTCAGCATTGCATCCCTGATTTTACATTCTCGTCCTCTTGAAATGAATGCTGACATTGCAGTCGCCTTACTCATCACTGACTCAGCCTGCAAATTAACTTTTAGGGAATCCTGCACCTCAGGTCTTTGATTTTTCTCTCTCTTTCGAAAACAGTCTAGTTTTTAAAATTTCTTCTACCAAACTGCATGAGCATGTACTTGCTGACATTGTATTCCATCTGCCAGTACTTTGCCCATTCTCCTAAACTGACTGTCCTTTTTTAGCCTCTATACTTCCTCAAAACCACTTGTTTGCACGTGGCCAAGTGGTTAAGGCGTTCATCTCGTTACCTCATGGTCGTTAGTTCGAGCCTCAGCTGTGGCAGCGTGTTTGTGTCCTTGAGCAAGGCACTTAATCACACATTGCTGTAGTGTTTGTGTGAGGAGTGGCGCCCCACACAGACTTCCAATCTGTGCCTTGCAAGGCATGAAAATGCCCGACGCAGGCCTCTCATGGTCTGAGTCGATGTTCCCTCCCCCTCCCTCAAAACCACCTGCCCTCTACCTATCTCCGTATTGTTTACAAACTTTGTTACAAAGCTATCAACTCCATGATCAAAATCATTGACAAACAGATGCGATCCCAACACAGACCCCTATGGAACATCACTAGTCACCAGCAGCCAACCAGAAAAGGCTCCTTTTATTCCCGCAAACACGAGGAATTGTGCAGATGCTGGAAATTCAAGCAACACACATCAAAGTTGCTGGTGAACGCAGCAGGCCAGGCAGCATCTCTAGGAAGAGGTACAGTCAACGTTTCGGGCCGAGATCCTTAGTCCTGACGAAAGGTCTCGGCCCGAAACGTCGACTGTACCTCTTCCTACAGATGCTGCCTGGCCTGCTGCGTTCACCAGCAACTTTGATGTGTGTTCCTTTTATTCCTACTCTTTGCCTCCTGCCAATTAGCCAATGCTCTATCCATGCTAGTATCTTTCCTGTAATACCATGGGCTCTTAACTTGTTAAGCAGCTGTACGTGTGGCACTTTGTCAAAGGCCTACTGAAAATCCAAGTACACAACATCCACCAATTCTCCTTTGTCAATCCTGCTTGTTATTTCTTCAAAGAATTCCAACAGATTTGTCAAATAAGATTTTCCCTTGACGAAACCATGCTGACTTCGGCCTATTTCATCATGTGCCTCCAAGTACCCCATACCACTTCCTCAACAATCAACTCCAATGTCTTCCCAAACAACGAGGTTAGACTATTTGGCCTATAACTTCCTTTCTTCTGTCTCTTCCTTCTTGAAATTGCAATTTTCCAGCCCTCTGGAACCATGCCAGAATCCATTGATTCTTGCAAGTTCATTACTGATGCTCCATAGTTTCTTCAGTCACCTATTAAAGAATCCTGGGGAGAATTCTGGTCCGGGTGATTTATCTGCCTTCAGACCTTTGTTTCCCAGTAATGGCAACTCCACTCGCTTCTACCCCCCGGCACTCTCAAACTTCCACCGTTCTGCTAGTGTCTTCAACAATGAAGACTGATGCAGTTCATCTGCCATTTCCTTGTCCCCCATTGCTATCTCTCCTGCATCATTTTCCAGCAGTCTGATATCTACCTCTTGCATCTCTTTTGCACTTTATATATCTGAAGGCACTCCTATATTTCTGGCTCAATGGGCTAGAAGAGTCTGTTTCTGTGCTGTAAGTATCTAAGTAAATGGATATACTGGCGGGAGGAGAGAGAGCAGCACACCGGGCGTGCGCAGCCCTCCGGTGAAAAATATTATCGTATCCGTTAAATAGGGGCCGTGGACAATTTCTGATTTGATGGAGACAGACGTGAAAGCACAGAGGAACATCTGGATAAATTTCTGAAACGCTCATTTGCTGCTGTCGTTACTGCGCGGTCAGGAATCTTCCGGAGGGAGGGCCTCAAAATCCCCGGCTTTGCCTGCTGTTGGCAACGGAGATTGAGGTCGAATCGTTCGGACAGAGATGGTGCTCAGTACTCGGTGTCGGAGAGCTGATCAGAGGCTCGAAGCTTTCAGATGACTCAGAATCGGACTGTGGTCGGGTATGGCAGGGAGAGTTTTTCTTCCTTCTCCCGTCTGCGTGAGATGTGGGACATTTGAGAGACTTTGAACTTTTATTGTGCTCATGGACTTCTTCATCAAGTTATGGTATTGTTACACTGTTGTAACTATATGTTATAATTATGTGGTTTTGTTAGTTTTTTCAGTCTTGGTCTGTCCTGTGTTTTGTGATATCACACCGGAGGAAATATTGTATCATTTTTTAATGCGTAAATTACTAAATGACAATAAAAGAGGACTGCGTGTCTTCATAATCTAAATATACCATTTGCCTTTTTAATATCCTGTTGGATCTGCAAGCCAACCTTTTGTGATTCATGCAAAAGCATTCCCAAGTCCCTCTGCATAACAGCCTGCACCACTGGAAAAATGATCTGATCTTCATTATGGGACCTTGCTTCGTGGGAATGGGAGCTCAGATCTGAGTCCGGGAAGCGAGAGATGGGATGGCGAGGGTTGTTTGATGGTTGCCGAGTTCCTTGTACTAACGGATTGCAGGTTCCTTCTGCTGCAGGTCCTGATGTGCCCCGAGCATGAGATGGAGAAGGTCAGCCTGTACTGCAAGACGTGTCAGCGCCTCATATGCCAGCTGTGTAAGCTACGGCGGGTCCACACCGCACACAAGATCACCCCCGTGGCCAGCGCCTACCAGGCACTGAAGGTAGGTGCCCTCCGATCCAACACGGGAGGCAGTTTCAAGGCCATTTATACCCCAGGGTAGAAGTGCCGTGGGGCTGGCACTGTCGTATAGTGGTTAGCATAACACTTATCACTGGTTCAAATCCACCGCTGTCCGGAAATTCAAGTTAATTTCCATTCAACCATTTACACGTATACTGCCAAACGAAGCAATGTTCCTTCTGACCAAGGTGCACAACACAGTACATATAACACAGACACACACACACACTCACTCACACTCACACTCTCACACTCACAACGTATAGAAACATAGAAAATAGGTGCAGGAGTAGGCCATTCGGCCCTTCGAGCCTGCACCGCCATTTATTATGATCATGGCTGATCATCCAACTCAGAACCCCGCCCCAGCCTTCCCTCCATACCCCCTGATCCCTTTAGCCACAAGGGCCATATCTAACTCCCTCTTAAATATAGCCAATGAACTGGCCTAAACTGTTTCCTGTGGCAGAGAATTCCACAGATTCACCACTCTCTGTGTGAAGATGTTTTTCCTAATCTCGGTCCTAAAAGGCTTCCCCTCTATCCTCAAACTGTGACCCCTCGTTCTGGATTTCCCCAACATCGGGAACAATCTTCCTGCATCTAGCCTATCCAATCCCTTTAGGATCTTATACGTTTCAATCAGATCCCCCCTCAATCTTCTAAATTCCAACGAGTACAAGCCCAATTCATCCAGTCTTTCTTCATATGAAAGTCCCGCCATCCCAGGAATCAATCTGGTGAACCTTCTTTGTACTCCCTCTATGGCAAAGATGTCTTTCCTCAGATTAGGGGACCAAAACTGCACACAATACTCCAGGTGTGGTCTCACCAAGGCCATGAAGGAGTATTGCCGCAAATAAATTAACAAATAATAACACATATTGATACTTGGTAAATTTACAACACAAGTTCAACAGTAAACAGTGAGACGCTACTGGTGCCCTCATGTGTGATGAGATCTGGGTGGTGGCAGGGAGTTTGTATGTTCTCCCTGTGACCGGGTGCTCTGGTTTCTTCCCAAATGCCGAAGTCATACAGGCTAGTAAGTTATTGGGTGTAATTGGATGGTGCAGGCTCATTGGGCTGGAAGTGCCTGTTACCGTGCTGGATCTATAAATGAATAAATAAAACTAGCTCTTTCTCAACAGCAGAGTCCGTTACAAACAGGACAAACAGTGCTGACTAACATAAAGTACAAGAGTATGTGTGCAAGCCACACCTTTGGTCATCCCGCTCTAGGAGAGCTGCATTGCGCTGTAGAGGAGATTTACGAGGATGTTGCTGGGACTTCGGAGACCGAGTTACAGAGAGATGTCGGGCCGTCTGGGACTTCGTTGCTGGGAGTGCAAGAGAGTAAGGTCGGAAGGAGCATAGATAGGGCGAATGTTGACGGTTTTTCTCCAACGTGGGGGAATAAAGAACCAGAGAGCATCGATTTAATGTGAGAGGGGAGAGAATTAATAGGAACCTGAGGGGCAACTTCTTCACCCAGAGGGTGGTCAGTCTATGGAACGAGCTGCAGAGGAAGTGGCTGAGGCAGGTACATTAACAACTTGCAAAAGGTACTTGGACAGGAAAAACTTAGAAATACAGACCAAATGCAAGCAGATGGGATTAGTTTAGATGGGGATCTTGGCTAGTATGAATGCATTGGTCTGGATGGCCTGTTTCCTTGCTGTATGACTCTGTGGCACTGGTGTATATTGAGGGCAAGAAATACAGTCGAAAGGTAGTGCTTGGGTTTTTCGAGTTGGTTCAAGACCCGATAGCTGTGGGGAAGAAGCTGGTGTTGAAGCTTGAGGTGTGAGCGTTGAGGCTCCTGGACCTCCTGCCTGATTGCAAGTACAGGGCGTGGCTAGGATGATGGTTTCTGACAGTAAAAAGTTGACAGTACAGCACTGGAACAGACCCTTTGGCCCAAGATGCGTGCTAAAGTAATTGAGATCACGATATTGCCTGCACATGGCTTCCTCCATTGTTTGAGCATTCATCTGCCTGGCTTCAAGATCCTCTTGACCACCTCTTTCATACCGGCTTCCCCCACCACCTCTGGCAGTGCAGTCACCACTCTGTTTTTCAAAACAAAAACTTACTCCACACATCTCCTTTAAACGTTTCCCCTCTCGCTCACTTTAGATGTATACCCTCTGGTATTAGAGAGTTCATCTCTGTGTAAAAGATTGTCTGTCCACGTCTCATAATTTTATGAACGTCTGTCGGGTCTCCCCCCAGCTCCCGGCCTGCTAGAGAAGACAACACGAGTTTGTCCAGCCTCTCCTTGTGCCCTCTAATCCAGGTAGCTTCCTGGTGAACCTCTCCTGCATCCCCAAAGCCTGAAGGCAAAACTCCAGATGTGCCTGACCAGTTTTATAAAGCTGCAACATAACTAACTGTCTACTCTGAACTCAGCTCAGTCGATGTTGCCTGCCTGAGACGTCGTGCTCTGCTGGGGAGAGCTGTAGCGTTTGGCCGCGGTGTTGGTCAAGTCTACCCCAGCGTTCTCCTCCTCCCACTCCCAGCCCACCCCTCCACCCCTCCCTCCCTCCCCCTCTCTCCCCCACAAGCAGAGTCTGCCTATAGGATTCCACCCAGCAGTAATTTTCCCCCAGCTTATTAGAGGTTGTTGCAATTGCTTACTTTACCTTTTCTAGTGAGCCAGTGAGTTTAAAGGCAGCAGGATGTGGATCACTCCGGATCCTGGAGCACGTTCCAGACTAATGGGAGTTGGATGCCGTGATTTCCGAACTGTCGGATGCCAGATTGTTGGAA
Organism: Mobula hypostoma; assembly: GCF_963921235.1. Lineage (NCBI taxonomy): Eukaryota > Metazoa > Chordata > Chondrichthyes > Myliobatiformes > Myliobatidae > Mobula > Mobula hypostoma. Next base: position 247,378,250 of record NC_086098.1, read on the forward strand.
TTTTGCCATGCTTCACTCCTGCCTGTCCCTCCCCCTTCCCGGTCCGTGTACAACTCCCCTTGGGCTTGGTCCTGCAAGGAACCCTCAAAACCAGCTGTAAGCGCTGACCTTTGACCTATAACCCCAGTCCCCTCCCCTCCCCACCCACCCATTACCTCCATTCCCAAAACAGCATTCCCGCTCCTCGCACTTCCCAAATCCCAGTCTGGAGACGTGTCTCTTGGCGACGACTCGATGGCATTCCTCGCCAGTGAGAGCCATCGGGCTGATTCAGAACTCGGCGTTTTGGACTGGGGTTGGATGTGGACGGAAGAGATCCACACAAAGCGATGAGACCCTCTCAGATTATCCTTTCTTTTCCTTTCCTCCCCCCACCACCCCCACATCCCAACCTTTACGCCCCCCCCTCCCTCTTGTCCTCCCCACCCATTGTCCTGTTTGTTGTCTGCCATGCACCCCGTCATCCAGGACAAACTGACCAAGGCAATCACGTTCATTCTGACCAATCAGAATCTGGTGCAGACACAGATCCAAGTGTTAGATGAGCTGGTCCAGCAGACAGAGGTAGGTACTAAGATTGTGTGTGTGTGTGTGTGTGCGCGCGTTATTACAACTTGACCTCACAATCTACTTCGTTTGTGACCTCGCACCTTGTCTGCCTGTACTGTCCTTTCTCTGTAACTGTACTCTGCATTCTGTTACTGCTCTTCCCTTGTGCCTCCTCGATACCCCGTTGTAGAGAATTGATCTGTGTGGATGGCGTGCAGAAAATACTTCGTTATGTGTGACAGTAATAACCAATCTATCCCAGTTACTGACAGAGCAAATATACCTGTGACTAGGTGTCATGTGCCCGGTGACAAAGTCTGTCTGGTCTGGAAATTCCTCGCTCTCAGTCGCAATGGTGCAAACTAACTTGGACAGTCCTGACGAAGGGTCTCGGCCCGAAATGTCAACTGTACCTCTTCCTAGAGATGCTGCCTGGCCTGCTGCGTTCACCAGCAACTCCGATGTGTGTTGCTTGGACAGCCCTGCCTGGTTTGTAGGCCAGTTAATATGCCGCATTGTCACGTGTTTGGCTGATGCAGACAAGAAATCCTCACCGTCATAGTGCCTCGAAAACCACTTCTTTTCAGCAGTCAGGAGAGAGGAAAGCTGCCCTTTTAATTTCAAACTGATCACTGCTTACCATTTACATTCAGAGCTGAAGAGTAGGTTCTTGTTTCAATCAATGCTTGCTATTAAAACACAAATCCATAACTTCTGAATCCCTCAGGTGAGCCTGGGCGAGGCTTCGTGTTGAGTTTATTGTCAGATACACGTGTTCGCAGGTGCTGTGAAAAGCTTACTTGCAGCAGCATCACGGACACACAACATTCACGTGGAAAAGATAAATTATACAAGGAAGAGCACAATTAGAACACCATTGTAGTGCAAAGTGGGTGTATACTGAGGTGGTGATTGGGGTTGTGCCAGTTGGGTCAGGAACCGAATGGTTGAAGGGAAATCGCTGTTCCTGAACCTGGTGGTGTGGGACTTCAGGCTTCTGTACCTCCTGCCCGACGGGAGCTGTGAGAAGACGGCCTCGTTCCCCAGATAGTGGGGATCTTTGGACGACGTCTTGAGGCAGGCCCTGCTGTAGACACTACCGACTGCGGGGACAGATGTCGTCGACTTCACCCCGTCACTCCCACAGGGGCATAGGCCGCTGACAGCAGCTCACCAGAGTCAGTCCCGGGCCGAACGTCGGTCAGCCCTGCGGCTTCTGCTTTCGTACATCTTCGCGGCAAAGGTCCTTCCTCTCCCTGGGGTTCGGCCTTTGGGGCTTCTGCTGTCATTTCTGTAGCTCTGAGTTTTTATGGGATGGGGTTGCTAGCCCTCCTTTCACAGCCAGGTGTGGGACCATCCATGGTGGAGTTGGAGAGGGAATGTGAGGTGATGTGTGAGGGAAGCTTCTCGTGCTGCCACTGTACCAAATCAAGATGCAACCAGTCCGGGTACTTTCAAAAGTACATCTGGAGAAGGTTATTAGTGTTCGGTGACCAACCAAACCTCCTTAACTTTCTAAGAAGATAAAGCTGCTGACACACCCTCCTCAGGGTGGTAGCTATGTGCTGTGCCCGGGACAGGGCATCCGGTACGTTGACGGCCGGGAGTGTGAGGCTGCTGACTCTCTCCGGCACTGACCCACCAGTGCACGGGCACACTCCTCCCCCGTCCGGGGGGCAGCAGTCTGCCCTCAAGTCTGCCGATGCTGCGTGAAAGCCGGTTGCCGCGGCCGGCACGCTGAACCCGGTGTCCTGCCTCGCTCCTGGGCGCCGCGTGACAGCCGTGATGTCAGCTGCCAACTTGGTGAGCTGGTTCGCTACTGTCACGTGCACCGAGGTCCTCGATATTACCGAGGTAACAGGAAGTGTCCATGGGGGGTAGGGGGAGGCTGGTTTCTCTGATGTACTAAGCAGTGTCCACAACTCTCAGCAGATGCTGGCTGTCTGTTCTAATTAAATCCAGTTACACTCATGTAATTCTATAACTCCCAAATCCCTAACCATGGGTTGTGTGTTTAATGATGGGGCTGGGTGGGTGGGAGGGAGTTTTGGGAGTGGGGTAGGGCAGTGATTCAAGCAACAGGTTGCAGGGGGGGAGGGGGAGCAGTCTGCCGGGTGAGGGAAGGCAGCCTCGAGAGTGGCGGTAATTCGAGCACCGAGTTGTGTGGGGTGGGGTAACGGTTTTGTTGGGGGGAGGGTAAGATAGGTGGTCTCAGGCAGCTGCTCGAGGGTCAGGTCGTGTGGGGGGGGAGGATTTAGGTGGGGAATGGGAAGGTGGACTGTGTTTGGTTGAGTGGGGGGAGGATTCAGGTAGGAATGGGAAGATGGACTGTGTTTGGTTGAGTGGGGGGAGGATTTAGGTGGGAATGGGAAGGTGGACTGTGGGTTGAATGGGGGGAGGATTTAGGTGGGGTATGGGAGGGCAGACTCGAATGCTGACAGCCCTCTCGGTGTGACTCTCGAAGGCCAACAGCTCGCGTGCGCGGGAGGAGGTGGCGAGCTCGATCGGAGAGCTGTGCCAGGCACTGGAAGAGAAGCAGGGCTCCCTGCTGCTGGCCATCGATGAGAGTAAGCAGCACCGCCTGTACCGGCTGGCTGGCCAGATCTCCGAGCACCAGGGCATGCTGGAGCACTCCGGCATGGTGGGCTACACACAAGAGATCCTGAAGGAGACCGACCCCGCCTGCTTCATCCAGGCCGCGAGGCAGTTGCATACCAGGTACGATTCGTGGTCTACTCCCGACCCCTTCGGAAGGGTCGGCAGTTTCAAGATTTGGGGATGGCGGGGAGTCGCAGGTGGACAGGGCAGCAGAGAAGGCATTCAGCACGCTGGCCTTCATTGGGACAAAGTTCAGAATTTAGAACATTAGACATCTGTACCAAGACACAATGAAAAGCTGATCTTGCATACTGTTCCTACAAATCAGATCATTACACAGTGAATTGAGGTAGAACTAGGTAAAACAATAACAGAATGCAGAATAAAGTGTATCAGTTACAGAGAAAGTGCAGCAAAAGTGTGTATAGGAAAGGTTTAGAGGGATACGGACAGGTACACGGATAGGAAAGGTTTAGAGGGATATGGACAGGTACACGGATAGGAAAGGTTTAGAGGGATACGGACAGGTACACGGATAGGAAAGGTTTAGAGGGATACGGACGGGTACACGGATAGGAAAGGTTTAGAGGGATACGGACAGGTACACGGATAGGAGAGGTTTGGAGGGATATGGACAGGTACACAGATAGGAAAGGTTTAGAGGGATACGGACGGGTACACGGATAGGAAAGGTTTAGAGGGATATGGACAGGTACACGGATAGGAAAGGTTTAGAGGGATATGGACAGGTACACGGATAGGAGAGGTTTGGAGGGATATGGACAGGTACACGGATAGGAAAGGTCTGGAGGGATACGGACAGGTACACGGATAGGAAAGGTTTAGAGGGATAGGGACAGGTACACGGATAGGAAAGGTTTAGAGGGATACGGACGGGTACACGGATAGGAAAGGTTTAGAGGGAGATGGACAGGTACACGGATAGGAAAGGTTTAGAGGGATACGGACGGGTACACGGATAGGAAAGGTCTGGAGGGATACGGACAGGTACACGGATAGGAAAGGTTTAGAGGGATAGGGACAGGTACACGGATAGGAAAGGTTTAGAGGGATACGGACGGGTACACGGATAGGAAAGGTTTAGAGGGAGATGGACAGGTACACAGATAGGAAAGGTTTAGAGGGATATGGACAGGTACACGGATAGGAAAGGTTTAGAGGGATACGGACAGGTACACGGATAGGAAAGGTTTAGAGGGATATGGACAGGTACACGGATAGGAGAGGTTTGGAGGGATATGGACAGGTACACGGATAGGAAAGGTCTGGAGGGATACGGACAGGTACACGGATAGGAGAGGTTTGGAGGGATACGGACGGGTACACGGATAGGAAAGGTTTAGAGGGAGATGGACAGGTACACGGATAGGAAAGGTTTAGAGGGATACGGACAGGTACACGGATAGGAAAGGTTTAGAGGGATACGGACGGGTACACGGATAGGAAAGGTTTAGAGGGATACGGACAGGTACACAGATAGGAAAGGTTTAGAGGGATACGGACAGGTACACGGATAGGAAAGGTTTAGAGGGATATGGACAGGTACACGGATAGGAGAGGTTTGGAGGGATATGGACAGGTACACGGATAGGAAAGGTCTGGAGGGATACGGACAGGTACACGGATAGGAGAGGTTTGGAGGGATACGGACGGGTACACGGATAGGAAAGGTTTAGAGGGAGATGGACAGGTACACGGATAGGAAAGGTTTAGAGGGATACGGACGGGTACACGGATAGGAAAGGTTTAGAGGGATATGGACGGGTACATGGATAGGAGAGGTTTGGAGGGATATGGACAGGTACACGGATAGGAAAGATCTGGAGGGATACGGACAGGTACACGGGTAGGAAAAGTTTAGAGGGATACGGACAGGTACACGGATAGGAAAGGTTTAGAGGGATATGGACGGGTACACGGATAGGAGAGGTTTAGAGGGATATGGACGGGTACACGGATAGGAGAGGTTTGGAGGGATATGGACAGGTACACGGATAGGAAAGGTCTGGAGGGATACGGACAGGTACACGGGTAGGAAAGGTTTAGAGGGATATGGACAGGTACACGGATAGGAAAGGTTTAGAGGGATACGGACAGGTACACGGATAGGAAAGGTTTAGAGGGATATGGACAGGTACACGGATAGGAGAGGTTTGGAGGGATACGGACAGGTACACGGATAGGAAAGGTCTGGAGGGATACGGACAGGTACACGGATAGGAGAGGTTTGGAGGGATACGGACGGGTACACGGATAGGAAAGGTTTAGAGGGAGATGGACAGGTACACGGATAGGAAAGGTTTAGAGGGATACGGACAGGTACACGGATAGGAAAGGTTTAGAGGGATACGGACAGGTACACAGATAGGAAAGGTTTAGAGGGATACGGACAGGTACACGGATAGGAAAGGTTTAGAGGGATATGGACAGGTACACGGATAGGAGAGGTTTGGAGGGATATGGACAGGTACACGGATAGGAAAGGTCTGGAGGGATACGGACAGGTACACGGATAGGAGAGGTTTGGAGGGATACGGACAGGTACACGGATAGGAAAGGTTTAGAGGGATACGGACAGGTACACGGATAGGAAAGGTTTAGAGGGATATGGACAGGTAAGGGTACACGGATAGGAAAGGTTTAGAGGGATACGGACAGGTACACAGATAGGAAAGGTTTAGAGGGATACGGACAGGTACACGGATAGGAAAGGTTTAGAGGGATATGGACAGGTACACGGATAGGAGAGGTTTAGAGGGATATGGACGGGTACACGGATAGGAGAGGTTTGGAGGGATATGGACAGGTACACGGATAGGAAAGGTCTGGAGGGATACGGACAGGTACACGGGTAGGAAAAGTTTAGAGGGATACGGACGGGTACACGGGTAGGAAAAGTTTAGAGGGATACGGACAGGAAAGGTTTAGAGGGAGATGGACAGGTACACGGATAGGAAAGGTTTAGAGGGATACGGACAGGTACACGGATAGGAAAGGTTTAGAGGGATATGGACGGGTACACGGATAGGAGAGGTTTGGAGGGATATGGACAGGTACACGGATAGGAAAGATCTGGAGGGATACGGACAGGTACACGGGTAGGAAAAGTTTAGAGGGATACGGACAGGTACACGGATAGGAAAGGTTTAGAGGGATATGGACGGGTACACGGATAGGAGAGGTTTAGAGGGATATGGACGGGTACACGGATAGGAGAGGTTTGGAGGGATATGGACAGGTACACGGATAGGAAAGGTCTGGAGGGATACGGACAGGTACACGGGTAGGAAAGGTTTAGAGGGATATGGACGGGTACACGGATAGGAGAGGTTTAGAGGGATATGGACGGGTACACGGATAGGAGAGGTTTGGAGGGATATGGACAGGTACACGGATAGGAAAGGTCTGGAGGGATACGGACAGGTACACGGATAGGAAAGGTTTAGAGGGATACGGACGGGTACACGGGTAGGAAAAGTTTAGAGGGATACGGACAGGAAAGGTTTAGAGGGAGATGGACAGGTACACGGATAGGAAAGGTTTAGAGGGATACGGACAGGTACACAGATAGGAAAGGTTTAGAGGGATATGGACAGGTACACGGATAGGAAAGGTTTAGAGGGATAGGGACAGGTACACGGATAGGAAAGGTTTAGTGGGATACGGACAGGTACACGGATAGGAAAGGTTTAGAGGGATATGGACAGGTACACGGATAGGAAAGGTTTAGAGGGATATGGACAGGTACACGGATAGGAGAGGTTTGGAGGGATATGGACAGGTACACGGATAGGAAAGGTCTGGAGGGATACGGACAGGTACACGGATAGGAAAGGTTTAGAGGGATAGGGACAGGTACACGGATAGGAAAGGTTTAGAGGGATACGGACGGGTACACGGATAGGAAAGGTTTAGAGGGATATGGACAGGTACACGGATAGGAGAGGTTTGGAGGGATATGGACAGGTACACGGATAGGAAAGGTCTGGAGGGATATGGACAGGTACACGGATAGGAAAGGTCTGGAGGGATACGGACAGGTACACGGATAGGAAAGGTTTAGAGGGATATGGACAGGTACACGGATAGGAAAGGTTTAGAGGGATATGGACAGGTACACGGATAGGAAAGGTTTAGAGGGATATGGACAGGTACACGGATAGGAAAGGTTTAGAGGGATACGGACAGGTACACGGATAGGAAAGGTTTAGAGGGATATGGACAGGTACACGGATAGGAAAGGTTTAGAGGGATATGGACAGGTACACGGATAGGAGAGGTTTGGAGGGATATGGACAGGTACACGGATAGGAAAGGTCTGGAGGGATACGGACAGGTACACGGATAGGAAAGGTTTAGAGGGATAGGGACAGGTACACGGATAGGAAAGGTTTAGAGGGATAGGGACAGGTACACGGATAGGAAAGGTTTAGAGGGAGATGGACAGGTACACGGATAGGAAAGGTTTAGAGGGAGATGGACAGGTACACGGATAGGAAAGGTTTAGAGGGATACGGACAGGTACACGGATAGGAAAGGTTTAGAGGGAGATGGACAGGTACACGGATAGGAAAGGTTTAGAGGGATACGGACAGGTACACGGATAGGAGAGGTTTAGAGGGATATGGACAGGTACACGGATAGGAAAGGTTTAGAGGGATAGGGACAGGTACACGGATAGGAAAGGTTTAGAGGGATACGGACAGGTACACGGATAGGAAAGGTTTAGAGGGATATGGACAGGTACACGGATAGGAAAGGTTTAGAGGGATATGGACAGGTACACGGATAGGAAAGGTTTAGAGGGATAGGGACAGGTACACGGATAGGAAAGGTTTAGTGGGATACGGACAGGTACACGGATGGGAAAGGTTTAGAGGGATATGGACAGGTACACGGATAGGAAAGGTTTAGAGGGATATGGACAGGTACACGGATAGGAGAGGTTTGGAGGGATATGGACAGGTACACGGATAGGAAAGGTCTGGAGGGATACGGACAGGTACACGGATAGGAAAGGTTTAGAGGGATAGGGACAGGTACACGGATAGGAAAGGTTTAGAGGGATACGGACGGGTACACGGATAGGAAAGGTTTAGAGGGATATGGACAGGTACACGGATAGGAGAGGTTTGGAGGGATATGGACAGGTACACGGATAGGAAAGGTCTGGAGGGATATGGACAGGTACACGGATAGGAAAGGTCTGGAGGGATACGGACAGGTACACGGATAGGAAAGGTTTAGAGGGAGATGGACAGGTACACGGATAGGAAAGGTTTAGAGGGATACGGACGGGTACACGGATAGGAAAGGTTTAGAGGGAGATGGACAGGTACACGGATAGGAAAGGTTTAGAGGGATACGGACAGGTACACGGATAGGAAAGGTTTAGAGGGATACGGACAGGTACATGGATAGGAAAGGTTTAGAGGGATATGGACAGGTACACGGATAGGAAAGGTTTAGAGGGATATGGACAGGTACACGGATAGGAGAGGTTTGGAGGGATATGGACAGGTACACGGATAGGAAAGGTCTGGAGGGATACGGACAGGTACACGGATAGGAAAGGTTTAGAGGGATAGGGACAGGTACACGGATAGGAAAGGTTTAGAGGGAGATGGACAGGTACACGGATAGGAAAGGTTTAGAGGGAGATGGACAGGTACACGGATAGGAAAGGTTTAGAGGGATACGGACAGGTACACGGATAGGAAAGGTTTAGAGGGATATGGACAGGTACACGGATAGGAAAGGTCTGGAGGGATACGGACAGGTACACGGATAGGAGAGGTTTGGAGGGATACGGACGGGTACACGGATAGGAAAGGTTTAGAGGGAGATGGACAGGTACACGGATAGGAAAGGTTTAGAGGGATACGGATGGGTACACGGATAGGAAAGGTTTAGAGGGATATGGACGGGTACACGGATAGGAGAGGTTTGGAGGGATATGGACAGGTACACGGATAGGAAAGGTCTGGAGGGATACGGACAGGTACACGGGTAGGAAAGGTTTAGAGGGATATGGACGGGTACACGGATAGGAGAGGTTTAGAGGGATATGGACGGGTACAGGGATAGGAGAGGTTTGGAGGGATATGGACAGGTACACGGATAGGAAAGGTTTAGAGGGATACGGACAGGTACACGGATAGGAAAGGTTTAGAGGGATACGGACGGGTACACGGGTAGGAAAAGTTTAGAGGGATACGGACGGGTACACGGATAGGAAAGGTTTAGAGGGAGATGGACAGGTACACGGATAGCAAAGGTTTAGAGGGATACGGACAGGTACACGGATAGCAAAGGTTTAGAGGGATACGGACAGGTACACGGATAGGAAAGGTTTAGAGGGAGATGGACAGGTACACGGATAGCAAAGGTTTAGAGGGATACGGACGGGTACACGGATAGGAAAGGTTTAGAGGGATATGGACGGGTACACGGATAGGAGAGGTTTGAAGGGATATGGACAGGTACACGGATAGGAAAGGTCTGGAGGGATACGGACAGGTACACGGGTAGGAAAGGTTTAGAGGGATATGGACGGGTACACGGATAGGAGAGGTTTAGAGGGATATGGACGGGTACAGGGATAGGAGAGGTTTGGAGGGATATGGACAGGTACACGGATAGGAAAGGTTTAGAGGGATACGGACAGGTACACGGATAGGAAAGGTTTAGAGGGATACGGACGGGTACACGGGTAGGAAAAGTTTAGAGGGATACGGACGGGTACACGGATAGGAAAGGTTTAGAGGGAGATGGACAGGTACACGGATAGCAAAGGTTTAGAGGGATACGGACAGGTACACGGATAGCAAAGGTTTAGAGGGATACGGACAGGTACACGGATAGGAAAGGTTTAGAGGGAGATGGACAGGTACACGGATAGCAAAGGTTTAGAGGGATACGGACAGGGACACGGATAGGAAAGGTTTAGAGGGATATGGACAGGTACACAGATAGGAAAGGTTTAGGGATGTGGACAGGTACACGGATAGGAAAGGTTTAGAGGGATACGGACAGGTACACGGATAGGAAAGGTTTAGAGGGATATGGACAGGTACATGGACAGGAAAGGTTTAGAGGGATACGAACAGGTACATGGATAGGAAAGGTTTAGAGGGATATGGACAGGTACACGGATAGGAAAGGTTTAGAGGGATACGGACAGGTACATGGATAGGAAAGGTTTAGAGGGATAAGGGACAAATGAAGGCAAACAGGACCAGCTTAGAATGAATTTTGGTCAGCTGAAGGGTCTGTTTCTGTGCTGTGACTCCAAGGCTCCCTTTCAGTTTGCTGTGAACGGTCGTTAACAAAATGTCTTCTTCAATTTCAGGATTGTGAAGGCTACGGAATCCCTGCAGAACTTCATCCCGGCTGCGGAATCGTCCTTCACCCCCTTCCAGCTGGACATCAGCAGGGAGCTGAAACTCCTGAGTGACCTCCAGTTTGCCACAGGTCAGTCTGGCACCTCCCAGGCCACTGCTGACCTCCCTGAACCAGCTGCCTGCCCGGCCCTGCAGGCTGCTGGGGTGGGACGTGCAACATCACCAGTTGCACCTGAACCGATGGGGGCGGGGGGCTAATATCCGAGTGGGACGGTTTGTTAATGCTGCACAGGTGGGTTTACAGTAGAGTTACAGGGGGGTGGGAACCAGAGTGTCAGAACAGTTAGTGGAGAGGTTGTGGAGACAGATGTTACTTAAGTCCTCAGTCAGGGATCAAAGGGTTGTGCATGGTGTGACGTATATTTCAGTGCATGAAGTGTCGTGGGAAAGGCAGATGAGCTCAGGGCATGGATCAACACCTGGAATTATGATATTGTAGCTATTAGTGAGACTTGGGTGCAGGAGGGGCAGGACTGGCAGCTCAATATTCTGGCGTTCCGTTGTGACAGAGTGGGAGGGATTAGAGGAGGAGGGGAGGCGTTGCTCGTCAGGGTAAATGTCACAGCAGTGTTCCGTCAGCACAGACTGGAGAACTCACCTGGTGAGGCGATATGGGTGGAACTGAGAAATAACAAAGGTATAGTCAGCTTAAAGGGGCTATGTTACAGACCACCCAACAGTCTGAGCGTTTAGAGGAACAAATTTGCAAAGATCACGGACTGTTGCATGAAACAAAAGGTTGTTATAGTAGGTGATTTTTAACTTTCCACATATTGACTGGGACTCACTGTAAAAGGACCAGATGGGACAGAGTTTGTCAAATGTGTTCAGGAAAGTTTCATTAATCAGTACATGAAGTCCCAACAAGAGAGTGTGCGATAGGGACTGAGACAGGGCAGGTGACAGGAGTTTGTGTAGGGGAACACTTCGTATCCAGTGACCAGAATGTGTGCCGAACTTTTAACTTTAAAATCAATTTAACCCTTCCCTCCATTTTCCTATCATCCACGTGCCTATCGACAAGTCTCTTAAATGTCCTCAGGTGTAAGTGTCTCTACGACCACCACCACCCCTGGCAGAGCATTCCATGCTCCCCCCACTCTCTTTCAAAAAGACCTACCTCTGGCATTCCTCCTATACTTTCTCCAAACAAAATTATGTCCCTCACATTGGCCATTTCTGCATTGGGGAAAAGTCTCTGGCTGTCTACTCGATCTATGTCTAATCTTGTACACTTTCCACTCAAGTCACCTCTCATTCTCCTTCACCCCAGAGAGGAAAAGCCCCAGCTCACTCAGCCTTCCCTCAAAGATGTACTCTCGAATCCAGGCCATATCCTGGAAGATCTCTTTTTCACCCTCCTGAACCTTCCACCTCCTTCCTGTTAAAACTCCCAATGGGAATGTGGGCTGTGCTCCGTCCCCAGGACCGTGCCAGACAGGATAGCCCAGAATCCAGGCTGGTGCACGCAGTGCCAGTATCGAGGGAGTGCCGCACTGTCTGACATTCCATCCTCTGGATGTTGGAATGAGGCTCAATCTACTGCCTGCTGAGGGTGTTCGAGGATCCGTGATCACTGATGGTGGAACTGGAGGCCCCTCTATCATACCTTCTCTTTCCAGAGTCCCAGGGCATAGATTAGACACTGCTCTGTGAGTTTAACTCTTGTTCTACGCTATACTGCCCCATCACACACTCCCGGGGTCAGACACAGAGTGAAACTCCCTCTACACTGTCCCATCACACACTCCCGGGGTCAGACACAGAGTGAAGCTCCCTCTACACTGTCCCATCACACACTCCCGGGGTCAGACACAGAGTGAAACTCCCTCTACACTGTCCCATCACACTCTCCCGGGGTCAGACGCAGAGTGAAGCTCCCTCTACACCGTCCCATCACACACTCCCGGGGTCAGACACAGAGTGAAACTCCCTCTACACTGTCCCATCGCACACTCCCGGGGTCAGACACAGAGTGAAACTCCCTCTACACTGTCCCATCACACACTCCCGGGGTCAGACACAGAGTGAAACTCCCTCCACACCATCCCATCACACACTCCCGGGGTCAGACACGGAGTGAAACTCCCTCCACACCATCCCATCACACTCTCCCGGGGTCAGACACAGAGTGAAACTCCCTCTACACTGTCCCATCACACACTCCCGGGGTCAGACACAGAGTGAAACTCCCTCTACACTGTCCCATCACACACTCCCGGGGTCAGACACAGAGTGAAACTCCCTCTACACTGTCCCATCACACACTCCTGGGGTCAGACACAGAGTGAAACTCCCTCTACACTGTCCCATCACACACTCCCGGGGTCAGACACAGAGTGAAACTCCCTCCACACCATCCCATCACACACTCCCGGGGTCAGACACGGAGTGAAACTCCCTCTACACTGTCCCATCACACACTCCCGGGGTCAGACACAGAGTGAAACTCCCTCCACACTGTCCCATCACACACTCCCGGGGTCAGACACAGAGTGAATCTCTGGGGGAGAGGATTGCGTTGCTGGGACTCTCTGGTCGGGGTCTGAATCCAGGTGCTGCCTGTCCTCTGAGCTGGCATCACGGGACTGAGTTTGTGTCTGTGTGCGTGACTGTGTTCAGAACATCTGCAGCTGTGGTTTCAGAGAACATTCTAAATATAGCCCGGGCCAGAACTGTCTCACACTTGCATCAGCTCCTGGTTTAGGAGTTGAATTGTTCGGGTGGGATAAAGAAAGGTTCAACACATCTTCTAATCACAGCTTTTTTAAAAATTAGAGCTCTATAACACTTCAGGCCACATCGAGAGTAATGCGTTAGTTCTGGTCTCCACGTTACAGGAAGGATTTGGAAGCTTTAGGAAGGGATCAGCGGGATGCTGCCTGGATTAGAGGGTTTGAGCTACAAGGAGAGGCTGGACAAATCGATGTGACGGTGGAGGCTGAGGGGAGACCTGTTAGAAGTTTATCAGGTTGAAAAGCAAAGCCGAAAGTGTCAAATACTAGTTGGGTACAGCTTTAACGTCAGAGGGGCAAAGTTTAAGGGAGATACGCAGGGTAGGTTTTGTTGAAACAGAGTGCTGGGTGACTGCAACGTGCTGCTAAGAGGAATGGTCAAGAGTCTGATCACAGCAGGGGCTGAGCCTCAGTGGTACATGCTATCAGGCTTTTGTGTCTCCTGACCGATGGCAGAGGAGAGGAGAGAACATAAATCTGGTAGGTGAGAGGTCAAGGGGTTGGAGGTGGGGTGTTAGCATGAGTTGAATGTTGGTGTTGCATTGAGGATAGGACGGCAATAATTGGGTCCTCTTTGTGCGGTTACCAATGAATCCGTTCCTCGCCCACAGCTATCTTTGATTTGTATAGTATGTATAAATTGGAAGACACCCAGGTAAGTGGACACTGTCCTGTCACACTCCTGACCTGTGCCTTGTAGACGGGGGAGAGGTAATGTGGCGGATGTTGAGTTCATGGACTAACTCCACCCAGGGTAGTGGAGAGGGTCCTGTCACACTCCTGACCCGTGCCTTGTAGATGGAGGAGAGGTAATGTGGCGGATGTTGAGTGTATGGACTAACTCCACCCAGGGAGTTGGAGAGTGTCCCATCACACTCCTGACCTGTGCCTTATAGACAAGGGAGAGGTAATGTGGCGGATTTTGAGTGTATGGACTAACTCCACCCAGGGTAGTGGAGAGGGTCCTGTCACACACCTGACCTTTACCTTGTAGACGGGAGAGAGACTTTGGGATGTCGAGAGGTGAGTCACTCACTGCAAGACCCCCCAGTCTCGGACCCCTGGGCTGTTGATGCTGGGGGACTGAGTGTTGGGAATGCAAGGCCTTAACCAGCACCAAGCACACCCACAGTTCAGGCTTGGGTCTTGAGCCAAAAATCGGTGGCATCGGCAGCCCAGGGACGCAGCAGGCAGAGCTGCTGGCTCGTGCTCCGGACTGCTGGGTTCAATCCCCACCTCGGGTGGTGTGTGTGTGTGTGGAGCTTGCGTGTTCTCCCTGTGACCACACGGGTTTCCCCCGGCTGCTCCGGTTCCCTCCCACATCCCAACGACGTGCGGGGCCGCTGGGTCAACGGACCACTGTACATCACCCTCCTGGTGTGTGGGTGGGGCTAGAATCTGGAATGGGATAATGTGAGGCGAGTGGAGTGGGAGTAAATGGGGGTGGGGATGGATGGTGGCATGCTTTGGATGGGCCAAAGGGCCAGTTTTCCTGCTGTACAACACCCAAACTGCATCCCATCTTGTGACTGGATCTCACAGTAACGTCCCCACAAACTGGGAATATGTTCCCGGGTTTCTAAAGCTCCCTGACACTGAGACTGGAGGGAGGCGGGTTGGAGCAGGAGAGTGTGACGGAGGGAAGATCAGTGATGGAGGCGGGGATTAAGGAGCTGATTGATTCATTATGTTCCCAGTTTTTATTTTATGTCGAGGTAACGGGCCTTCCTGGCCCAGTGAAGCCTCCCCACACAATCATCCCCGTGTAAGTCGTGTCCCGTGGTCTGCGGATGAGGGGTGGAGTTTGTGTGGAGTTGTTGGGGATGTGAGGAGAACGGAATGAGTGGAACAGACTGAATGGCACGAAGGGCCTCGATCTCTCCCTGACCCCGCATGCCTTCTGTCCCACAGTGCCGGACGCGCCGGTGATCGACACGCAGCGCACCTACGCCTACGACCAGATCTACCTCTGCTGGCGGCTGCCACGAGACTCGGCGGCGGCCTGGCACTATGACGTGGAGTACCGCCAGGCCGACCTTCCGGCCAAGGATCCCCGGACCCGCTGGCAGCGCATTGAGGAGGTGCGGGGCACGGGGGCCGTGGTGGGGCACCTGGACACCGATCGCGTCTACGCCCTCAGGGTGCGCGGCTTCAACAAGGCCGGCCACGGAGAGTACAGCGAGGAGATCTACCTGCGCAGCCCGCCTGCACCAGGTGAGCCGACATTCAGTCTGAGGCTCCGGTCTCTGACACCGTCTGCACCGTCCCATCGCAAACCACAGGGTGAAGCTCTCTCCACACCATCCCAACGCAAATCACAGAGTGAAGCTCTCTCCACACCGTCTCATCGCAAACCACAGGGTGAAGCTCTCTCCACACCATCCCAATGCAAACCACAGGGTGAAGCTCTCTCCACGCCATCCCAACGCAAATCACAGAGTGAAGCTCTCTCCACACCGTCCCATCGCAAACCACAGAGTGAAGCTCTCTCCACACTGTCCCATCGCAAACCACAGAGTGAAGCTCTCTCCACATTGTCCCATCGCAAACCACAGGGTGAAGCTCTCTCCACACCGTCCCAATGCAAATCACAGGGTGAAGCTCTCTCCACACCGTCCCAATGCAAATCACAGGGTGAAGCTCTCTCCACACCGTCCCATCGCAAACCACAGAGTGAAGCTCTCTCCACACCGTCCCATCGCAAACGACAGGGTCAGACACAGAGTGAAGCTCCCTCTACACCGTCCCATCACATACTCCCAGGGTCAGACACAGAGTTTAACTCCCATTGCACCATCACGATGTAACGGAAGATGTAATCCCTCTTTCACTCTCTGCTTTTCTGACCCGAACTGCAGCTCCTTTGGATATCAGTCAGTTTTCTGATACTTCTCTGTTCTTTCTCTCTCTGTCTGTGTCTGTGTCTCGATGACATCTTTCACCTCCTCCTCCTCCTCCTCCTCCTCCTCCCCCTTCTCTCATTCTCACATTGTTCTCTGGTCTCACGATCTCTTGTTCCCCCACTGCCCTCGCCTCATCTCATTTCCCCGCCACCCTCCCCTCATCTCGGCCTCCAGTCCTCCACTTTCTACTGGAGAACAAGTGGGGCTTTACCCAGGACCGGGTGATTGTCAGCAAGGACCAGCGGGCTGTCCGCAGCGTTGCCGGCGTCCCCATGCTCTTTGCGGCCGAGCGCATCATGACCTCCTGCCACCTGCCCATTGACCTGGTCATCGGGGACGTGGCGCTGACCCAGGGCAAGCACTACTGGGCCTGCGCGGTTGACCCCGGCTCCTACCTGGCCAAGGTCGGCGTGGGGCTG
Source organism: Mobula hypostoma (assembly GCF_963921235.1). Lineage (NCBI taxonomy): Eukaryota > Metazoa > Chordata > Chondrichthyes > Myliobatiformes > Myliobatidae > Mobula > Mobula hypostoma. Next base: position 247,394,878 of record NC_086098.1, read on the forward strand.
GAGAGCAAGCTCCAGGAGTGGTTCCACGTCCCTCAGGACGTGGTCAGCCCCAGGTACTCGACCCGCGGTTCGTGCTGCCCACCAGAGACCCTCCATCTTAGCCCACTGGGTCCGAACGTGGGAGAGTCTGATGGAGTGTTATAGTTGTGGGATGAGACTGACGGGGAGGGTTATAGTTACGGGGAGAGACTGACGGGAAGGGTTATAGTTATGGGAGGGAGACTGACGGGGAGGGTTATAGTTACGGGAGGGAGACTGACGGGGAGGGTTATAGTTACAGGGGAGACTGACGGGGAGGTTTATAGTTACGGGGAGACTGACGGGGAGGGTTATAGTTACCGGGGACACTGATGGGGAGGGTTATAGTTACGGGGAGACTGAGAGGGAGGGTTATAGTTACAGGGGAGACTGATGGGGAGGTTTATAGTTACGGGGGAGACTGACGGGGAGGTTTATAGTGATGGGGAGACTGACGGGGAGGGTTATAGTTACGGGGAGAGACTGACGGGGAGAGTTATGGTTACAGGGGAGTTTGGGGAGGGTTATAGTTACGGGGAGACTGAAGGGAGGGTTATGGTTACAGAGAAGTTTGATGGGGAGGATTATGGTTACAGGGGAGTTTGATGGGGAGGTTTATAGTTACGGTGGAGACTGAGGCTAGGGACTGTGGGGAAGTTTAATGGGGGTTGCGAGGTGGTGAGTTGGGGATGTGAGAGGGATTTCAGCAGTAATCCGAGGATCCCAGGGCAGTGTCATGGGGCTGGGACAAGGGATCGCTTGTTGTGTTTACACCGTTCCTGGCTGAGCTGTCGAGGAGAGGGGCCAGGGCGTTCTGCTGATGTCTGTGCTCTGGACTCCACTGTCTGAGTCTTGAGGGTGACGACGATTGCCACAGGCTGCAGGTTCGCCCTCAGCCAGGGCTTCTCGGGAACCGACGGGTGCCCAGACTGGAGTGATGTTTTCCTGGGACATGTGGGCACCTCCTGGGATGTTGCTCAGTCTGCAGGAATCTGCTGGGAAATGTTACCACCCCCTCACCCCCGGGTGCACCAGGATCTGGATCTCAGAGCTGCTCTTCGGGACATCCCACACCTCTGGGCTGAACCAAAGGGGACACATTCCTCTCCTCCTTCCCTCCTCCCTCAGCCTTGCTCACTAAACCTGGTCTAATTCTGGTCAGGCTGCCCTTTACCCTCTGAAACCTTTGGGTTCCCACTGGGCTCCACCCCTCAGGTGTCTCCCTCCCTCTCGTGGACGGGAGCCCCACGTGTCGCCCCGACCTGCTCTCACCCAGCGGCTCAGCCAGTCAGCGCCTTCTCAGTCCAAGAATCGCCCGTTCACCCTCACGGGATTCCCAGCATGCTGACTGGCCACTTCCCCTCCCCCTGCACCTCATAGCCTCGTGCCAGACTCCATGACAGTCTGCTCTCTCTCATCGTAAGCGACGGCCACAAAGTCTTCAAGACCAGCTGTAATCTTCTTGCATTGAGAAACAACCAAAAGAAGGTCCCTTAATTACACAGTTGACTACGAAGGCGTTTATTTCTTTGGTACATCTGGCCAAACCGTCTATGGTACATTCCTGCCGAATACAATACAGTCTACAGAGTCTCTAAACAGAGCACAATGGCACAGTTTGAATCTAGCATACGCGGCACAAAACCGGCAGAATCTACTTGTACAACATGTGATAAATGTCGACGTACGAACTAAATAGTCTGTTTATTCTGCAAGCAAACCCCAGTAGCCTGCACGGCTCCGCAACCCCCTTGCCCCCGCAGTCCCCGGCCCCTGTGGTCTGTGGAGTCCGCACAGCGTTGCATTATCACCCCCCCCCCCGGTCTCCTTCGGTCTGTGGAGTCCGTGTGGCTTTGCTCCCCCCAGCCCCAGCAGTCTGCAGAGTCTACGCATTTCATTGCAAGATGATCTGTTTCCATCTTGCGTTGTATTTGAAACAACAGCAGAGTCTCCTGATAGGAGCGGGATAATTTCCCCAGCACAGCGGATGATCTCGGGTGGGGAGGTATGTGGACATTTTGCTGGGGGCAGTTCCTCCGTTTGCCTCCTCACCCTCATCGCTGCCGCGAGCTTTAACCGAGTGTCTCCCTCCCCCACCCCTCCGCAGGTACGATCCCGACAGCGGGCACGACAGTGGGGCCGAGGACGCCACGGTGGAGGCCTCGCCGCCGTACGCCTTCCTGACCGTCGGCATGGGCAAGGTGCTGCTGCCACAGGGCTCCCCCCCCTCGCCGCCCCCGCCCGCCCGCGACCCTGCCGGGGGCACGGTCCCCCTCCCCTCCCGGCTGGGCGTCTGCCTGGACTACGAGAGGGGCCGGGTGACCTTCTACGACGCGGTGTCGCTGCGAAGCCTGTGGGAATGCGCCGTGGACTGCAGCGGCCCCGTCTGCCCTGCCTTCTGCTTCGTTGGGGGAGGAGCCCTCCACCTCCAGGAGCTGGTGACAGCCAGGCCTGAGCAGAAGGCCCCGAACGGCGCCGTCCAAAAGGGTGAGTGAGGGGTGGGCAGGGGGGAGTGGTGGGGGCGGACAACCCCATGGACAAGCTTCTCCCTCTCCCCCCCCCACCCCAAAAGCCGGTCTAAAACCCTCACCTGCCATCCTCACCCTCACCCTCACCCATCCCTTGGGACGCAGCATGGCAGGCAGCACGGGGACCAGGGATCCTGCAGATGCTGGACATATTGGACAACCGTACACAGAATGCTGGAGAACCTCTGCAGATCAGGTAGCGTCTATGCAGGTGAACCTGATGGTATAGGCATTCATTTCTCTACATTCCAATAACTCCCTCCCCCTCCCCATCTTTCTCCATTTCCCCATTTTGGACTCCCTCTCACCCCTTCCCCTCATCTGCATATCACCATCCTCCGCTTCCCCTCCTCCCTCCCTTTTCCTTCGTGATCCAATGTCCCCTCTTCCTTCGGCCCTTTACCTCTTCCAACAGTCGCCTTCCAGCTTCTTACTTCAACCCCCCAGCCCCACCCAGTGCCTGGTCTCACCCATCACCCGCTGGCTCGTCCTCTCCCCTCCCCTCCAACCTTCTTACTCGGCATTTTCCCCCCTCCTTTTCCGGTCCTGGTGGGTGGCGTTGAAACGTGGACAGGTTATTCTCCTCGGTAGATGCTGCCTGACCTGCTGAGTTCCTCCAGCGTTTGGTGTGAGTTGCACATCAGGAGAACAGTCCTTCCAGCCCATCGTGTCTGTACTGACTTCCCTTGCTAGTCTGTCAGGTGCCGTGGCCAGTCGCTGCCAGAGACTCTACAACTCACATTCTGCATATTATCTATTTATTTTCATTTTATTTTGCATGTTTATCTTCTGTTGCCCGTTGGTTTGTCATTGACTCTGCCGTGTTTGTCTGTTTCACTGGGAGTACCCAGAGTGCAGGTTTGTGAAGGTGTGGCTGTGGCTTCAGGAGTTATAGAGAGAGGTCGAGAAGGCTGGGACTTGATTCCTTGGAGTGCAGCAGACTGATGGAGGAGCATAAAATCACGAGAGGCAGAGACAGGCCGAATGCACACAGCCTTTTCCCCAGGGTTCGGGAGTCGAGAACCAGAAGGCACCGGTCTAAGATGAAAGGGGGAGAGGAACCTGAGACGCAAATATTTTGGTGGTTCGTATACAGAGCGAGCTGTCAGAGGAAGTTTTATCAGGCAGGTACATTCACAACATTGAAAAGATGCTTGGACAGGTACACGGACGGAGAGGAAAGGTTTAGAGGGATATGGACAGGTACACGGATAGGAAAGGTTTAGAGGGATACGGACAGGTACACGGATAGGAACGGTTTAGAGGGATATGGACAGGTACACGAATAGGAAAGGTTTAGAGAGATATGGACAAATACACAGATAGGACACTTTAAATGTTATTAATGTACCATTCCCCCGGCTTCTCATTGATTTTATTTGAGATACAACACAGTAAAAGGCCCTTCTGGCTGAATGAGCTCACACAGCCCAATTACACCCGTGTGACCAATGAACCTGCGGACGCCTCCGTCTTTGGACTGTGGGAGGAAACGGGAGCAGTGGGAGGAGACCCACGTGGACCCAGGTCGCAGGGACTGCAGTCGCATTACGCTAAGCACTGCGCTCCCACACACTGATAGCTCAAAATGTTACTTACATCTCTGCCCTCTCACCTCAAACCTGTGTCCTCTTGTTCTTGACTCCTAACCATGGGGAAAGGTCTGTGGGAATTCACCCTGTCTCAGCCTCTCACCTCAGTCTCCTGCGCTCAAATGAATGAAGTCCCAACCTGCTCTACCTCTCCCCATTATTCAGTCCCTCGAGACCTGGCTACACCTTTGTAAACCTCCCGTGCACTCTTCCTTGTGAGGGGAGGCATTGGGACAGAATTATCCTGAGTACGAGGCTTGGCCTGTTGTTGTACCAGCCCAGTGTATTTCAGGTTGTGTTAACCTGTTTGTGATTTGTCCCCCACCCTCCTCCCCTTTTAGCTGTGAACAACTGCAGCCCCTTCGGAGGTTGGACCCCTGGATCCCTACCTTCTGCTGTTCTGTGCCCTCGTCCGGATTCTGGAACGCCGATATGAAGCTCAACGTCAATGCCCTCCCCCCCCCCCCAATTCCCCCTCCCCCCCCCCCGGCGTCCACAGCCAGGAGTTGCAAATACCCTGGTGCACAGAAGCCAAAGGGGTGGGAGCGGGGAGGGGAGGGAGGGTGGGGGGAAACAGGGAGGGGCGTACGTCAATGCTCGCCCTTGAATGGGGATTATCTGTGCTGTCTGTTGGAGTGATGGGCGCAGGAGGGAGGTGGGGACAGGGGGATGAATTGTTTGTTGATGGGGTTTCTTTGCTCCTTAGAGTTGGGTTGCATTTTGTTTCACCGGAGGGAAGAGTGATTGGATTTGCGATGTGATTCTACACAAGAGCTGGGGTCGGAGGCCCCTCCCCCCAGAAATGCAGCCACTGGCCACAAAAGCATCTGTCATTGCACCTCCAAATGCCCTCAGTGATCACTAGATCCCTTTTGCCTGAGTTTTGGATCACTCAGCAGACTCTAGACCAGGGGCTCCCAACCTTTTCGTTTAATGCCAGGGGTCCGTGGCCCCCAGGCTGGGGACCCCTGCTCTAGTTTGGTGCTGTGCATCCCAGGACTGCGCATGTGGACTCTGCAAGGCACCACAGGGTGGGCGCTGTAGTGCACCGCGCAACTAGATTCTGTAGTCTGGTTGCTGCAGTTTATTCGTCTCCTGCTGTCCTGTAGCACAGAGTCTCTGTAGTCTGGCTGCTGCAGTGCACCACACAACTAGATTCTGTGGACTGTTTGATGCAGTGCTCTGGAGTTTACTGTAAAGTAGATTCTGTAGGCTGATGCACTGTGCCACAGGAATGCATCCTGCTGTAGTGCAATCTATAAGTAGATTCTGCAGCCTGCTTGCTGCAGTGCATCACAGAAATAGACTTGCTGTGATTTGCCCCTTAAGTAGATTCTGTGGACCAAAGCAGTATACCACAGTGCTGGATTCTGCTGTGGTGTTACCCCGTAACTAGATTCTGCAGACCGTCTGGTGCAGTGCATTCCAGGAGTGGATTCTGCTGTAGTGCAGGACACCTAAATTCTATAGACTGGTGCAGTGCGCTGGACTGCTGCAGTGTACCACAAAAATAGAATTGACTCCGCTGCAGCAGGCCCCAAAAGTAGATTCTGTGGACTGATGCACCACGTCCCAGGAATAGATTCTGCACACAAGTAGATTCTGTAGACTGTTTGATTCAGCACATGTGTAGACTCCAAATGGTATCAATAAGGAAAGATGTTGAGTTGTGCCCAGAGTGCACAGGCAGGTCTCACACTGACCCACTGGAGCTGCCGGTTTCCTGCCGTGCTAGCCTCTGCCCCCACTGACCTCGACTGAGGATCGGTCAGTGGCGAAAGGAACCAGATCTGTGTCCTTTCTATGTGAGTTGGGGGCCCCACTGAATCAATGTCTGGGTATTCAGCTGGGCGTGTCTCTGCTGCCTTAAATCATCTCTTTTGACAGTGCATCTCCCCCTCATTCATGCCCTCACACCACTGAAGAATCTTCTCACTTCTCTCTTTTGCCAGTCACTTCCACTTACTGTGACCAACCAAGAACCAAGTGACTCGATTAAACCTCTTTGCCTTAAATGTCTCTGTTGAATCTCCCTGGCTCCTTCAGTCAGGGGCTGCGCTCCAACCAATCAGAGGGCCCGATACATGTCCAGGACAGAAGGCCCTTCTGTTTGCCTCTGCCGATTGGCTAGGTGGGGCCTCCTCCCCTCTTCCCCTCCGGACAGGTCTGCAGCTTGTGTCCTGTGCTCGGACAAGGTTATGAGAACACTACACCCCCCCCCGCCACCACCCCACCACCCCCGCTGATGGTGTTCATGGTTGTGCTCCGGTTAAACGGGAGGTTTGTTAAAAGGGAGACACGATCTCTGTTGCAGTTCACAATTGTGGGATCATTCACCAGCACGTGGAGATGTGGTTATTCTCCCGAGTTGGGATGGAGCTGACATGTCAAGCGACCTGGCCCTTTGGCCCACCCACTCCATACTAACCACCCATTACATTCTCCCCTTTTCCCACCACCCCCCACCAGAATGTACCCCTCACCCACCCACCAGGGGGGCAGTTTAATCCACTGACCCCGCCAGTGGTTGTCCTGTTGGAGGGGGGAACCCCAGAGAAGCCCACGGGGGTCACAGGGCGAACATGCCCACACAGAGACGCAGTGCTCAGGATTGAACCTGGGTCTCTGGAGGCCTGAGGCAGCAGTGCTAGTGAAGTATCACAGATGTTGGCTTTAGACCCAAGCCCAAGGTGTGTGTTTGATGATGGTGAAGGTCTCCTCACTCAAGAGACATTCCCATCACCCAGTCCCCCCATAATCAACATCTTGGGATTCACCATCAACAGTAATGGCTACAGAAAACCCAATGGCACAACAGCAGGAAGCCATGGTTGTTTGATAGGGTACAGGGTTTGAGGTTGAGGGGCAGGAGGTGGAGAGACATCTTCTCAACCACCCGATCAATCTCTGGTCACCACAGCCAATAACATCCACGACCTACTGGCCTCTCGACCTCTGACGGGAAAAGCCAAGGCTTTCGGGCCAGATCAGGTTGAGGGGAAATTCAGTGGAGACATTGGGGGAAAGAGTTTCAGTGGAATGACTGAAGTTTCTGATGGTTCAGAGAAAATGGTCACTTGTACCAACATGCATTGGAATGTAACCCCTGTTTCTTTCTGGATTATTCTAAATAGCAAAAGAGAAACTTAATAAGTACACAGTTTAATTTTTACAGTAAAGTGTTGCAGGAGAATCGAGCCCTCTGCCAGTTGGGTGGAAAACGTGTTGTGGGTGGCTATGACACTGGTAACATGGTTGCCCTTCATCCCTCTGTTCTCTGTTGGATTGCCAGCCCTTTGAGATCGGGGAATGGGAAGGGAGTTGGTTGGGTGAAGGGGATCAGAGGCCAGGAGTTGACAGGTCCCTGCCCAGATCTCCAGATCAGGCCCTACCCCTTCAGCATCGTGGCCACACTAAAACTTCCAATGTTCTGGCACCCTCTGGACTATTGGATGTGATTCTCCAACACATTTTGCTTCCAAAGCTGTTACATGGCGTAACTGTGCATCTTCTCTTGAAGTTTAAAAGGAGCAAAAAGTAGAATGACGGTTTGGAGGGTGTAGGAGAAGCAGGGTCACAGAAACGTAGAAAATAGGTGCAGGAGTAGGCCATTCGGCCCTTCGAGCCTGCAGCGCCATTCAGTATGATCATGGCTGATCATCCAACTCAGAACCCTGTACCAGCCTTCCCTCCATACCCCCTGATCCCTTTAGCCACAAGGGCCATATCTAACTCCCTCTTAAATATAGCCAATGAACTGGCCTTAACTGTTTCCTGTGGCAGAGAATTCCACAGATTCACCACTCTCTGTGTGAGGAAGTTTTTCCTAATCTCGGTCCTAAAAGGCTTCCCCTTTATCCTCAAACTGTGACCCCTCGTTCTGGACTTCCCCAACATCGGGAACAATCTTCCTGCATCTAGCCTGTCCAATCACTTTAGGATTTTATACGTTCAGTAAGATCCCCCCTCAATCTTCTAAATTCCAGTGAGTATAAGCTTAGTCGATCCAGTCTTTCATCATATGGAAGTCCTGCCATCCCAGGAAGGGCACAGAAACAGGCCCTTCAGCCCAACTCTGTTATGCATTTGACATGATAGCCTTCATCAGTCAGACCATTGAGTACCGAATTTGAGAGATTACACGATAGATGTTGGAGAGGCTGCATTTGGGATATTGTCCACAGTTTTGTTTACCCTGTTCAAGGAAAGGTGCTGGGGCTTGAGGGATTGAGTTATTGGGAGAGACTGGGTCTTTATTCCTTGGAGTAGAAGAATCTTACAGAGGTGCATAAAAACACAAGGGGTGTAGATAGGGTGAGCGCACACAGTCTTTACCCCAGGGCTGGTGAATCAAGGACTAGAGGGCACAGGTTCAAGATGAGAGGGGAGAGATTTAATAGGAACCTGAGGGCAAGTTCTTCACCCAGAGGGGGTCAGTAAATAGAACGAGCTACCAGGGGAAGTGGTTGAGGCAGGTACATTACTGACATTTAAAAGATACTTGGACAGGTACACAAATAGGAAAGGTTTAGACGGATATAGACAGGTACATGGATAGGAAAGGTTTAGAGGGATATGGACAGGTACACGGATAGGAAAGGTTTAGAGGGATATGGACAGGTATACGGATAGGAAAGGTTTAGACGGATATAGACAGGTACATGGATAGGAAAGGTTTAGAGGGATATGGACAGGTATACGGATAGGAAAGGTTTAGAGGGATACGGACAGGGACACGGATAGGAAAGGTTTAGAGGGATACGGACAGGTACATGGATAGGAAAGGTTTAGAGGGATACGGACAGCTACATGGATAGGAAAGGTTTAGAAGGACATAGGCAAATGAGACTAGCTGAGATAGGAATCTTAGTCAGCATGGGCCAGTTGAGCCAAATAGCCTGTTTCTATGTAAGGACCATGATGCTTATTTATGCTACTCCCACTTGTTTTAAATTCAGAAAGCTAACGGGGAATTTATTCAAACCTACTGAATACTGAGAGGTCTAGTGAAGAGAGTGTTTCCATCAGTGGGAGACTCTGGGATCCTCAGAATAAAGGGATGAGAGGAAGAGGGTTTCTTTAGCCAGACGGTAGTAAATCTGTGGAATATGTTGCCAAAGAAGGGTATGGAGGTCAAGCCACAGGGTGTATTTAAGGCAGAGGTGGATAGATTCTTGGTAAAGGGGGTGGGATGGTGGTTAAGGGTTATGGGGAGAAGGTAAGAGCATGGGGTTATAAAGAAAATTGGCCAAGATTGAATGTAGAGCAGACTTAATGGACTGAATGGCCTAATTCTGCTCTTGTATTTTATGGTGTTATGATTGGGCCCATATCCCCTTTCTCTTTTATAAAACACAGAGCAGGGCCTTGGGATCCTGCATTTGATCTGTACCCCTCTTAAACCTTTCATATCCATTTAATTACACAAATATCTCTTAAATTGAACCAGCCTGAACTTCAATCTCTGGCAGCTCCTTCCAAATATTTCACCACCCTCTGTGTGTGTGTCTGTGGGGGGGGGGAGACTTGACTTTGACTTTAAAATCTTTTAAATTCATCCCCCCTCACCTCAAATCGAAGCCCTCTTGTTCTAGGCTCCCCTGTCATGGGGATGAAACACTATTCTCTCCATAACATTAGAAACCGCTGAGGTCACACTTCAGCGGTGATAAAGACCCATCCTGTCAGCCTCTCCATTTCACTCCTGCCCTTCTCTCCTGGCAACACCTTGGCGAATCTCATTCACAAGACCCTAAGTCTTGGTGCGCAATTAGGCCATTCGGCCCATCGAGTTTGCTCCGCCATTCAATCACGGCAGATTTATTTTCTCTCTCAACCCCATTCTCCTGCCTTCTCACCATAAGTGTTGACACCCTTCCTAATCAAGAACCTACCAACTTCTGCTTTAAATATACCCAGCGGCCTGCCTTCCACGGCTGTCTGGCAATAAATTCCACAGATTCACCACCCTCCAGCTGAAATTCCTCCTCATCTCTATTCTGAGGGAACGTCCTTCTGTCCTGAGGCTGTGCCCTCTGGTCCGAGACTCGCACGCTATAGGAAACAACCTCTACGTGTCTAGGCAGTTCAATAGTCAATAGGTTTCAATGAGCTCCCTGCCCTGATTCTTCTAAACTAGGTGAGTACAGGCCCAAAGCCATCAAACACAGGCCTTTCATTGTTAACCCTTTCATTCCCAGGATTATTCGCACCCTCTCTCTATTGCTACCACATCCTTCCTGCATTGTGGTGGCCAGAACTGAACTGCTGAGTGTGGTCTAACTGACGGCTTGTACAGCTGTGATGCGGTGTCAGACGATCAGGATGTCCAGATTGATAGATTATCGTAGTTTTACTGTGTGATGTCGGTGTTAAACTGATTTCCCTGAGCCCATGGCATCAAAGTCAGTGAAGCAATCTGCCAGTTGTTTTAACTGTGCCACAGCAGGTTAAAGGGACAGAGACACTTTGGACATGTAACTGTTACGGCTACAGTAGGAAATAGATGGGTACTTAATATCTGAATCAGGTTGTTTATTATGTTGTATAACCTGTTTTTTTTGTGGCAGCAGTGGGGTGCAAGATATAAAGAGCACCACAGCACGGATTGAAGCCCTTTGCCCTTCTAGTCTGTGCCAAACTATTATTCTGCAAAGCCCACTATAACCCCTCCCATCCATGATAGTCTTACAGTGCTACAGCACAGACATAAAAGTTTATTGTAAGTTACAGTAAAATAGCACAAAAGAGGACTGGTGAGGTGGTGGTCAGAAATCTGAAGGCGGAGGGGAAGGAGGTGTTCCTGAGTCACTGAATGTGGATCTTCAGGCTCCTGTACCTCCTCCCTGATGGCAGTAAGAGAGGGGGGCATGCTCTGGATACTGAGGGTCCTCAGTGATGGATGCCGTGTTCCTGAGGCACTCGATGGTGAGGAGGCTAGTGCCCGTGATGGAGTTGGCTGCGTCTGTGACCCTCTCTGGCGTTCTCCTGGTCCTGTGTGTTGGGAGTGTATATTCACAAAAAAAGTTGTTTTTGGGTTCTGAGTGGGTTTGTTTCTGTGACTGATGAGGGTATTCGGTGTACTGGTTGGCCAATATATATTCTCCATGTATTTGATTTGAAAATGAATGTAATTCTTGATAATTCATGTTAAAATAGGTGACAACATCTAATGTTAAGACAGCAAAGGGTCAAGTGTCACTGGGTGGTGCAAGGTCTCTTGTGTCAAATAGCATTTCATCGATGTAAAGGGGAGGGTGTGGGTGCTTTTAAAGAGATATAAAGTGTTGGGGGGGGGGGGAAGATCCATGCCTATATTGGCAAATGGCTGTGGACGTCTTGACTAGCCCAGTACAATTAATGGTGGTAGTTTCAATGACCCAACACCCTAACTACCATTTATAGAGTGCCTTTGTCTGGAGAATTTTGCAACTGTGCCATTAACAATTTTACCTTCAATCAGTGAGATAATTTTAAGGGGAGGGAGTGTGGTCAAGGGTTAAAAGTCAAAGGCGAGGAGCAAGAAATTTAAGCATCTCTGAGCCTGGCGGGAGGGTGAAGCATTTTTTTACAGGGCGGTTGAAAAACCCAAGTCATATGTCTCAGAGGAGCGCATGGCCACTTTGAGGCCTACCCTCTTGGTTTTGTTGTGGAATCTCCGGACAAAGTTTTTAAATGAGATGAACTGTTTGTACTTTGAGGTTTGTGTGGAGTCAAGGTGACAGTTTTTGTAACAAAACAAAAATGACGAAGCCAAGCAAAAAAATGTAGAGGCCACAAAAAGGCCTTGTCATTTTAAGGCTGGAATTCGAACTGGATTCTCTTTAGAGGGGTAGGTCAAATGTTTTTTTTGCAAAAGATGTTGGCTCCCTCCTTTCCCCTCTGGATCTGTCCCATGGTGGGAAGGAAGGGACAGTGCCAGGGTCGGGAGTTTGAATCCTGTTATAACACATTGGGTAATTTGAATGTTGAAATAAAATTCTCAGTTTGGAAATAAGAATGTCTCGGTGACGGTGTCCATGAAGCTGCGAGACTGTCTTTAAAGAAAATCGTTCCTTGGTTCATCGTCTGGTTTCCTCCTCCTGAGGTCAGTAATCATTTCTTTGGTCTTGCTAACATTGAGTGAGAGATTGTTGTTGTGGTACCACTCGGCCAAATTTTCAACCTCCCTCCTATGTTTGTCACCTCCTTTGGTTCAGCCTACAAGTGGTGTTGCCAGTAAATTTAAATATGGTTTTGGAGCCTTTAGCCTCACAGTCATAGCATAAGGCGAGTAGAGCAGGGGACTGAGCACCCAGCCCTGTGGTGCACTTGTGTTGATGGAGATGATGTCAACAGTCCATGTTTCGTGCAAAAGGTCCACTCAGCAGTCTGATAACAGTGGAACAGAAGCTGTTCTTGAGCCTTTGAACATTGGAATCATCTAAACACCAAGGTGAAAGCTGCTTGGGTCAAGTGTGAAGCTTAGAAAGTGGGGTTGTTACAGTGCAGATCAGCATGGAAACAGGCCATCTCAGCCCTTCTAGTCCATGCCGAACGCTTACTCTTACCTAGTCCCACCGACCTGCACTCAGCCCATAACCCTCCATTCCTTTCCTGTCCATATATCTATCCAATTTAAATTTAAAGGACAACATCGAACCTGCCTCTACCACTTCTGCTGGAAGCTCGTTCCACACAGCTACCACTCTCTGAGTAAAGAAGTTCCCCCTCATGTTACCCCTAAACTTTTGCCCTTTAACTCTCAACTCATGTCCTCTTGTTTGAATCTCCCTCACTCTCAATGGTAAAAGCCTATCCATGTCAACTCTATCTATCCCTTTCATAATTTTAAATACCTCTATCAAGTGCCCCCTCAACCTTCTACGTTCCAAAGAATAAAGACCCAACTTTGTTCGACCTTTCTCTGTAACTTAGGAGATGAAACACAGGTAACATTCTAGTAAATCTTTTCTGTACTCTCTATTTTATTGACATCTTTCCTATAATTCGGTGAGCAAAACTGTACACAATATTCCAAATTTGGCCTCACCAATGCCTTGTACAATTTCAACATTACATCCCAACTCCAATACTCAATGCTCTGATTTATAAAGGCCAGCAAACCAAAAGCCAAATGTAAAAAACCTGGCTCCATAGACTGAGTTTGATTCCCACCTCTGGCATAGAGTGAGAGAGTGAGTGAGTGTGTGTTAGCAGAGCTCTCGGCCACTTTCCAGAGGCACCACAGTCCCTGTGACCCCCTCATCCCTCCCAAGATTTTCTTCTGTAACCATAGGTGTAACACCTGTCCCGGTACCTTCTCCAATCTGGTACACCAGTGAGACCAAGCGTAGGCCATTCTCTCTCAGTCCACTCCCATTCCCATACCAACCTGACTGTCCTCAGCCTATAGGGTGATGAGAAAGGCAAAGTGGAATTAGCAGCTTCTTATATTCTGCCTGGGTAATCTACAACCTGTCTGTGTGAACAATGGTATTTCCACATTCAGGTACCACTCCCACCCTTGCCCCTGCCTCCCCAGGGTCTCTCTCTCCCTCTCCTTGTTCACCTTTTCCTATCCCTTCACTCCCCCTCCCAACTCATCGTTACCCAGACTCATCCCTGTCTCCCATCATTCCCCTCCCTCACATGGTTCCACCGATCGCCTCCCAGCCATTTTCCCTTGTACTTTCAGTGCACTGCTGTGACAAATTGATCTGTGTGAGTAGTATGCCTTCAGTCAGGTTTGTTTATCACACGTGCATTGAAACGTACAGTGAAATGTGTTGTTTGAACTAACAACCATCACGCCCAAGTACTGCCGCACGTTCTGCCGCCAACATCATGCTCAGCAGAGCAACACAGGCAACAACAGCGAGACGAGCTCCGTTCCTCCCTGTGTCCCGAGACAGGTTTTCCATTCTCCCTCCATACACATGGCAATAATAAACCAAGTTACCCCCTCACCCCCACATACAGTCTGTACCTCTCTGCACACTCAGGTCCTCGACCACCCCTCTTCCTCCTCGGACCCGCTGAGTTCCTCCAGCAGTTTATCTTGCGTTAGGTTGATCAGCCACTGTGCACTGCTTCCCGATTGCTGTGGGTGAGCAGTAAACTCTGGGCGGGGGTGAGGGTGGGGGGGAGTTGGTGTCAGTGGGTTGGAATGGACTGGGTAAGCTGAAGGCCTGTTTCCCTGCTCTCTATGCTCTCTACATTCCCATGGCAGGGCATTCCCAGATCTGGGAAAGCCTGAACTGGAGGAACTGGAGTTACTGGATTGACTGGAAGGCAAAGCAAGGACTCAAATGCAAGTGACCAATAGGATATTCGTGAGGAGAACTTTATTGGCAAGAATACACAAGTGAGGAGAACTTTTGGCAAAAAATACAAGGCTGTGATCGTTTACATCCCCACGTATTAAATATATAATACTGCTGTTTATGTAAAATGCAGCAATTGTTGACAATTTGTAATGAATATAAAACAGAGTATAAAAGTTACCCCTTAGATCAGAGACAGAGAGAGACCAGAACTTGTCCTTGTTCTTTGATTTATCCAGTATGCTATTTCTGGACACACATCTTGAGTATAAATCAATCAGAATTCATTGTTTCAATGGATTCCTTAAGATGGAACTGGGCAAGGGTTTGTACTTGGGAATCATACCCTAAAGAGCAATAAATAAGGTGATAGCAATGATTGCAAATTGTCTCCAGGTCAGGAGTGTAATGGAATACTGGCCACTCGCCTGGATGAGTGCAGCTCCATTAACCCTTAAGAAGCTCGACACCATCCAGTACAAGGCAGCCCACTTGATTGGTACCCCTTCCACCAGCATCCAGTCCTTCCTCCATCGACAGACAGTTGCAGCAGTGTGTACTATCTGCAAGATGCACTGCAACAACACACCATAGTTCCTAAGGCAGCACCTTCCAGACCCACGACCACTACCATCTAGAAGGACGAGAATAGCAGATACCTGGAAACATCCCCACTTGAAAATCCCCCTCCAAGACACTCACCATCCTGACTTGGAAACATACCACCATTCCTTCATTGTCACTAGGTCAAAATCATGGAATCCCGCCCAACACCTCAGGATGGTCAATAAATGCTGGCTTAGCTGGCGATGCCCACATCCTGTAAATGAATAAAAACATTTTTTTACAAATATACCTAGAAAGCATCTTAACAGTATCTATAGAGAGAAGGAAACAGTTGACTTATTGGGCTAAGACCTGACAAAAGGTCTTGACCCAAAATGTCAACTCTTTATTTCTTGCCATAGATGGTACTTGGCCTACTGAATTCCTCCAACGTGTAGTGTTTTACTTTGCCCTTGACTGCAAGAAACAACAGTGTTGTGGACGCAGCTCAGGCTCCCCTCTATGGACTCTGTCTACACTTCCTGATGCCCCAGAGAAGCAGCCAACGTAATAGGAACTGGTTTATTATTGTCACGTGTACTGAGACACAGTGAAAACCTTGTCTTGCACACTGTTCACACAGATCAGATCATCACACAGAGCACTGGTGTAGAACAAACCGAAACGGTAACAGAATGCAGAATAAAGTGTAACAGCTACGGAGAAAGTGCAGGCAGACTGTAAAATTCAAAATCACTTCCCTGTCTTTCCCCTCCTGCCAAGCAGAAGATACAATAGCTCGAGAGCACACACCACTAGATTCAAGGACAACTTCTATCCTGCTCTTGTACACTGAACCATTTCCCAATCTAGCTCATCGTGGCCCTTGCAATTTATTTGTCTGATGGCACTGCACTTTCTCTGCAACTGTAACACTAATTTGCACTGTCTGTTCCTTGTACTTCTCGATCTGTTCACGTGTGGAATGATCTGTCATGCAAACAAGAGCTTTTCTCTTCAATGGTGTTACATTTTTCTTTCATCCATATGTGGAAGGGAAAGGTTAGTCTGATCTTGGAGTGGGTTAAAAGCTCGGCACAACATCGTGGGCCGGAGGGCCCGTACTGTGTTTTCACCGCACCCTGCCTTCATTAAAGTTTTTGCAGCCAGGGTTGGTAATGGGGATACACTCCCACTACCTATTAAATGCTGCCAATGGCGTGCATCTCAAATAACCTCCGATAACCAAGTCCAGTAGCTAAACCACACAAGCCTGGCAGAGCTGTTTCTGCTGGTAAGAGAAGAGGCAGAGGTGGGTTAATGGTACCTTAAAAGCAGTCGATTTGGCCAGATGAGGCTCATCAGCAATAGCTGGCAGCCCATCTAGAAGGAAAACTCTGATCTCAAACCTCCACTGCCTTATGGCTATACCCACTCTTGGGGAAGGCTTGGTGAGTAAACCGCCACCCCCCCCCCAGAAAAATCCAAGCTGGAGTCCGTAATGCAGTTCAACGCTGACTGGTAACTCCACTGGTGCCAAACTGTATCAGTCCCTGCTATTCCTCTGGATTCATCGGCTGTGAGGAGCAGTTTGCTCTCCATATCATTCTGCTCTGGACTGTGGATGACAGTGAGGACGCAACATCCACAGTCGACCTCTCCTCCGTATATGCGATGATGATAAATGAACTTTGAGCAATTTGCCAAGTCAGGTAGTCTCTAAGGAGGGGAAATGAAAAGTCGATGTTTCAGGCGGAGGAGACCCCACCACAGATACCGCCTGACCGCCGAGTCCCTCCAACATCTTGTGCATGTTGCTGAAGATTACCAGCATCTGCAGAATGGACACGCCACAATGAAGGAGAGCCTGAGCGGCCCACAGTCGCCGACCACCGCGGTCAGGTGAACCCGTCTGCACATTACTATACCGGTAGTGGCGAACTGCGGGTACAGTTGGCTGGGGGAGGAAACGTAAGCACCACATGATCGATGTCCCCCTACATCTGGTCTCTCTCTCTCTCTCTCTCTCTCCCTCCTGAACATTAGTAGCTTCGAAAACTTTAAGTGATACTGAATGCAGTAAATGTAGGCAGCTGTGCACGCCAGGAAGCTACAGACCCCGGTGGGAGCAGCAGCCTCCCATTGCGCAGGTCATCTGGGGGTGGGGGAGGAGACTGGGGGGCAAGAGGGGAAGCAGGAATGACATACGGTGTGGGGCGGTGAGCTTGGCACCTGCAGGGGGTGGAGGAGGCGTCTGGCACAGTTCCATCCTCCACACTTCCCCCACAGTGGGATAAACTGAGCGTGAGGGGCCTGACGGAGGTCCGGGGATCCCTTAGCAGCTCGTGTTGGGCTTGGAGACCAGCTGGCTCATGGCCAGCACCAGGATGTCCTTCTTCTCCTTGTAGAAGCGCAGCTCCTTGCCGGCCAGCCGCGCCTCCTCCAGCTCCCGCTCAGCCGACCCCAGCTCACGGCCCAGCAGCCCTGGCATCTCCTGCTCGCGGCTCGCCCAGTCCATCGCCATCTGGGTCCGCATGTCGTCATCCAGTGCCCGGTGGGAATAGTGAGCCAGCACTTCCTGCGGGACGGGAAGGTGAGGGAGAGAGTGAGAATCGGGTTGGAGCTCAATCTGGAGACAAGCAGAAGAGGTTCACAAGAATGATCCGGGGATGTAAGGTATGAGGAGTGTTTGATGTCTCTGGGCCTGTACTCTGTGGAGTTTGGAAGGATGAGGGGGATCTCATTGAAACCTCAAAGGCCTGGATAGAGGCCACGTGGAGAGACTGTCTCCATCAGTTGAAGACTGTGGGATCTAAGGGCACAGCCTCAGAATAAAGAGACCGCTTTAAAACTGGCTGTAGAAATCGTAAACACAAAATAGTCTGCAGTTGCTGGGGTCAAAGCAACACTCACAACACGCTGGAGGAACTCAGCAGGTCGGGCAGCATCCGTGGAAACAATGAGTCGATGTTTCAGGCCGGAACTTCATCAGGACTGTAGGGGGAAGGGGCAGTGGCCCTGTAAAGAAGGTGGGGGGAGAGTGGGAAGGAGAAGGCTGGTAGATTGCAGGTGAAAAACCAGTAAGGGGAAAGATAAAGGGGTGGGGGGGGGGAAGCAGGGAGGTGATAGGCAGGAAAGGTGAAGAAGGAATAGGGGAAAATACTATGGGTAGTAGAAGGAGGTGGAACCAAGAGGGAGGTGGTAAGCAGCTGGGGGAGGGGGCAGAGTGACATAGGGATAGGGGAGCGAATTACCAGAAGTTGGAGAATTCTATGTTCATACCAAGGGGCTGGAGACTACCTAGACGGTATATGAGGTGTTGCTCCTCCAACCTGAGTTTAGCCTCGTCATGGCAGTAGAGGAGGCTGTAGAAATTCCTCCTCTCAGAGGGTGGTGAATCTGTTGCCATCGAGGGCTGTGGAGGCCAAGTCATTGGGTGTACTTAAGGCAGAGAATGATGGATTCTTGCCTAGTGAGAGGTTTAAGGGTTATGGCAAGAAGGTGGGAGAATGGAATTGAGGAAGAAAAAAAAACAGCTGATCGAATGGCAGAGCAGATTCGATGGACCAAATGGCTTAATTCTGCTCCTGTCTTATGGTCTTAAGATGCTAGAGGAATTCAATGGATTAGGCAGCTTCTATGGTTGGAAACATAGACACTGGGTTCAAAACATAAACTGTTTATTCCCCTCGTTCGATGCTGCCTGAATGGCTGATACAGCATCTGCAGAATCTCTGGTTGCTCCAGCAGATGGTATGATGGTCAGCCTTCAGCCTCCTATGCTCCCGTGGAATAAAGTCCCAGCCTTTCTTGTCCCTCCAGTTTCAGTAACATTCCGGTGAATCTTCCCTGCATCTTTTTCACTGAGGCTTTGTAAGACATTGGTCAGACCACATTTAAGGATATCGGGAGCATTTCTGGGTCCTTTGTTGAAGAAGGGATGTGCTGGCTTTGAGGAGGTTCACGACAATGATCCCAGGAATGAAAGGGCATATCAGCAGCGTTTGATGGCTCCTCTGTAATCACCGGCGTTTAGGAGAACGAGGGAGGATCTCATCGAAACCTATTAAATATCGAATGGATGTGGAGAGGATGCTCCCTATAGTGGGGGAGTCTAGGCACAGCCTCAGAATAAAAGGGCGTCCCTTTAGAACAGATGAGAAGGAATTTCTTTAGCCACAGGATGGTGAATCTGTATAGACCAGGTCATTGAGTGTATTTAAAATGGAGGTTGATGGGTGTTTGATTTGTAAGGGTGTAAAGGTTATGGGTAGAAGGCAGGAAAATGGGGTTGAAGGATAATAAATCAGACAGGATGGAACAGACTCGAAGGGTCGAATGGCCTAACTCCACTCCTGTGTCTAATGGTTTTATGGTGGGACTGCTCTTCCTGCAGCTGGGAGACCAGAGAAGAGTTTGGAGTGGGTGCAGTGAAGTGGGCTCAGTTCAGATGGGTACTGGAGTGGTCGGCAGAGACTGTTTGTGCCTGGATTATCAGGTACGTGGGAACTGCCACCCTATCCCCACCGCCATGCCAGCCTTCAGTGTGGACATCATCTGCTGCCTACACGACACCCAGCCCTGCGGACACGGCATTACCCGCACGGGCACCTACCTGCCGGGAACACTGCCGCTCTCTCATAGCCTTCAGGCTCCCGTTCCAGTGCAGTAATTGGAAGACTGTCATCAGCTCCTGTAAAGGGTACACAGAGGATGGATAGGGTGGGGGTATATGGTGTGGAGAGGTGAGATACAGCCAGTTACGTACAGGCCCCATCACTGTCACCGGTTGCCTGGGCTTCCCAAGTCACCAAGTTCCACCTACCTTCTTAGACTTTGTAAGCCTCTCCAACCCCACCCTCACACCCTTCCCCTCCCGGAATGGTTCCCCTATCCCCTCCTTCCCATGACCCAGTTCCCCTTCTCCTTTTGCCATCACTGTCCTCCCCAGTTCCTCCGCCCATACCATCCCCTCTTGTCACCAAGCCCCTCCTGCCTCCAGTAGTTTCCCTCTGGTTCCCCACTCACTCTTCCTCTATGTCCCATCTCCCCCTCTTTCCCAAGTTCACCCTCCAGTCACCACCTCGACTCCAGTTCCCCCTTGTCCCCAGAACCCTGTCCCCTCTCCCCAGCTGTTCACTGCCCCCCCGCCCCCCTCGCCCTCTGGACTGACCTGGAACTCCAGCATGGACTTCCCCCTGTTGGATTCCAGCATGAAGCGGAAGGCTCCAATGCCAGTGTTGGGAATGTCTGCTTCATCCTGGTCACCCTGAAGGGGATCCAGAGACAGAAATAAGACAGAAGCCCTGTCCTACCCAACCCACCATCCCACACGGGACTCAGATTGGGTGAGGTGGGTCCCCCCCCCCCCGATCCGCTCTCCCATTCGGGACTCAGTTGGGTGAGGTGGGATAACACACCCTCTGCCCCCATGGAACTCAGGTTGGGTGAGGTGGGACCACCCCCCCCCCCCATGATCTGCTGTCCCACTCGGGACTCAGGCACCCCTCACCCCGTGATCCGCTGTCCCACATGGGACTCAGGTTGGGTGAGGTGGGATAACACACCCTCTGCCCCCATGATCCGCTGTGCCCCATGGGACTTGGGTTGGGTGAGATGGGACCACCCCTCCCCCCCCCCGATCTGCTGTGCCACTCGGGACTCAGGCCAGACAATGTAGGGCACCACCCTGGTGGTCTGCTGTCCCAGAGGGAAGGAACACAGGCTCGATGGGCCAAATGGCCTGCTGAAATTGGCAGGTGGGGGTGGCTGTTGAATGCTCAGTGCTTCAGGGGTAAACAGAGTTAACCTTGACCTCTCCCATTCAAAGGTCAAGAGTGGACAAGGTGGAGTGTACCCTGGCTTTACACTGCCAAAGGTCAAGAATGGTACAAGGTCATGAACCCTGACCTTGAGTTCAAGAGTCAGGAGAGAGCAATGCAGGGTAAAATCCTCATTTCGGAGTGGAGAGGAGGAGGAGGGAGCAAGGGCTTTGGGAGATTGGAGTGACCCCCCCACTCCACTCACACTGAAGGAAGCCAGGGCCTCGGCCACACTCTTCTCAATAAAGCTCTCGTTGATCCGGCGGGAAGGGTGCTCGTTGAAGACAGAGTTCATCAGGGCTATCTTGGCTGCACTGCGCCTCGCCTCCGCCTTGGTGGGGCAGAGCTGTGGACAAAGCAATGCACACCTTAGGAGGCAGGAAACGGCTGCCGCCCACACAGGTGACTCCTGTTCCAACCCCCCACAATCACAGACTCAATTCACAACTCCTGACCTGAGCACAGCATGTGATCCCTGATGCTTGATCCCAGATGAAGTTCATGGCCCCTGACCCCATTCATAGCTCCCGACACCTGACTCCTCTCAGAGCCCTGCCAGACCCAGCTTCATCCAGAATGAAACGGGGATGGGTGTAAAGGGGTGGCTGGAGGTCGGTGCGATCACCACAGTTCCAGAGCGCACCTAACTCCCACTTTGTCGAGGGACAACTAGGGATGAGTGGTAAATGCTGGCCTGACCTCCACCAAAAACTGGAAGAGGAGGTCCTGATATCGTCAGTGATCTCATCCCTTATCAACCCCAAATGATTCGTACAGCAGGAAAACAGGCCCTTCAGCCCATCTACTCTGTGCCGACCATTTAAACACATCCTGGTGCCCTCTTCCCATATTTTTGCAACCATGTCCCCAGATTCTAGTCTACACGCGCACACCCCCACTCACCCACCAGGGGGTGATTTACAGCAGGTGATTTACCCACCAATCCCACACATTAGGATGTGGGGGAGAACCAGAGCATCCCCATCTATAAAGTAAGGCCAGGATTGTGACGGGACACTTCCCAACTGCCTGGCTGGAGTTAGTCCATACACTCAACATCCGCCACATTACCTCTCCTTGCTCTACAAGGCACAGGTCAGGATTGTGACGGGTCACTCTCTAATTCCCTGGGTGGGGTTAGTCCATACACTCAACATCCGCCACGTTACTGCTCCCTGCTCTACAAGGCACAGGTCAGGATTGTGACGGGTCACTCTCTAATTCCCTGGGTGGGGTTAGTCCATACACTCAACATCTGCCACGTTACCGCTCCCTGCTCTACAAGGCACAGGTCAGGATTGTGACGGGTCACTCTCTAATTCCCTGGGTGGGGTTAGTCCATACACTCAACATCCGCCACGTTACCGCTCCCTGCTCTACAAGGCACAGGTCAGGATTGTGAGGGGACACTTGCTAACTCCGAGGATGAGTGCAGCTCCAACAACTCTCGGGAGGCTCAGCACCACCTGGGACCCAGGCCACCTCAGCCTCTCTCCGCAGCGTTGAGGTGGAACCGGAACATCGAGGGGAAGCTCATGGGGAGAGTATGCAAACTGCACACACACACACTTAACAGAGCTGGGGATCCAGCCTGGGTTTCTACCCACTGCGCCACTGGGGGTGGTTGAAGCATAGTACCTGGAAACTGCCGAAGCAACTGCCCCCTGGCAGGGTGACGAAGCAGACGTAAGGGGGGCTGCTGGAAGGGACCATCTCGTAGACCACCAGGGCGCCGTTACGCAGGTCCGCCCCTCGGCTCTGTTTCATCTGCCAGAACTCCTGCAGGGCCTCCACCACGTTCACTGGGAAGAGGCCGGAAAGCACAAGTCACTTACACCCAGAACTCACCTCACCAGCGGCAAAGAGACGGTCAACATGCAGTGCCCAGATGGAACGGTCTATAGAGACCGGGGCTCGGAGGGAGGAGAGCGTGGGGAGGGACAGGCAAGGTTACAAACGGGGTGGACAGATGATGACTTGGACGAGAGACCCCCAGACGGGGAAGGGGATGGATGCAGACAGTTAGGGCAACGGAGCTGGGTTAATGGAGATGCAGGGAGGGGGTGGGGATGACAGATAAGATAAAGGGGGTGGAGGAAGGGTTGGACAGGGAGAGGGACAGACATGGGGGGGAGAGAGAGGGAGAAGACAGATGGTCTGGGGGGGGACAGATATGGGGGATGAGAGGGGGTGGGACCGAGACGGGGGAAGGATGGGGATGCAGGCAGGACATGGCTATAGATGGATGGAGACAGAGACTGGGTTTGGGGGTGGGGGGAAGGAGATGGGGGACAAGACGAGGGTGGGGGGAGGACGGAGACAGAGAGGGGGAGGAGATGGCTATAGACAGATGGAGACAGAGACTGGGTTTGGGGGTGGGGGAAAGGAGATGGGGGACGAGACGGGGGACGGGATGGAGGGGTGGGGGAGGAGGGAGACGCGGGCAGGACATGGCTATAGACGGATGGAGACAGACACTGGGTTTGGGGGTGGGGGGTCGGAGATGGGGGACGAGACGGAGGGGTGGGGGAGGAGGGAGACGGCGGGACGGGGGAGAGGACTGAGGGGTGGGGGAGGAGGGGGACGGGGGAGAGGACGGAGATGGGGGGTCGGGACGGAGGAGTGGGGGTGGAGGGAGATGTGGGCAGGACATGGCTATAGACGGATGGAGACAGACTGGGTTTGGGGGTCGGGGGTCGGAGATGGGGGACGAGACGGAGGGGTGGGGGAGGAGGGAGATGGGGGTACGGGACGGGGGGGAGAGGACAGAGGGGTGGGGGAGGAGGGAGACGGGGGGAGAGGATGGAGATGGGGGGGGTCGGGACGGAGTGGGGGTGGGGGGAGACGTGGGCAGGACCTGGCTATAGACGGATGGAGACAGACTGGGTTTGGGGGTGGGGGGTCGGAGATGGGGGACGAGACGGAGGGGTGGGGGAGGAGGGAAACGGGGGTACGGGACGGAGGGGTGGGGGAGGAGGGAGACGCGGGCAGGACATGGCTATAGACGGATGGAGACAGAGACTGGGTTTGGGGGTGGGGGGTCGGAGATGGGGGATGAGATGGAGGGGTGGGGGAGGAGGGAGACGGCGGGACGGGGGAGAGGACTGAGGTGTGGGGGAGGAGGGAGACGGGGGAGAGGACGGAGATGAGGGGTCGGGACGGAGGAGTGGGGGTGGAGGGAGATGTGGGCAGGACATGGCTATAGACGGATGGAGACAGACTGGGTTTGGGGGTGGGGGGTCGGAGATGGGGAGGAGGGAGACGGGGGGGAGAGGACAGAGGGGTGGGGGAGGAGGGAGACGGGGGGAGAGGATGGAGTGGGGGTGGAGGGAGACGTGGGCAGGACCTGGCTATAGACGGATGGAGACAGACTGGGTTTGGGGGTGGGGGGTCGGAGATGGGGGACGAGACGGAGGGGTGGGGGAGGAGGGAGACGGGGGTACGGGACGGGGGGTCGGGACGGAGGGGTGGGGGAGGAGGGAGACGCGGGCAGGACATGGCTATAGACAGATGGAGACAGAGACTAGATTTGGGGGTGGGGGGGTCGGAGATGGGGGACGAGACGGAGGGGTGGGGGGAGGGAGACGGGGGGGAGAGGACGGAGCAGTGGGGGAGGAGGGAGACGGGGGTACGGGACGGGGGGGAGAGGACGGAGGGGTGGGGGAGGAGGGAGACGGGGGTACGGGACGGGGGGTCGGGACGGGGGGTGGGGGAGGAGGGAGACGGGGGGTCGGGACGGAGGGGTGGGGGAGGAAGGAGACGGGGGTACGGGACGGGGGGTCGGGACGGGGGGGTGGGGGAGGAGGGAGACGGGGGGTCGGGACGGAGGGGTGGGGGAGGAAGGAGACGGGAGTACGGGACGGGGGGTCGGGACGGAGGGGTGGGGGGAGGGAGACGGGGGGGAGAGGACGGAGGAGTGGGGGAGGAGGGAGACGGGGGTACGGGACGGGGGGGAGAGGACGGAGGGGTGGGGGAGGAGGGAGACGGGAGTACGGGACGGGGGGTCGGGACGGGGGGGTGGGGGAGGAGGGAGACGGGGGTACGGGACGGGGGGGTGGGGGAGGAGGGAGACGCGGGCAGGACATGGCTATAGACAGATGGAGACAAGCGGTGAGGGATGGGGGTAGACATAGAGACGGAGACTGGGATTGGGGATGGGGGGGGGAGGAGAGCCGCCCCTCCCTCACCTCGGCCGTAGCCCTGTGTGTGTTTGGCGAAACTCTTCACCACCGCTTCGACCGCCTCCCGCAGCACCGCCCGACTCCGCTCGTCCGCCGGGCCCGCCCCGCCGCCAGGCCCGGGATTGGGATTGGCGATCGGCCCCAACACTGGCGCCGAGCTCGGGGCCCCGGGCATCAGGCCGCGGAAAGCCCCACCGGGCGCGGACTGCTGAGGCCGCACCGACTCCATCGTCGCCCGTTACCCGGACCCGGCCCACCGGCTGTCAGTCAGTCATAGATCCCGCCCAACGACTGTCAATTAATGATGAACCCCTCCGCCTATTGGCTGTTAGTCAGCCGGGGACCCGCCCTCTGATTGTCATTGGAAATCACTCAATAGCAGCCCCAATCACGGAACGGGACGTACCTAAGACCCACCCACAAGCTGTCCGTTAGTCAGGCGACACCAGATGCCGGAGGAACGCAGCAGGCCCGGTAGATCCACGGAAAAGAGTCGCCGTTTCTGGCCGAGACCCTTCCGTAGATGCTGCCTGGCCTGCTGAGTTGTGTTGTGTTGCCTGGATATCCAGATTCTGCATATTTTCTCGTGTTTGTGCTGCCTGTCTTCACTCATTCTGAACCCCAGCGGCCGCAGAAACCGATCCCGCCCACTGTATGTCGATCACGACCCTCTCGCGCCCATTGGCTGTAATTCGTCAGGATCCCGCCCATCACATGTCGGTCACCCATCGATGTCACGCCTTCCGCCTGTCAGTCAACTCTCATGCCCCGCCCATTGTCTGCCGAAGCGCCGGTGCCGGCTCGATCCCGGAACCTTTGTGCGTGATGGTTGCGGCGCCGGGCGGTATTTGCCGCGGGACCGAGCACGGTGGGGGCATGAGGTACGGAGGGCCTCCGAGGGAGAGAGGGATGGGGTGAGCGGGAGGGAGAGAGAGGGAGGGGCGGGATAGATTGAAGGAGTGGAGGGAGTAGGTGCAGCATCCATAATCAAGGACCTATGCTCTCTTCTCTCTGCTGCCATCAGGAAAGGGGTACAGGAGCCTCAGGACCCACACCACCAGGTCCAAGAACAATTATTACCCCTCAACCATCAGGAAAGGGATACAGGAGCCTCAGGTCCCATACCACCAGGTTCAGGAACAATTATTACCCCTCAACCATCAGGCTCCTGAACCAGTGTGAATAACTTCACTCACCCCAACGCTGAACTGACTCCACAATCTAAGGATCAATTTCAAAGACTCCACATCTCATGTTCTCAATATTATTTACTATTTATTTATTATTATTGTTGTCATTTGTAGAGTTTGTCTTTTTTTCACAGTAAGTCTTTATGTGTCGTTTTTCATTCATCTGCATTTGTTTGTATCTTCTGTGAATGCCCACAAAAAACGAATCTCAGGTAGAATCTACGTACTTTGATAATAAATTTATTTTGAACTTTGATGGAGGAAGACAAAAATAAGTGTCAGTTCAGGCTACTGCAGGTCCTCCAACTGTATTAGGATGAGATAGTGCAAAGGGATTCATGACAGCTTATAGTTATGGAGCAAACTGGGGAGGGTGAAACTTATGGGGGTGGCTGACCTGGTGGGTTACGGTTACAGAGGGGGTGGGAGACTAGTGGGGAGGGTTATATTTATGGGGGAGACTAACGGGGAGGGTTATAGTTATGGGGGAGACTGACCAGGAGTGTTATAGTTACGGGGAGACTGACGGGGAGGCTTATAGTTACAGGGGGAGACTGACGGGGAGGGTTATAGTTACAGGGGAGACTGACAGGGAGGGTTATAGTTACAGGGGAGACTGACGGGGAGGGGTGTAGTTACGGGGGAGACTGACGGGGAGGTTTATAGTTACAGGCGGGGGGGGGAGACTGACGGGGAGGGTTACAATTCCAGGAGACTGACGGGGAGGGTTATAGTTATGGGGAGACTGACGGGGAGGGTTACAGTTCCAGGAGACTGACGGGGAGGGTAATAGTTACAGGGGAGACTGACGGGGAGGGTTATAGTTACGGCGGGGGGAGACTGACGGGGAGAGTTATAGTTACGGGGAGACTGACGGGGAGGGTTATAGTTACGGGGGAGACTGACGGGGAGGGTTATAGTTATGGAGAGACTGACGTGGAGGGATATAGTTATGGGGGAGACTGACGGGGAGGGTTATAGTTACGGGGGGAGACTGACGGGGAGGGTTATAGTTACAGGGGAGACTGACGGGGAGGGTTATAGTTACGGGGAGACTGACGGAGAGGGTTATATTTATGGGGGAGACTGATGGGGAGGGGTGTTACGGGGGAGACTGACGGGGAGGTTTATAGTTACGGGCGGGGGGGGAGACTGACGGGGAGGGTTACAGTTCCAGGAGACTGACGGGGAGGGTTATAGTTATGGGGAGACTGATGGGGAGGGTTTTAGTTCCAGGAGACTGACGTGGAGGGTTATAGTTACGGAGAGACTGATGTGGAGGGATATAGTTATGGGGGAGACTGACGGGGAGGGTTATAGTTACAGGGGGAGACTGACAGGGAGGGTTATAGTTACAGGGGAGACTGACGGGGAGGGTTATAGTTACGGGGGAGACTGACGGGGAGGGGTGTAGTTACGGGGGAGACTGACGGGGAGGTTTATAGTTACGGGCGGGGGGGGGGGAGACTGACGGGGAGGGTTAAAGTTCCAGGAGACTGACGGGGAGGGTTATAGTTATGGGGAGACTGACGGGGAGGGTTTTAGTTCCAGGAGACTGACGGAGAGGGTAATAGTTACAGGGGAGACTGACGGGGAGGGTTATAGTTACGGGGGGGGAGACTGACGGGGAGAGTTATAGTTACCGGGAGACTGATGGGGAGGGTTATAGTTACGGGGGAGACTGACGGGGAGGGTTATAGTTACGGGGGAGACTGACGGGGAGGGTTATAGTTACGGAGAGACTGACGTGGAGGGATATAGTTATGGGGGAGACTGACGGGGAGGGTTATAGTTACAGGGGGAGACTGACGGGGAGGGTTATAGTTACGGGGGGAGACTGACGGGGAGGGTTATAGTTACAGGGGAGACTGACGGGGAGGGTTATAGTTACGGGGGAGACTGACGGGGAGGGGTGTAGTTACGGGGGAGACTGACGGGGAGGTTTATAGTTACGGGCGGGGGGGGAGACTGACGGGGAGGGTTACAGTTCCAGGAGACTGACGGGGAGGGTTATAGTTATGGGGAGACTGACGGGGAGGGTTTTAGTTCCAGGAGACTGACGGAGAGGGTAATAGTTACAGGGGAGACTGACGGGGAGGGTTATAGTTACGGGGGGGGAGACTGACGGGGAGGGTTACAGTTCCAGGAGACTGACGGGGAGGGTTATAGTTATGGGGAGACTGACGGGGAGGGTTTTAGTTCCAGGAGACTGACGGAGAGGGTAATAGTTACAGGGGAGACTGACGGGGAGGGTTATAGTTACGGGGGGGGAGACTGACGGGGAGAGTTATAGTTACCGGGAGACTGATGGGGAGGGTTATAGTTACGGGGGAGACTGACGGGGAGGGTTATAGTTACGGGGGAGACTGACGGGGAGGGTTATAGTTACGGAGAGACTGACGTGGAGGGATATAGTTATGGGGGAGACTGACGGGGAGGGTTATAGTTACAGGGGGAGACTGACGGGGAGGGTTATAGTTACGGGGGGAGACTGACGGGGAGGGTTATAGTTACAGGGGAGACTGACGGGGAGGGTTATAGTTACGGGGGAGACTGATGGGGAGGGGTGTAGTTACGGGGGAGACTGACGGGGAGGTTTATAGTTACGGGGGGGGGAGACTGACGGGGAGGGTTACAGTTCCAGGAGACTGACGGGGAGGGTTATAGTTATGGGGGAGACTGACGGGGAGGGTTATAGTTACGGAGAGACTGACGTGGAGGGATATAGTTATGGGGGAGACTGACGGGGAGGGTTATAGTTACAGGGGGAGACTGACGGGGAGGGTTATAGTTACGGGGGGAGACTGACGGGGAGGGTTATAGTTACAGGGGAGACTGACGGGGAGGGTTATAGTTACGGGGGAGACTGACGGGGAGGGGTGTAGTTACGGGGGAGACTGACGGGGAGGTTTATAGTTACGGGCGGGGGGGGGAGACTGACGGGGAGGGTTACAGTTCCAGGAGACTGACGGGGAGGGTTATAGTTATGGGGAGACTGACGGGGAGGGTTTTAGTTCCAGGAGACTGACGGAGAGGGTAATAGTTACAGGGGAGACTGACGGGGAGGGTTATAGTTACGGGGGGGGAGACTGACGGGGAGAGTTATAGTTACCGGGAGACTGATGGGGAGGGTTATAGTTACGGGGGAGACTGACGGGGAGGGTTATAGTTACGGGGGAGACTGACGGGGAGGGTTATAGTTACGGAGAGACTGACGTGGAGGGATATAGTTATGGGGGAGACTGACGGGGAGGGTTATAGTTACAGGGGGAGACTGACGGGGAGGGTTATAGTTACGGGGGGAGACTGACGGGGAGGGTTATAGTTACAGGGGAGACTGACGGGGAGGGTTATAGTTACGGGGGAGACTGATGGGGAGGGGTGTAGTTACGGGGGAGACTGACGGGGAGGTTTATAGTTACGGGGGGGGGAGACTGACGGGGAGGGTTACAGTTCCAGGAGACTGACGGGGAGGGTTATAGTTATGGGGAGACTGACGGGGAGGGTTTTAGTTCCAGGAGACTGACGGGGAGGGTAATAGTTACAGGGGAGACTGACGGGTAGGGTTATAGTTACAGGGGGGGAGACTGACGGGGAGAGTTATAGTTACGGGGAGACTGACGGGGAGGGTTATAGTTATGGGGGAGACTGACGGGGAGGGTTGTAGTTACGGGGGAGACTGACGGGGAGGGTTATAGTTACGGAGAGACTGACGTGGAGGGATATAGTTATGGGGGAAACTGACGGGGAGGGTTATAGTTACGGGGGGAGACTGACGGGGAGGGTTATAGTTACGGGGGGAGACTGACGGGAAGGGTTATAGTTACGGGGGGAGACTGACGGGGAGGGTTATAGTTACAGGGGAGACTGACGGGGAGGGTTATATTTACGGGGGAGACTGACGGGGAGGGGTGTAGTTACGGGGGAGACTGACGGGGAGGTTTATAGTTACGGGCAGCAGGGGGGGAGACTGACGGGGAGGGTTACAGTTCCAGGAGACTGATGGGGAGGGTTATAGTTATGGGGAGACTGACGGGGAGGGTTTTAGTTACAGGAGACTGACGGGGAGGGTAATAGTTACAGGGGAGACTGACGGGGAGGGTTATAGTTACAGGGGAGACTGACGGGGAGGGTTATAGTCACGGGGGAGACTGACAGGGAGGGTAATAGTTACGGGGGAGACTGATGGGGAGGGTTATAGTTACGGGGGAGACTGACGGGGAGGGTTACAGTTACAGGGAGACTGACGGGGAGGATCATAGTTACGGGGGGAGACTGACGGGGAGGGTTATAGTTACGGGGGAGACTGACGGGGAGGGTTATAGTTACAGGGGAGACTGACGGGGAGGGTTATAGTTATGGGGGAAGACTGATGGGGAGGGTTATAGTTACAGGGGAGACTGATGGGGAGGGTTATAGTTACGGGGAGACTGACAGGGAGGGTTATAGTTACGGGGAGACTGACGGGGAGGGTTATAGTTCCAGGAGACTGACGGGGAGGGTAATAGTTACAGGGGAGACTGACGGGGAGGGTTATAGTTACGGGGAGACTGGCGGGGAGGGTTATAGTTACAGGAGACTGACGGGCAGCTTAGGAGACAGACTGTTGGAGAGGGTGAGACAGACAAGGATGGTTACTGGGGGGTGAGAGTGATTTCAGAAAAAGAGAGGGATTTAATTGAGTATGACTGGCTGAAGAGGTTCACCAGGATGATGCTGGGATTGGAGAATTCGGACAAGGAGAGGAAAGGTCGGACAAATTTGGATTATTTGCTTTGTCGTGTCCAAGGCTGAGGGGAGAACTGGGGGAAATTTATCAGATTTAACGAGGTATGGACAGCGTAGGTTGTGAGGATCTTCTTCCCAGGGGAGAAGTTTCATGTACCAGACGCATAATTTTAGGTGAGAGGGGAAGAATTCAAAAGATGCGCGGAACATATTTTATTGACCCGCACAGAAAGTTTTGGAGGTTTGGAATGTGTTGCCGTGAGTAATGGTAGCAACAGATAGGACAGTGTTTAGATACACATTGAATTTGCAGGGAACAAAGGGAATTGGATTAAAGATTTCAGTATTAGCGGTATTTGTTACCTGTACATCGAAAGATTGATACACACATTGAAATGCATCGTTTGCTTCAACAACCAACACCGACTTGGGATGTGTTGGGAGCAGCCCACAAGAGTGACCAGTGTCAGCACAGCACGCCCACAACTTACCCACACGTCTGGGGTGTGGGACGACTTGGAGGAAGGCCATGCAGCGGTCGGGGAGAACGAAACTCCTTACAGGCGGCGGGAAATTGAACCGAGGTTGATGACGCTGTAAAGCATTGTGCAGACTACTGCACAACCATGCGGGGACCCAAGCAGGCAAAAGCTGTTAGTTAAATATGGCAGAGCCACTGCTGTGCTATGCTGTTCTGAGTTCGGGGGGTGGGGGGGGAGCGTTACTGCTGTACTCTGTTCTGAGGGGAAGAAAGGGGAGTATTGCTCAGAGTGGGAGGTACGGAGGTTGGGTGATAAATGGGGTCGGGGTGGTGACCTTGACGGAGGATGGAAACGGGGGTGTCGCAGGAAGCTGTGAGCCTCCTGATGATCTCATTCCGCCTCACACTCTCTTCTAGGGGCAGTGCGACGAGACGCTGAGGATGAGCGGCCGAGGACGGGGCCGGGGTCAAATGACCTTCAGCGTAGAAGTGGTGGGCATCAGCAAGGGGGAGATGCTGCCCCCACCCACCCTCCAGCCCCCACCACTGTACCCCGTGAGTGCCCAGAGGACTGATCCCTCTCCCTTCCACCCTCCTCACAATTCCCCCTCTTCTTCGTCCCCATCACAATTCCCCCTCTTCTTCGTCCCCATCACCTTACCCCTCCTCACCCCTTCCCCCTCACCCCTTCCTCCTCACCCCTTCCCCCTCACCCCTTCCTCCTCACCCCTTCCTCCTCCCATTTCACCCTCATTCCCCTCACCCCTTCCTCCTCCCATTCCACCCTCATTCCCCTCACCCCTTCCTCCTCCCATTCCACCCTCATTCCCCTCACCCTCACCCCTTCCCCCTACCATTCCACCCTCACCTTCACCCCTTCCCCCTTCCATTCCACCCTCTTCCCCCCACCCCTTCCCCTCACCCCTTCCCCTATCATTCCACCCTCATTCCCCTCCTCACCCCCTCACCCCTTCCCCCTATCATTCCACCCTCTTCCCCCTCACCCCTTCCCCCACCATTCCACCCTCACCCACCATTCCACCCTCACCCCCCTCCTCACCCCTTCCTCTACCATTCCACCCTCACCCCTTCCCCCTACCATTCCACCCTCATCCCCCTCACCCTCACCCCTTCCCCTACCATTCCACCCTCATCCCCCTCACCCTCACCCCTTCCCCTACCATTCCACCCTCATCCCCCTCACCCTCACCCCTTCCCCCTACCATTCCACCCTCATGCCCCTCACCCTCACCCCTTCCCCCTACCATTCCACCCTCATCCCCCTCACCCTCACCCCTTCCCCCTACCATTCCACCCTCATCCCCCTCACCCTCACCCCTTCCCCCTACCATTCCACCCTCATCCCCCTCACCCTCACCCCTTCCCCCTACCATTCCACCCTCAGCCCCTCCCCCTACCATTCCACCCTCACCCCCTCACCCCTTCCTCCTACCATTCCACCCTCATCCCCCTCACCCTCACCCCTTCCCCCTACCATTCCACCCTCATCCCCCTCCTCACCCCTTCCCCCTACCATTCCACCCTCATCCCCCTCCTCACCCCTTCCCCCTACCATTCCACCCTCATCCCCCTCACCCTCACCCCTTCCCCCTACCATTCCACCCTCACCCCCTCACCCCTTCCCCCACCATTTCACCCTCACCTCCTCCCCTCCCTCTCACCTCCTCCCCTCCTCCCTCACCTCCTCCCCTCTCCTCCTCCCCTCTCCTCATCTCCCTCCCCCTCCCCATCCCCGTCCCCTTGCCCTCATCCCCCTCCCCATATCCCCCCTTCCTCCTCCCCCTTCCTTCTCCCCCTTCCTCCTCCCCATATCCCCTCCCCTTCCTCCTTCCCATATCCCCTCCCCTTTCCTCCTCCCCCTCCCCCTATATCCCCCTTCCTCCTCCCCTTCCCCTCTCCCTCCTCCTCCCCCTCTCCCTCCTCCTCCCCCTCTCCCTCCTCCTCCCCCCTCTCCCTCCTCCTCCCCACTCCCCTCACTGCTCCCTCCCCTCTTCCCCTTCTTCCCCATTCCCGCTCCCTCTCTTTCTCTCTCCACCACCTCTCCCTCTTTCCATCTCTTCTCCCTGTCAAATCTCTCTCCCTCTCTATCTTCTCTCTTCACCAACTCCCCTCTTTCCACCCCGTCACCTCCACCTTCCCATCTCCCCTGCCCTTCCACCCCTCAATCCCCCCTCCATCTGCCCCTATCCCTCTGCCTCTTCCCACCTCCTCCTCACCCCTACTGTCCCTCACCCTCACCCCTGCCCCTCCCTCCTCTCCCCCCAGCCCATTGCTGGCCATCTGTATAACCTTCCATCTGCCTCAGTCCCTAGAGTTCAAGGCGGTGCCCCTGCAGACGGGCGAGGAGGCGGAGTACATGCTGGCGCTGAAGCAGGAACTGCGGGGAGCGATGAAGAACCTGCCCTATTATGTCAAACCGGCCGCCCCCAAGAAAGGTACCCTGGGTGTCTGTGTCTGCTCTCAGTTGGCCACTGAGTCCATTTGAAGTTACAGTAATCTTGGAAAACATCTTAAGGATGGGGTGGTGACTCTTTTTTGAGAGCGTGTGTCCAATTTAGTGATAAACTTATAAAAAATTCTCTCGCGTCATGGTGATTTTGAGCAGAGAAAATTGGGGGCCCTCCGTTGATCAGGGTCAAGCATGGATGTTGCATCCTAGCTGTCTACGTGACACACAAGCCAGGGCAGTACGATACGGAGAGCAAGCTGCTCCCCCTCTCCATGCAGCTGAAGAATCTAAATGAACGGCAGGGACCGATACAGTTTGGCACCAGCAGCATCACAAAGTTGCCAGTCAGCATTGAACTCAGTGTAGGACTGCCTTAGGGACTCCAACTTTGGATTTTACCTTGGGGTTTATTCCCAAAGCCTTCCCCGTGACTGGGTACAGCCACAAGGCAGCGGAGTGTTTGCCTCCCAGATGAGCTGCCAACCATAGCTGACGAGCCCAATTTACTCGAAGCGACTGATTTTAAGGCACCAGTAACCTGTCTTTGCCTATTCTTCTGTCAGTCGAAACGTTTCCTCTGGGCTAAGCCACACACGAAGGCCAGGCGGTGGACTTGGTTTCCAGAGGTTTTTTGTGACACATGCCACTGGGGGCATTTAATAGGTAGTGGGAGTTTATCCCCATTACTCCCCACACCCCCTCCCCCAGCTAGGACAAACTTAAGGAGCCATTATCAGTAATTATGGATGTTTTTTTAAGGGAAAATGATGAGTCCTGTTGTTTACTTAGATGTATTCATTGATTTACTATTCATATGTATATTTTTCTGTAAATTATATTTTATTTCTTTATTTTCGTGCGAGCAAATGAATCTCAAGGTAGTATATGGCAATATTTACATAGCGTTTACTACATAATAAATTTTACTTTGAAGTATAACAGCCATAAACTGAAATAAATGAATCACTTTACAAAAACTTCAATATAATTCATATTAATCTTTTTAAAAACCAAGTGAAAAATAACACAATTTAGAAATGTCTCACTGATAAACCTAGCTAACATAACATAGTTTTTATGCTTACCTGAAAAATACTCATAGACAGGCTAAACTACATGTTATATTTACTGTTTTTAAAAAGGCAAACAACAGGAATTCTGCAGATGCTGGAAATTCAAGCAGCACACAGAAAAGTTGGTGAACGCAGCGGGTCAGGCAGCATCATCATTTTAGAGATGCTGCCTGGCCTGCTGCGTTCACCAGCAACTTTTCTGTGTGTTGTTATATTTACTGTTATTTTCACTGTCACTCACAAATGACAGAAGAGAAAAATAACAGAGCACAGCCAATGCCAACTGGCCCAGCCGTTTGCTATGCAAATAGTAACAGTGCGCAAAATCTGAGCGGTATCGTCCAATGTCATGGGCTCTTGTAAACATCTAGCTGGTGCCAAGTGTCTGAGACATTTGGTGAAAACATCTCACTGCCCTTGGCTTGTAGAAAGTCATTTGCTGCTTCATTCTGCATTGAAGATAATCACTACGTATCTTTTTATTATGGGTGGGGTGTAAAAAATCGAGGGGGTGGCACTGGATACCGTGTGCCAACAAAAATTTTGCACGTGCCACTTTCTATACCGCGTGCCACAGGCTCGCCACCCCTGTACAGGCAGTTGAGGGGTAGTGGTTTCATACCATGGAGTGATCTGCTAATGAGGGGAACGTTCCCACTGGAAGCAACCACATCCAGGCTACAAGAAGGTCCTGGTAAAAGAAATGCCACCCGTCTGGGGTATCTGAGCTTGAGGGAGGTGCCTCTGCGCACGTGGGCACCATCAGTTGAGTGTGCCCGTCTGCATGGGTTCGGGCAGGCGGGTGACGAAGATCGCTGCCTTTCCCTGGGGATTAAAACAACGGTACGTCCTAATCTTATAAGCCCCTGGTGATGTTATACACCTCTATAAGGGCACCCCTCAGTTTTAGTTTTCTTTCTCTGGCTGACTGAACTCCTGTTCAGAAGTTGCTGTTTATACACCAGCTTAACTGCCAGCATGAGAAACATTCAGATCTTTCTTACTCTGCTCAGATTTGAGAAGAAATTGATCTCTTTATCCAATTCCCTCAAAATCCCAAAACTTGATCAAAAGAAATCACTCAAAAAAAACCCAGTGTTTTATTTACGTTCACTGGCCACGTTATGAAGTAGAGCAGTGAAACCCGGTGCGCTCTTCAGCGTATTTGAGTTACTGTCAGCTTGAACCAGTTTGGCCATTGTCCTTGGACCTCTCTCATTAGCAAGGAACTGCCACTCACTGGATGTTTTTATTGTTTTTGCATAATTCTCTGTAACCTTTAGAGCAGGGGTTCCAACCTTTTTTATGCCATGGACCAACACCGTTAAGCAAGGGGTCCGTGGGCCCCTGCTCTACAGACTGCTGCGTGTGAAAATCCAAAAGAGATCAGCAGTTTCTGAGATACTAAAACCACCCCATTGGGCACCAACAATCCTTCCACAGTCAGAGTCAATTAAATCACCCTCTTCTCCACTCTGATGTTTGGTCTGAACAACTGAACCTCTTGACCACATCTGCGTGCTTTTATGCATTGAGTTGCTGCCACACGAGTGGCTGATTAGATTAACGAGCAGGTGTACAGGTGTACCTAATAAAGTGGCCACTGAGTGTTTATTTTCTTAGATTGGTAGCCTGTCCCCAATTTCAGATTTAACCCCAAGGCTAGTTTCTTCCAGCAGGGAGATGGAGCTTCTCGATCGCCCAGGTCACCAACTCCCAAGCTTCTCACAGGCACCTCCCTGCTGTGATCAGCAGCGGTTGTGGTAACTGTGAGAAAAAGCACAAAGTACCCAGTGCAGAATGGTCATGGATCAAGCTTCATGTGGTACAACTTCGGGGTTTCCTCTTGCCCCCCTCACCCACTGTGCTGTTTCAACAGATATCGAGCGTTACTCTGACAAGTACCAGTCGTCCGGCCCAACAGACAACACCATTGAGTGGAACCCAGGTATGTGAGCAGCCTTTCGCCCGTCTCGTCCTGTCTCACTCCGTAGCTGAATGGTCTGCTGCTCTGGGTGTGTAACCCAAGCATCAGGGTGACATAGACAAAATTCACTCCTCCGAAGCTACCATCCCTCTCTCGATGCTGCCCGTCTCCATCAAGCACCAGAGACCCAGGTTTGGTCCTGACCTCTGACCTTCTCTGTGTGGAGTTTGAACATCTTCCCAATTAGCGGAGTGTTCTGCATATTCCCAGAGATGTGTGGGGGTGCTGAGTTAGTCGGTTGCTGTGTCAACAACCAACCAAGGATGTGCTGGGGGCAGCTCACAAGTGTTACCACACGTTCAGTAGAACAATACAGAACATGAGCATGAAAACAATAACAGCCAAAA
Organism: Mobula hypostoma; assembly: GCF_963921235.1. Taxonomy (NCBI): domain Eukaryota; kingdom Metazoa; phylum Chordata; class Chondrichthyes; order Myliobatiformes; family Myliobatidae; genus Mobula; species Mobula hypostoma. Next base: position 247,432,145 of record NC_086098.1, read on the forward strand.
GAAGTCCCATTCCTAACACACACACACACACCTCACTCTCTCATACACACACACATACATACCTCACACTCACACACACAGCTCTCTCTCTCTCACACACACACACACCCCCACTCACCACCCACCACCCCCCCCACCTCTCACTGCAGGACAGGCCCTTTCCAGTCTTAAATCACTTTATGATTTAAAGACACAAGATCCTAAGAGATCTGACAAAGTGGGTGAGGAGAGGATGTTTTCTCTACTAGGTGGATTTAGAAGCAGATCACTTTTTTTTAAACAAATGGGTCACTCCTTTCCGATGGAGAAGAGGAGGTGTTGCAATTGGTTTATCATTGTCACAGTGAAAAGCTTGTCTTACATACATTTCAGATCATTACAGTGCATTGAGGTAGAACAGGGTAAATCAGTAACAGAATCCAGAAGAATGCTACAGTTACAGAGAGAGTGCAGTTCAGGCAGACAACGAGGTGCGAGGACCACGATGAGCTAGATTGGGAGGTCAAGCATCCAGCTCATTCTGCGCAGGGACCATTCAATAATCTGATAACAGCGGATAGAATCTGTCCTTGAGCTACATGTTCTCGAGCTTTTGCATCTTCTTCCTGAAGGGAGAGGGGAGAAGAGAGAGTGTGGGGTTTTTGATTATACTGACTGCTTGCTGAGAAGAGCAAATGGAGTCAGTGGAGAGGAGGCTGCAGTGTCTCTGGTGCAGACAAATATAGGAAATGTGAACTCAGCTCCATGGAATCTGGCAAAGTTTTCTGTGTCCTGGACCGTGTTGTAGAACAGAGAGGCCCAGAGGTAATAGTGTTAATTTGTTGTCACACATACAGTGAAGAGCTTGTCTTGCACACTGTTCATACAGATCAAATCATTACACAGTGCTTTGTGTTGGGAACGTGGCCAAGTGGTTAAGGCGTTCGTCTAGTGATTTGAAGGTCGCTAGTTTGAGCCTCAGCTGTGGCAGCGTGTTTGTGTCCGTGAGCAAGGCACTTAACCACACATTGCTCTAGTGTCTGTGTGAGGAGTGGCGACCCACACAGACTTCCAATCTGCGCCTTGTAAGGCATGAAAATGCCTGACGCAGGGCCTCTCACGGTCTGAGTCGATGTTCCCCTCCCCTTCAGTAGAACAAGGTAAAACAAGATCAGAATGCAGAATAAAGTATAACAGTTACAGAGAAAGTGCAGTGCAGGCAGACAATAAGGTGCAGGATCATAACGAGGAAGATTGTGAGGTTTTATCGTAGTTTTATAGCAGTCGAGTAGATGTTCATGAGGAATTCTCTTCCTCAATGGGGGTGTAAACAGTCTTTAGTATTTTTAAGGCAGAAAGGTCAACTCTCGATCATCATGGGACTGTAAGTTTGAGGAAAGGCTATGGTCAGATCGGCTGGGATTTTATAGAATGGGGAGCAGAATTGGAGGGGCTGAATGTCCTCCCTGTTCAAACTGTCAGCCATTGGTGTGGGACCTCACCTGTCTACCAGGCTGCTGTGTGTTACAATGAGACAGGCTTGGAGCTGGACACCTCCTGTCGGGCTCCCGCTGAACCCCACCAAACCAATCATAGAACATACAGGATCTTCATAGATCATAGAACATAGAACATACAGGATCTTCATAGATCATAGAACATAGAACATACAGGATCTTCATAGATCATAGAACATGGAACATACAGGAACTTCAGCCCACAGTGTGTGCTGCTCTTTTACAAGCTCAGTCTAACTCTAACTCTTCCCTTCCACATAGACCTCTAATTTTTTTAATCCATGTGCCCATCTGAGAGTCTCTCATGACCCTCTACCACCACTCTGGCAGAGAGTTCCACACACCCACCACTCTCTGTGTGACAAGAAATCTCATTCTGACACCCCCCTAAACTTTCCTCCAATCACATTAATCACATTAGCCATATCCTCCCTGGGGAAAGTCTCTATCCACCTGGCTTATGCCTCTTATCTTGTACATCTCTATCAAGCCACATTTCATCCTCCTTCTCTCCAAAGAGAAAATACCCTACCTTCATAAGACATGCTGGTAAATCTCCTCTGGGCCTTCTCTAAAGCTTTCCTCTGCCGACCTGTGTCATTTCAGACTGGCGCCGGTTACCACGGGAGCTGAAGATCCGGATCCGGAAGCCGATGAAGGACAGTGAGTGTGGAGGAGTTGGGGAGGCTGAGATACGTGTGGGCAGCCCGGCGGCAGGGTCCGCGAGAACTGACCAGTGGGTCTGAGGGAACAGCTTTGAACAGCCAGACCATCATCACCACCAGGATCCCCGCCACCTCCAAACCACCCGTCAATCAGCAGGACCCTGGCCATTCCCTGCCTTCTTTCCATCACCAGAGCCCCTCTCCGTCCCATGAACTTATCTGTCCATTACCGTGGCCCCTCCCAGTCCGAGTCTATCTGTCCATCATCATAGTCCCTTCCACACCTGGGGACCAGTTGTCCATCCACGAGGGCCCCAACTGCTCTTGGCCACTGAGATCTCCCACTCCGAAACAATAAGGACCCACCCCCCCAGAGACAATCTGTCTGTCTGTCTGTCAGTCTTTTGGGCCCTGCCCGCTCCCTTGGACCTCCTGTCTTATCAGAAGCTCGCCTCCTGATAGTTTTTGTCAGGGCGTGTGCATGCCAAGTGGGGTGTGCGGGTGGGTGTGACGGAGGTGTCAGTGGGAGGAGGGTGTGAACCTATCCCTGCAGCTCACTGTGCACGTACCCACTCTATTCCTTTAACCCTCTGCAGAGATGGCAGTTCCCAGTCGGAAGTTGAAACCCCGGACCAGCGTGGAGAAAGAGGAAATCTTCAAAAAGCTGGAGGTAGGGTGGTGCGGGGTGCTTGTGTTGAGTGGGGCGGGGGGGGGGCTTGTCAGCAGTGTTGGTGAGGGAGGAGGGCAGCATTAGAAGACGGCAGAAGTCAGCCTCACAGCCTCCCTGGCTTGATCTTCCATTCAGTAAGATCACATCTGATGTGTCCCAGGCCGCGTTTCCCCTCCTGCGTCAGCTCTCCGTCACCCTCAGTTCCCTGATCATCCGAAAGGCCACCATCGAGGGCGTCTTCACGAGGCAGTGCCTTAGGGGGCTGGCATCCATCACCTGGAACATGCCTTCTCATTATTAAGCTACGGGAGGATCAGAAGCAAGTTTATAATCACTGACGTCCTTCGGGAGGTTTTGTTGTTTTTGTGCAGTGTAAAACAGTAGAACTGTACCAGCCCAGGAACAGGCCCTTCAGCCTACCACATTGTAAATCAAAAACTAATGTCCTCACATCTATGTAAACATCGCTTAAAAGCCCCTATCAGGCCCTGGGGACTTATCCACCTTAATACTCCTCAGGAGGCCAAACAAACACCTCCTCCTTGACCTTTAAACACCCTAATGGATTCATGCACTCAGCTCTGATCTCCTGGTCCTCCGTGTCCTTTTCCGTGGTAGATACTGAAACAAAGTACTCATTAGGTGCCTCACTCACATCCAGGCAAATGGTCCCCCCTATATCCCTGCGTGGTCCTACCCACTCCCTGGTTATTCTCTTGAATCTGTTCGTGAAACGTTGTGAGGGACTGGAGGCTCCTGCACCTTGTCACCGATTGCGATAATGAGAAGTGGGCATCTCCCGGATGGTGAGCGTCCTCAATGATTAATGATGTGTCACAGCTGCTTGAGGCTCTCCACCTCGAAGCTGTCCTCGATGGTGGGGAGGTTTGTGTCCGTAATGGAGCTGGCTGATTCTACCATCCTCTGCAACTGCAGTGTTGCCGATTGTGTGCGTTGGAAGCTCCGCACCCAGTCAGAGTGTACGACCATAGACGTCTGCTCTAAACTCTTCGTAGCCTGAAGACCCGCACTGAGGACCATAGTCATAGTCATACTTTATTGATCTCGGGGGAAATTGGTTTTCGTTACAGTTGCACCAGTAATAAAACTGTAATAGTTAATTGTAATACCATTAATAGTAAATAGTAATAAAACCATAAATAGTTAAATAGTAATATGTAAATTATGCCAGGAAATAAGTCCAGGACCAGCCTATTGGCTCAGGGTGTCTGACCCTCCAAGGGAGGAGTTGTAAAGTTTGATGGCCACAGGCAGGAATGACTTCCTATGACGCTCTGTGCTGCATCTCGGTGGAATGAGTCTCTGGCTGAATGTACTCCTGTGCCCACCCAGTACATTATGTAGTGGATGGGAGACATTGTCCAAGATGGCATTGTCCAACTTGGACAGCATCCTCTTTTCAGACACCACCGTCAGAGAGTCCAGTTCCATCCCCACAACATCACTGGCCTTACGAATGAGTTTGTTGATTCTGTTGGTGTCTGCTACCCTCAGCCTGCTGCCCCAGCACACAACAGCAAACATGATTGCACTGGCCATCACAGACTTGTAGAACATCCTCAGCATCGTCTGGCAGATGTTAAAGGACCTCAGTCTCCTCAGGAAATAGAGACGGCTCTGACCCTTCTCGTAGACAGCCTCAGTGTTCTTTGACCAGTCCAGTTTATTGTCAATTCGTATCCCCAGGTATTTGTAATCCTCCACCATGTCCACACTGACCCCCTGGATGGAAACAGGGGTCACCGGTACCTTAGCTCTCCTCAGGTCTACCACCAGCTCCTTAGTCTTTTTCACATTAAGCTGCAGATAATTCTGCTCACACCATGTGACAAAGTTTCCTACCGTAGCCCTGTACTCAACCTCATCTCCCTTGCTGATGCTTCTTCCCCTCCTCTGTCAGATCCGGGAACACTATCTCAGAACACCCTATCCTCGTTATATGCAGAGGATACGTTCCTCGCAGTCGACACATAGTCTGGAAAATGCATAAGTGAATAATTATTTAAATGGAGAAAATAGGGATGCGTTCTGGAGGGCTTCCTAAATATGTTTTATTTGCAATTTATTCACATTTTCAATACGACACAAAAGCAGTACCACAAGGCAACATTCATATCATATTTCATCAATTTAAATCATAGTAAATCATAGAAAGTATTTCCCCGGGATCAATAAAGTATGACTATGACTATACAGTACTCACCAACAGTGGCAGATGTGTCCGCTCCGGGAGGTGAGTGGTTGTTGTGGTGTTGGGCAGCTTTACAGGGATGAGGTGGATGGTTGTGTGTCGTCAGGATCATCAAGGACAGCAAGGGGTGAAGGAAGACTCACAGAACTCTCAGAACTGCCGGCAGCAGGAGATGACACCGGTTTGAAGAAAGTGGTGAGGGTAGTTTGCTTGGCAGCATTTTGTTTTTCAGCATAAATTTGCTTGCAGAGAAGAAGGATTAATTGCAGGGAACGACTGAAATGCTGACTCTGTTCTAAACGTGGGTCCATGTCTGATGTTGAAGGACTTCCACCATTCCCTCACCGTTGGTAAACTCCTGGGATTTTCAAAATCGTCCGTGGCTTGCAGCATCTGAGAGATAGTTTGCCGTAAAAAATACACCTTGAATGTGGATATCACACCTTGGTCGAGTGGTGTGATGCCCAACTCAGCTATCATAGCCCACAACTGCAAAGGGTAGCGTTCAGCAGCTTCGTGGTCAGCACGAGCTTGCTCACCACACACAGCTAAGTTGTGAAGACCGTGACGATTAACAAACTTAGAAAACCATCCCCTACTTGCATTAAAGCTAACAATATCACTTGACACTTCCTCACTAGCCTCTGAACAAAGGTGACCATAAATTTCCAAAGTTTTCACACGAAGATGATCGGAACTGAGTGTCATTTATTTCTTTGTTTCATGCTCGATGTACAAACTCAACATTTTCTCTATTTTGTCATAATCGGGTTACGCACTTTGGTAACAATCTTTGAAGACACTGCGATGAATCAATCACTGCACTTTTTATTTTCTCAGCATTTTTCTTCATGTTTCTGATCGTGGACTCACCCAGTCTGAAGTAGCGCCCCGGGGCTGTGTTACCTTCACCTGAAACAGCCCTGTTTATAATTTCCAACTTTTTTTCAAGAGTTAAAGCGATTCTCTGCCGCTTGGCTGATGGCCCAGGACTCGACATAGGACGCTTAGGAGGCATAGTTAAATATTTCAAGCACAAAATCAGTGCACTGTAGGTAATAAGAACAGAAGTTTAAGAGTGCAAGATCGCACATCCACACGCTGCCAAAACCAATGCGAGACTGGCAGGAGTGAGACTGTGAGGCGTGTGCACGTGACTTGTACTGGCAGGAAAGTGGCGCTTCTCGTCCCAACATCCTCGCATAACTGAGTTTTGGACGCATATAAAGAGCAGTTGGGAGAAATAGGTTCGACGCATAACTGTGAATTTGCATTGTCTGAAGACGCATAGAACGAGAATAGGGTTACTCTTTCTCTGGGATTTTACTCATTGATTTATTTGGGGATACAGCATGGAACAGGCCACACCACCCACCAACCCAACAACTTAACTCCAACAGTGTCACACTAACTGTTACACCACCATTTATTTGTAATGTTATGTCTTTGTCTTGTACAGTTCCCACAAAACAACAAACGTTGCATGGTGTAAATCTGATTCTGAGTCTGTCTACCTCCTCTTGAAACCCCCTCTTTCTCCCCGCCCCAGTGATCCAGCCTCCACCATCACCTGCAGCTGAGAATTCCAGAGATCACTCGCTCTTGGCCCAGCACCACCATAACTATCTCTCCTCTGAAGCAGGTACAGGGGAGATCTCAGGAGTACGTTTTTTACGCAGAGAGTGGTGAGTGCGTGGAATGGGCTGCCGGCAACGGTGGTGGAGGCGGATACGATAGGGTCTTTTAAGAGACTCCTGGATAGGTACATGGAGCTTAGAAAAATAGAGGGCTATGGGAAACCCTAGGTAATTTCTAAGGTAAGGACATGTTCGGCAAAACATTGTGGGCCAAAGGGCCTGTATTGTGCTGTAGGTTTTCTATGTTTCTAATCAAGATTCTCTCATTGGTGGAAACTTCACGCCGTCTAGGTTCTTGGATGTTTTAATGAGGAATCCTCCCCTCCATTCTCCAAACAGAATCTAAATCTAATTAAGGTAGTTGTTTGTGATTGGAGGACCCTCTGATCGCTGCTGAATCACAAGTGGACTGCCTAGTCAAGTGGAATTCATTGTCCTGTGCACCTGTATGGTGAGGCTCAGGTAGGGTGAAAAACAGCTCCAGAGGTACAGGATACACACTGAATGTAAAATAAACATCAATTCTACAGACAGAGATACAATAGAGGAAAAAAGACACAGCCTGAGACAAGTCCGCAGTTGTCCGTGGTATTCCCTCGCTCAGGTAGTAATTCGGGTTCTGCAGGACCCTGATGGATGTCAGAAGGTAGCTGTTCCTGAGTCTGGTCGAGTTTGACTTCAGGTTTACGTGGCTTCTGTACCTCCTGCCGACTGGGAGCCGTGAGGAGGTGGCCTGGCTCGGATGGTGGGGTTCCCTGATGATGGACGTTGCTTCCTTGAGGCAGTGGTGGGAAGGTCTGTGTTCAGTTCTCTGCTGCAGCCTCTTGTGTTCCTGTGCACTGGAACCGCGGCAGTGTGACTCGTCTGGAAACTTCCAACAGTGCATCCGTCGAGGTTTGTTGGTGTGTTCGGTAACAAGCTGAACCTCGCTAAGCTCCTAAGAAAGCAAAGACACTGGCGTGTCTTCTTTGTGATTGCATCTGTGTGTGGGGCCCAGGACAGCTCATCCGAGATGGTAATGCCCAGGAATTCAAGCAGCTGACCCACCAATGAACTGGAATTGGCTTATCGTTGTTCGGGGCTGAAGAGAGAGCTTGGAATTAGAATTGGTTTACTATTGTCACACGTACTGAGGTACAGTGAAAAGCTCGTCTGGCATACGGTTCTGTCTAAGATTACCTTTATTTGTCAGATGTACATCAAAACATACAGCGTGATGTGTTTGCGTCAACAACACAGTCCAAGGATGCGCTGGGACCATCCACAAGTGTCACCAGACCTCCAGCACCAACAGAGCGTGCCCATAACTCACTACTGGTACATCCTTGGAAAGTCTGTGGGACGAATCACAGGGAGAACATACAAACTCCGGACAGGCAGTGACAGATCTCTGGCTTGGTAAAGTGTTACACTAACCACAATCGTACTGTGCGCCCCGTTCGTACAGATAGACAAATGTGAACTGCAGTATAGTCTCCCAGCTATACACGTCGACACTGCAGGGAAACGGGGAGAGAAGGGTGCTTCCGTCAAACTGCTCAGTGTTCTAACCTGACAAACTTTTCCCAGACTTTGGAGAAGAAGGAGGAAGCTCACAGCTCCGAGGAGGAAGGCGAGCAGGAGAAGGAGGAGGAAGAGAAAGAAAACGAGGAGGAGTATGACGAGGAGGAGTTCGAGGAGGTGAGTGGCCGCGCCCGCCTTTCCCCACACGGCACAGAGGGAGGGGACCTGGCCCTCATCACTGAAGTGGTTCTTTTGGTCAGAGGCATGTTAGGGTGCAAGTACGTAACTCTCAGAAACTGTCCAAGCAAGTGGATAGAAATGTAAATAAAGTAAATGCTTGTCTTTATAGGTCAGGGTGTGGAGTGCAAAGATAAGGAAATTGTTTTGTGACTTGGAGTATTGTATTGGAATTGGTTTACTATCGTGATATGCTCCACCATACAGTGAAAAGCTTGTCTTGTACATGGTCCATTTAGATCAAAGTATTGCACAGTGTATTGAGGTAAAATAATAACAAAATGCAGAATGAAGTGTAACAGCTACAGAGAACCTGCAGTGCAGGCAGATAATAAGGTGCAAGATCACAGTGTGTTAGATTGGAAGGTTAAGAGCCCACCTTGCCATACTAGGTAGGTCAGAGGATGTTATCAACATGGGTGGTGATAAGGCAGATATTACGGTGGTGTGTAAGAGGCTGTTCAATATTACGCTGGTGTGTAAGAGGCTGTTCGATATTACGCTGGTGTGTAAGAGGCTGTTTGATATTACGCTGGTGTGTAAGAGGCTGTTCGATATTACGCTGGTGTGTAAGAGACTGTTCGATGTTACGCTGGTGTGTTAAGAGGCTGTTAGATGTTACGCTGGTGTGTAAGAGGCTGTTCGATATTACGCTGGTGTGTAAGAGGCTGTTCGATATTACGCTGGTGTGTAAGAGGCTGTTCGATATTACGCTGGTGTGTAAGAGGCTGTTCGATATTACGATGGTGTGTAAGAGGCTGTTCGATATTACGGTGGTGTGTAAGAGGCTGTTCGATATTACGCTGGTGTGTAAGAGGCTGTTCGATGTTACGCTGGTGTGTTAAGAGGCTGTTAGATGTTACGCTGGTGTGTAAGAGGCTGTTCGATATTACGCTGGTGTGTAAGAGGCTGTTCGATATTACGCTGGTGTGTAAGAGGCTGTTCGATATTACGCTGGTGTGTAAGAGGCTGTTCGATATTACGATGGTGTGTAAGAGGCTGTTCGATATTACGGTGGTGTGTAAGAGGCTGTTCAATATTACGCTGGTGTGTAAGAGGCTGTTTGATATTACGCTGGTGTGTAAGAGGCTGTTCGATATTACACTGGTGTGTAAGAGGCTGTTCGATATTACGATGGTGTGTAAGAGGCTGTTCGATATTACGCTGGTGTGTAAGAGACTGTTCGATGTTACGCTGGTGTGTTAAGAGGCTGTTAGATGTTACGCTGGTGTGTAAGAGGCTGTTAGATGTTACGCTGGTGTGTAAGAGGCTGTTCGATATTACGCTGGTGTGTAAGAGGCTGTTCGATATTACGATGGTGTGTAAGAGGCTGTTCGATATTACGCTGGTGTGTAAGAGACTGTTCGATGTTACGCTGGTGTGTTAAGAGGCTGTTAGATGTTACGCTGGTGTGTAAGAGGCTGTTAGATGTTACGCTGGTGTGTAAGAGGCTGTTCGATATTACGCTGGTGTGTAAGAGGCTGTTCGATATTACGCTGGTGTGTAAGAGGCTGTTCGATATTACGCTGGTGTGTAAGAGGCTGTTCGATATTACGATGGTGTGTAAGAGGCTGTTCGATATTACGCTGGTGTGTAAGAGACTGTTCGATGTTACGCTGGTGTGTTAAGAGGCTGTTAGATGTTACGCTGGTGTGTAAGAGGCTGTTAGATGTTACGCTGGTGTGTAAGAGGCTGTTAGATGTTACGGTGGTGTGTAAGAGGCTGTTAGATGTTACGCTGGTGTGTAAGAGGCTGTTCGATGTTACGGTGGTGTGTAAGAGGCTGTTCGATATTACGGTGGTGTGTAAGAGGCTGTTCGATGTTACGCTGGTGTGTAAGAGGCTGTTCGATGTTACGCTGGTGTGTAAGAGGCTGTTAGATGTTACGCTGGTGTGTAAGAGGCTGTTAGATGTTACAGTGGTGTGTAAGAGGCTGTTCGATATTACGCTGGTGTGTAAGAGGCTGTTCGATGTTACGCTGGTGTGTAAGAGGCTGTTCGATGTTACGGTGGTGTGTAAGAGGCTGTTAGATATTGCGATGGTGTGTAAGAGCCACATGAATGAAGGGATGTCAGTCAGGTGCAGGCAGGAGAGATTTGGAACGGATGTGTTCCTGTGCTGTGTTGTTCAGTGTTCACAATGTCTGCAGGTGACAGTTCTTCAAATACACAAGTGTAAATGTGGAAAGGGGTTTTTAGGTCCTGTGATGCTGCAGGGAGCTGCCAGTCCCGATCCTCCCCTCCACCCCCGCTCTCCTCCAGCTCCCTGCCACCTTGAGCTGCCTTCCCCACCCCCTCTCTCCCCTCGCCCTGATGTCCTTCCTCTCTGTCCCCCTGCAGGAAACGGACTACGTTATGTCCTACTTTGACAATGGCGAGGAGTTTGGTGGTGACAGTGATGATAACATGGACGAGGCTATCTACTGAGTGGTCCAGAATGGCAGCTACTGGCCTCTCCATGAACTTCCCCTCCCTTCCACACGGAACGTTTCCCCAGGATAATCCACAACGGTTTCTCTGCTGCAAATTCGGCCAACCCCAGAATTGCCTGTCCTCTGTGGGTGAGTTATAGAATCTGGGGGGTAGTTCTTGGGAAACTCAGTGTCATACAGGACAGGACAGCCGGCCCATTGGCCTGTGAGTCCCTGCAGGCTATCGACCACTCACTCGCCAATCGTCCAATTGTTTATTCTTTTCACTTTCTCCCGAACTAATTCGGAAAACTGGGGAACTGCTCTGTGAGCCATCATAGACTGGATGGGCCAACTGGCCACCTTATTTATAAACAAACCAGGAGGGGCTTCCGTCCTGTGGATGCTCGGTGGTGTCGTGGGTAGAGCTGCATCCTCGTGGCCCCAGAGACCCAGGTTGATCTGAAATGTTTGTCCATGTGTGTGGAGTGGTAAGGAGCTGTTATATATTATCTCCCCTTTTCAGGCTCTGTGTTGTGTACGTGTGGAGATCACAGGTTCTCCCTGTGACCACATTGGTGTCCCCGGTTCCCGTCCACATCCCAACCACGCGTGGGGTCGGTTGGTGTGTGGGTGAGGGTGCTGGGTTGAGGAGCGTTCTGTGGAAATTGGGGGTAGGGGGAGGGGTTGGTGACGACACAGACACCATGGACAGCAGCAGTTCGAGAACGCAGTTCCAGTGACCTGTCGAGGGGCCGTCTGGGGATGAGGAATAAACACTGGCCCAGACTCCATCACAAGAAGGAGAGGAGTGGGTTGTGGTTGGGGCCGGGATTTCGGAGGGAGAGACTGATTTGTTATCTGATGTAGACTTTTCAGCATTTGTAATAAAGTGAATTTTTCTGTACACAAAGTTTCGACGGAGTGAGTATTTCAAGCGGGATTGTGTCAAGTGAGGTTCATTGACACCCGTGCTCAGTGGGGTGGGTGTTCTCCAAGCAATCTCTGATTGTTATCTCTCCATCTCAGTGTCATAGAGAGAAACAGCACAAAAACAGGCCCTTTGGTCCATCTAGTCCATGTTGAACTATCGTTCTCCCTCGTCCCAACCACCTGCACCTGGACAATATCCCTCCATACGCCTCCCATCCATGTACCTATCCAAATTCCCTTAGACGTTGAAATCGAACCCGCGTCATCCACTTCCACTGGCAGCTGATTCCACACTCTCACCACTCTCTGAGTGAAGCAGTTCTCACTCATGTTCTCCTTAAATATTTCACCTTTCATCCCCAACCTATGACCTCGAGTTCTAGTCTCACCCAACTTCAGTGCAAAAAGCCTGCTTTCATTTACCCTATCTCCCCTCAACTGCATCATCTCTCACTCCCGAGAGCCAGCGGACACCACATCATCCCTCTCCACACACATTTGGGAGCCTCTTCCAATGATACGTCTGTGCTCGGGTGTCCCTGAGAGACCACACGGTGTCTGCGGGCTCTCTAAAGACCTCTTGGCACCAGAGGACACTATGGGGACAAGGGTAATCATGTTTTAACTTGACAGGATCACTCAGCAAAGAAACAGGCCCTTCAGCCCAACTGATCCATGTTGGTCAAGATGCCTAGCTAAGCTAGTCCCATTTGGTCCATATCCCTCTAAACCTTTCCTATCCGTGTACCTGTCCGTATCCCTCTAAACCTTTCCTATCCGTGTACCTGTCCATATCCCTCTAAACCTTTCCTATCCGTGTACCTGTCCGTATCCCTCTAAACCTTTCCTATCCGTGTACCCGTCCATATCCCTCTAAACCTTTCCTATCCGTGTACCTGTCCAAGTGCTTTTTAAACGGTGTTAATGTACCTGCCGCAACCATTTCCTCTGGCAGGTAAAATAACAGCATTTTAAAGGTGTAAACACGAGGAATTCTGCAGATGCTGGAAATTCAAACAACACACATCAAAGTTGCTGGTGAACGCAGCAGGTCAGGCAGCATCTCTAGGAAGAGGTGCAGTCGACGTTTCGGGCTGAGACCCTTGGTCAGGACTCTCCTTATAACTCAGCTCTCCAGTCCGTGTGACATCCTGGTGAATCTTTCCTATCCCCCTCTCCAGTTTCATGATAGCCGTCCTCTGCCTCTGTATAGCTGTAAAATGACATCCCAGCCCCTGTCCGCCGCCCCCATCCGGCGAAGGCCAGGGTACCAGACGCTCTCTCCTTGGACCTGAAGTTTGTCAGCGCTTCAGCTCATGGTCAGCAGAGGGCGCTCTGGGCAAATGTCTGCCGATGTACAATGGCGAGTGCCGAATGTACTGTATTCTAACTGGCGTCACCCCGCCGCTGTGATGGACAGGACTGCAAGGGGATGCAGAGGGTAGAGGGTTATAGAGGCAGCCAGTTCCATCTTGGGCACTAGCCGGCCCACCATCGAGAACATCCAGAGGTTCCACCTTTTGAGGCCAGCGGCCATTATTCCATCAACACTACCTCACTATTTCTGAATGGACAATGAACCCACAGCACTATCTCAGTTTTTTTCTCTCTTTTTGAACTCCTTATTTAATTTAATCTTTTTATATATGCTTATTGTAATTTATAGCTTTTATTATCATGTATGCATAATACTGCTGCCACAAAACAAATTTCAGGACCTCTGCCAGTGATAATAAATCTGATTCTGATAAAGACCCTCACCATTCAAGAACTGCCCCCTTCTCCTTGCTACCATCAGGACCCTGAAGACCCACACTCAACATTTTAGGAGAAGTTTCTTCCCCTTCTGCCATCAGATATCTGAATGGTCCGTGCTCACCACCTCACTATCTTAGACCACAGACCATGCTGTCTTTTTGCATTATTGATTTGTATAAGCTTCTTGCTGTAACTTGGAGTAGGGTTCTGGTATACTGCACCAAATTTGCCACGAATCAACAAATTTCACAGCCTGATTCTGCTATCTCCCAAGGAAGTCGGCCCCACAGGCTCCAGATAGGTGGCACGGGGCAGCACTTAGCTGATGCCAAGTCCATTCTCAGAACCTGTAACCCTGCAGGTCAGTCAAGGTGGGGGTGGGGGTTGCAAACGGACCCTTGTAACTTGCCCCAAGCATCTGGGACGAAATGGTGGGAATGTAAAATGGAATTGGTACGGCCTCGATGACCATACCCTAACCCCAGCCCTCCTGAACCCCGAGAGAGACCCCCTCCTGAACCCTGAGAGAGAAACCCCCTCCTGAACCCCGAGAAACCCCCTCCTGAACCCCGAGAGACCCCCTGAACCCCAAGAGAGAAACCCCCTCCTGAACCCCGAGAGAAAAACGCGCTCCTGAACCTTGAGAGACCCCCTCCTGAACCCCGAGAGAGAAACCCCCTCCTGAACCCCGAGAGAGACCCCCTCCTGAACCCTGAGAGACCCCTCCTGCACCCCGAGAAAGACCCCCTCCTGAACTCCAAGAGAGAGACCCCCTCCTGAACCCCGAGAGAGAGACCCCTCCTGAACCCCGAGACCTCTCTTGAACCCCGAGAGACCCCCTCCTGAACCCCGAGAGAGAGAGAGACCCCCTCCTGAACCCCGAGAGAGAAACCCCCTCCTGAACCCCGAGAGAGAGACCCCCTCCTGAACCCTGAGAGACCCCTCCTGCACCCCGAGAAAGACCCCCTCCTGAACCCCAAGAGAGAGACCCCCTCCTGAACCCCGAGAGAGAGACCCCTCCTGAAACCCGAGACCTCTCTTGAACCCCGAGAGACCCCCTCCTGAACCCCGAGAGAGAGACCCCCTCCTGAACCCCGAGAGAGAGACCCCCTCCTGAACCTCGAGAGACCCCCCTCCTGAACCCCGAGCGAGAGAGACCCCCCTCCTGAACCCCGAGAGAGAGACACCCCTCCTGAACCCCGAGAGAGATACCCCTCCTGAACCCCGAGAGACCCCCCTCCTGAACCCCGAGAGAGAGACATCCCTCCTGAACCCCGAGAGAGATACCCCTCCTGAACCCCGAGAGACCCCCCTCCTGAACCCCGAGAGAGAGACATCCCTCCTGAACCCCGAGAGACCCCCCACCTGAACCGCGAGAGACAGACCCCCTCGCAGATACTGAGACCTCACTCCCCCCGCGCTTGAGTATTGAGAGGAACGCCCTCCCTGCCGAACCCCAGAAACTTATGAACGCCGTGACAACCCGACCTCAGAACCTCCGCTCTCCCCGCCCGCACGGAACGTCCCTGGCGCTGTTCCGTGCGCAGGACTCTGTTTTTTCCATCTCGTTCCCTCGTCCCACCCGCGCTGTTGTTATTGTTCTCTGTGTGACACATTCTGACATGTACCCTGTATGTGGTGTACCGCGCACCGAGGACTGCGTACTGTACTGTACTGTGTTTCCTGTGCCTCATGCTGTACAGTCTGGCCCCGGGAGTGTGTGATGGGACGGTGTAGAGGGAGTTTCACTCTGGCTGTGCGGTCAGTGTACTGAGGTACAGCACTCACTATTGCAGTCCCCTGCACTCTGGGCAGCGATATTGAAAGTCTGCCTTGTTTGTGCACAACCAGCTCTACATTCCAGACATCTCCTTTCCCTGCCCCCTCCCCTGACTGCTCGGATTCCCAGTGCTCCGGGCTGTTGTTACCATTTATTGCAAAGCGATGTGCCCGGTCGCTGGCTACGTGCTGCGGCTCCACTCATTCCTGTTCTATAAATCAGGGAGGCACGGCAGTGACACGCCCAGCCAGCACTGATCACGCCGGGGGGAGCCAGAATATTCCGATTCAGCACTAAAAGCAGTCAACCGAAGTTACTGTAAATACTGCCTCGACACCACACACTCCCGGGGTCAGACACAGAGTGAAACTCCCTCTACACCGTCCCATCACTCCCAATGTCAGACACAGAGTGAAACTCCCTCTACACTGTCCCATCACACACTCCCAGGGCCAGACACAGAGTGAAACTCCCTCTACACTGTCCCATCACTCCCAGGGCCAGACACAGAGTGAAACTCCCTCTACACCGTCCCATCACTCCCAGGGCCAGACACAGGGCTAGGGCGCTGGTCAGGCCTTCTCAGGGTGCTTTCCTATCGAGGCAGGGTGGTGGTCATAAACCAGCTGGTGGCCTCCATGTTGTGGTACCGGATGGTCACCTTGGCCCCCCCTGCCCCTTTTGTTGCGAGAATGCAGAGGAAGCTGGTGGACTTCTTCTGGGGAAACAGGAAACACTGGGTCTCTGCAGCGGTTCTGAGTCTCCTAGTAGGAGAGGGCGGACAGTCGCTGGTGTGTGTACGCACACGACTGGCGGCTCTCCGCCTCAGGACTCTGCAGAGATTCCTGTACGCCGAGCGCCCTCCCAGGTGGCACGTGTTGGCGACTTTCTTCCTCCGGAGGGGCTGCTGCCTTCACGAAGATATGCAGCTACCACCGGCAGGCGTCAGCCGTGCTGCTTGGCAGAGGCTGCCCGGCTTCTATCAGGACCTACTGAGAGTCTGGAACATGGTTGCCTCAGGCCGGGAATCCCCTCCTCTGGCAGAGGGCGGGGTCCTGGCCGACCCTTGCCCTGCCTCAGCGGATGTCGGTGCGGCTCAGGTGTGTGGATCGACTCAAGCTGAGCTGCTCGTCGGGCCCAGGCCCCGCAGCCTTACCCGAGAGACGAATCCACACAACTTGAGCCGTCTTTCATCGACACCCACAATCCCATTCAGGGATGCAGGCAGGAGGTACCTTTATGGGCTGCTGCTCCACACCCTCCACTTCCTAGCCTTTGTCCACCGTCCCGACACGCCATGGCGGTCGGTCTTTCCACCTGGAGGTGAGGGGGGTCCCCAATGGAAGTCCCTTTACAAGGGAGTCCTCCCCATGCACCTTGGGGATCTCGGCTGGAGGGTGCTGCATAAAGCGGTGCCCTGCAATAAGTTCTTTAGTCTGTACACGGATCTCCCAGCCGCGTGTCACTTCTGCGGGCTGGAGGAGACCGTGTACCAAATGTACCTGGAGTGTGTGAGGCTGCAGCCCCTTTTCGCGTTTTTGCGTGGGCTGCTTCTCGCCTTCTGGTTGCATTTCAGTCCCACCCTATTCATATATGGTCATCCAGTAAGGAGGGGGGCACAGAGGGATGAGGATGTCCTTGTCAACTTGCTCCTGGGGCTGGCGAAAATTGCCATCCGTGGCTCCTGGAAAAGGGTGGCAGGAGGTTCTCCCCGGGCGGACTGCCTGGCTATGTTTAGGGGGTATGTTCGTGCCCGGGTGAACATTGAAAAGGAATACGCACAGTCCACGGCGACCGTAGAGGTGTTCCGGGACCGTTGGGCTCCGCGGGGTGTAAATGCCATCATTGATGAGGATGGCAATATATTGGTTTAAGATGTATTGTCTGTTTGTAGTGTAGTAAATATGTTAGTCACTGGGTTTGTAAATATTGTATAGCACCGACATGTGTAATAAAGAATTTTGTAAAAAAAAAGGGGTCAGACACAGAGTGAAGCTCCCTCTACACCGTCCCATCACACACTCCCAGGGTCAGACACAGAGTGAAACTCCCTCTACACCGTCCCATCACACACTCCCGGGGTCAGACACAGAGTGAAACTCCCTCTACACTGTCCCATCACACACTCCCAGGGCCAGACACAGAGTGAAACTCCCTCCACATCGTCCCATCACACACTCCCGGGGTCAGACACAGAGTGAAACTCCCTCCACACCGTCCCATCACACACTCCCGGGGTCAGACACATAGAGTGAAACTCCCTCCACACGGTCCCATCACACACTCCCGGGATCAGACACAGAGTGAAACTCCCTCTACACAGTCCCATCACTCCCAATGTCAGACACATAGAGTGAAACTCCCTCAACACGGTCCCATCACACACTCCCAGGGTCAGACACAGAGTGAAACTCCCTCTACACCGTCCCATCACACACTCCCAGGGTCAGACACAGAGTGAAACTCCCCCTACACTGTCCCATCACACACTCCCGGGATCAGACACAGAGTGAAGCTCCCTCTACACTGTCCCATCACTCCCAATGTCAGACACATAGAGTGAAACTCCCTCTACACAGTCCCATCACTCCCGGGGTCAGACACATAGAGTGAAACTCCCTCTACACAGTCCCATCACTCCCGGGGTCAGACACATAGAGTGAAACTCCCTCCACACAGTCCCATCACACACTCCCGGGATCAGACACAGAGTGAAACTCCCTCCACACTGTCCCATCACACACTCCCGGGGTCAGACACAGAGTGAAGCTCCCTCTACACTGTCCCATTACACACTCCCGGGGTCAGACACAGAGTGAAGCTCCCTCCCCACTGTCCCATCACACACTCCCGGGGTCAGACACAGAGTGAAGCTCCCTCCGCACCGTCCCATCACACACTCCCGGGGTCAGACACAGAGTGAAGCTCCCTCCGCACCGTCCCTTCACACACTCCCGGGGTCAGACACAGAGTGAAGCTCCCTCCGCACCGTCCCTTCACATACTTCCGGGGTCAGACACAGACTGACTCCCTCTACACCGTCCCATCACACACTCCCGGGGTCAGACACAGAGTGAAACTCCCTCTACATTGTCCCATCACACATTCCCGGGGTCAGACACAGAGTGAAACTCCCTCTACACCGTCCCATCAAAGACTCCCGGGGTCAGACACAGAGTGAAACTCCCTCTACACCGTCCCATCACACACTCCCGGGGTCAGACACAGAGTGGAACTCCCTCCACACCGTCCCATCACACACTCCCGGGGTCAGACACAGAGTGAAGCTCCCTCTACACCGTCCCATCACACACTCCCGGGGTCAGACAGAGTGAGGTTCCCTCTGCATTTTTCTGTCAATCCCTTGTATGATAGCTATCTGTCTATCTTGCTTCCTCTCTCTCTCTCTCTTTCTCTTTCTCCCTCTCTTTCTCATAACAAGACCACCTCGAACAATCAGTGACCCTCTCTCTCCATTTATTGGTCTTTGACATTACCAATGGTCCCAGTGCTGTCTGTCTCCTGTGACCCTGAGGTTACCCAGACCCCATGTCCCCACTTGCATCGTAGCTTATTTGGGAACCCCGGTGATCCATCTGTTAAAATCACAGAGTTGGACAGAATGGGCCACATGCTGGCGAACAGTCTGATGGTCTGGGGTCTCCATGGGATGGGACAGTCTGATGAAACAGGGAAGATATCTGTTGGAGTAGTCTGATAGGATGGGGTAGTCAGGGTGGGACAGTCTGGGATACGGTAGTCAGGGTAGGGCAGTCTGTAGGGATGGGTAGTCTGATGGGATGGGACAGTCTGATGGGATGGGGTGGTCTGGTGGGATAATCTGATAGGATGGGGTATTCAGGATGGGACAGTCTCTAGGGATGGGTAGTCAGATGGGATGGTGTAGTCAGGATGGGGCAGTCTATTGGGATGGGAGTAGTCTGGTGGGAGGGGAGTCTATTGGGGAGGGAACAGTCTGCTGGGGCGAGGTAGTCTGATGGGTTTTAAGTGATGGATGCTGCCTTCTTGAGGCATCTCCTTTAAAAGGTGTCCCCAGTGGTGGGGAGGGTTGTGCCATGAAGGAGTTATCTGAGTCTCCAACCCTCGGCAGTTTTTTGTGATCCTGTGCTTTGGGACCTGTGATAGAACCAGGCAGAATGCTCTGCACCGTGCATCTGGAGAAATTTGTCAGAGTGTTCAGTGGTGAGCCAAATTTCTTCAAACTCCCAGAGAAGTCCAGCCGCTGGTGCCTGTTCCATGTGAGTCACCCTTCCTCTGCCTCCTCCTGCCCAAACGAGAGGGTGACTCACGCTCTCTGTAGTTGTTTATCACCAGGACACCACATTAATCACAGTTCCCCAAGCTTCAGCGAGACACCACTCCCATGGTTAAAGTTTTTTTTGTCATGTATAGACATGTATATAACGTATATAACCATATAGAAACGAGGGTGTAAAGCACAGTAATACACATAACACACAATAACTTAGGAAGGTAAGAATCTACGGATGAATCACACATAAATAACAAACTAATATTAAACACAAACATGAGGAATTCTGCAGATGCTGGAAATTCAAGCAGTACACCCAAAATGCTGGTGAACGCAGCAGGCCAGGCAGCATCTGTAGGAAGAGGTACAGTCGACGTTTCAGGCCGAGACCCTTCGTCAGGACTAACTGAAGGAAGAGGTAGTAAGAGATTTGAGAGGGGGAGGGGGAGATCCAAAATGATCGGAGAAGACAGGAGGGGGAGGGATGGAGCCAAGAGCTGGACAGGTGATTGGCAAAAGGGGATACGAGAGGATCATGGGACAGGAGGCCCAGGGAGAAAGAAAAGGGGGAGAGGGGGGAAAACCAGAGGATGGACAAGGGGTATAGTCAGAGGAACAGAGGGAGAAAAAGAAGAGAGAGAGAAAGAATGTGTGTATATAAATAAATAGCGGATGGGGTACGAGGGGGAGGTGGGGCATTAGCGGAAGTTTGAGAAGTCTACAAGGGGGAGGTGAAAAATATTGTAGAGTACGGAACAGATTAACCAGTGTCATTTCAAATACAATGCATCCAAGAGTTCAGAAGCCTAATTGCCTGGGGGGAGAAATTTACTCATTTTAACCATTTTTGTTTTTATGCATTGCAGTCTCCTGCCTGATGGTGGAAAGTCAGAGGATGCTGGATGGATGGGTGGGATCCTCAGTAACACCAAGGGCTCTGCATATGCAGTGCTCCTGTTAAATGTTCCACTTGAATGGTAAGGAGGGCTCTCACCACCCAGGACATACCCCCTTTTCATTGCTACCATCAGGGAGGAGGTACAGGAGCCTGAAGACACACACTCAATGATTCAGGAACAGCTTCTTCCCCTCCACCATCAGATTTCTGAACGGTCCAGGAAACAATTAACAGTACCTCATTATTTTGTTTTCTCTTTTAATTATTTATTTTTGTAACGTAATTACCTGTGTGCACAGGTAGAATAAAAAGGTACTTGCAACAGTGTCACAGGTGCAGAAAGACATAACATCTGGAATCCGAATCAAGTTTATTAGCTCTGACGTACACCGTGAAATTTTGTGGTTCTGTCTGTAAGGAGTTTGTATGTTCTCCCCGTGACCACAAGGGTTTCCTCCGGGTACTCTGGTTCCCTCCCACAGCCCAAAGATGTGCCGGTTGGTAGGCTGGTTGGTCACTGTAAATTGTCCTGTGATTAGACTAGGATTAAATTAGTTATTAATTGGTCACTGTAAATTGTCCTGTGATTAGACTAGAATTAAATTGGTCACTGTAAATTATCCTGTGATTAGAGTAGGATTAAATTGATCACTGTAAATTATCCTGTGATTAGACTAGGATTAAATTAGTCACTAATTGGTCACTGTAAATTGTCCTGTGATTAGAATAGGATTAATTTAGTCGCTAATTGGTCACTGTAAATTGTCCTGTGATTAGAATAGGATTAATTTAGTCACTAATTGGTCACTGTAAATTGTCCTGTGATTAGACTAGGATTAAATTGAGGGATTATTGGGCGCTGTGGCTCAAAAAGGTGGAGGGCCGATTCCATGCTGTACAGGTATCTCAATAAATAAATGAAGTGTGATAATATTCATGGATTCATGGGCCAACGATGGAGGGGAAGAAACGGTTCCTAAAGTGTTGAGTGTAGGTCTTCAGGCTCCTGTCCCTCCTCCCTGAAGTAGTAATGAGAAGAGGGCATGTCTCAGGTGGTGAGGGTCCTTCGTGATGGATGCAGGTATGGTCACGTGTACAGAGAGTTGTGGACACGGATCAGCACATCATTGAAACCAGCCTCCCCTCCATGGACACTGTCTACTCTTGTCACTGCCTCAGAAAAGGAGCCAGCAGAATCCAGGACCCCACCCACCCCAGGCATTTCCCCCTTCCTCTCCCATCAGGCAGAAGATACAAAAGCCTGAAAGCTCGGACCACCAGGCTCACGGACTAATTCAGGTTCAAACTCATTTATTTAGCAGATGGGCATCGAAACGTACAGTAAAATGTGTCGTTTGCATCAACAACCAAAAGGGGTAAGATGTGCTGGGGCTGCTGTAACCGTTTGTAACTCACTGTCATCAGATTCTTGACTGGGCTTGTAGAACGATAAAGGTGAATTCTTCAGCAAACAAACACAAGAAATTCCACAAACGCTGTAAATCCAGAGCAACACACACAGAGTGCTGGGGGAACTCAGCAGGTCAGGCAGCGTCTATGGAAATGAATGAACAGTTGACAATTTGGGATGAGACCCTTCATCAGGACTGGAAAGGAAGGGGAAGAGGACAAAATAAAAAGGTGTGGTGGGGGGGAGAGAGGACCACCAGCTGGAAGGTGATAGGTGAAGCCAGGTGGGTAGTCATAGTCATACTTTATTGATCCTGGGGGAAATTGGTTTTCGTTACAGTTGCACCATAAATAGTTAAATAGTAATATGTAAATTACGCCAGGAAATAAGTCCAGGACCAGCCTATTGGCTGGAGAGAAAGGAATCTGAAAGGAGAGGAGAGTGGACCTTGGGAAAAAGGGAAGGAGGAGGGGACCCGGGGGGTGGGGGGGTGATAAACAGGTGAAAAGAGGTAGAGGCCAGAGTGGGGAATAGAATAGAGGGGAGGGGAAGGGATGTTTTTTTACCAGTAGGAGAAATCAATGTTCATGCCATCAGGTTGGAGGCTACCCAGACGGAATATAAGGTGTTGTTCCTCCACCCTCATCGTGGCACAAGAAGGAGTCATGGACCGACCTCACGATCTATCTGCAAGAGGCCTTTGCACTTCATTGTCCATCTGCTTTGCACTTTCCCTCCGACTGTAACCTCTAATGCGGGACTCTGTTATTGCTTTTCCCTCAGTATGGTCAAATGGTTTGTTTGGATGGCATACAAAGCAAAGTTTTTCACTGTCTTATCTAGATGTAACAATAATAAACAGATTTGCCGGTATTGAAAAGACAGACACATGGATTGGAAAGACTTGTACCAAATACAGGCAAACAGGGCCAGTTTGGACAAGTTGGGCTGAAGGGCCTATTTCTGCACTTCATAACGAACAAGCAAAGAACAGGAACAGACCCTTTTGGCCCACGACATTGCGACAAACTAATTAAACTAGTAATTAAATACCTAACTAATCCCTTCTTCTTATAGAATGTCCACATCCCTCCTTTCTCCGCATATCCACGTGCCTCGCTGAGCCTCTTAAATGCCCCTATCATATCTACCTCCTCCTCCACCAGCCCTGTCAGCACATTCCAGGCACCCAGCACTCTTTACGTGAAGACTTAGCCCACATGTCTTCTTTCCACACCCCCTCTCACTTTATATGCTTGCCCTCTTGTATTAGACATTTCACCCCCCCAGGGAGGTGATGCTGTCGACTCTGTCTCTGCCCCTCATATTGTTATGACCCTCCATCAGATCTTCCACAGGCTCTGACGCTCCAGAGAAGACAACCCAATTTGACCAAACGCTCCTTACAGCTCATGCCCTCCAACTCAGTCAGCATCCTGGTGAGCCTCATCACAATCAGGTTTACTATCACCGGCATGTGTCGTGAATTTTGTTAACTTACCAGTGGCAGTACATTATTGAGGATCTCTCCCACCCATCCCACAACCTCTCCAACCCACCACCATCGGGAAGGAGGTTCAGGAGCATATTGACAATAAACTGGACTGGTCAAAGAACACTGAAGCTGTCTACAAGAAGGGTCAGAGCCGTCTCTATTTCCTGAGGAGACTGAGGTCCTTTAACATCTGCCGGACGATGCTGAAGATGTTCTATGAGTCTGTGGTGGCCAGTGCTATCACGTTTGCTGTTGTGTGCTGGGGCAGCAGGCTGAGGGTAGCAGACACCAACAGAGTCAACAAACTCATTCGTAAGGCCAATGATGTTGTGGGGATGGAACTGGACGCTCTGACGGTGGTGTCTGAAAAGAGGATGCTGTCCAAGTTGCATGCCATCTTGGACAATGTCTCCCATCCACTACATAATGGACTGGGTGGGCACAGGAGTACATTCAGCCAGAGACTCATTCCACCGAGATGCAGCACAGAGCGTCATAGGAAGTCATTCCTGCCTGTGGCCATCAAACTTTACAACTCCTCCCTTGGAGGGTCAGACACCCTGAGCCAATAGGCTGGTCCTGGACATTTCATAATTTACTGGCATAATTTACATATTACTATTTAACTATTTATGGTTCTATTACTATTTATTATTTATGGAGCAACTAACGAAAACTAATTTCCCCCGGGATTAATAAAGTATGACTACTACTAATACTATAAGGACTCCGACTACCAGACTGAGTAACAGGCTCTTGCCTCGGGGTGTGAGACTAATGATACCCGGCCACCACCGAGGACAGTGAGCTGTTTACTGTTTACCTGTGCACTACATCCACTTTCAATTATTAACTTATTTGTGGTAATATTTTACTCCCTCTCACGTTTAATACACGGCCTGTAGTATTAGACATTTCAACCCTGGGGTACAGATACCAGATATCTGTTCTGTCTATAAGGCATCCGTTAGTCTTGCGAGACCATGGACCTGCGCCTGGAAAGTCTTCACTCTCCAGGGTGCAGGCCTGGGCAAGGTTGTATGGAAGACCAGCAATTGCCCATGCTGCAAGTCTCCCCTCTCCACGACACTGGTGTGGTCCGAGGGAAGGGCATTAGGACCCATACAGCTTGGCACCAGAGCAATGTGTGGTTAAGTGCCTTGCTCAAAGACACAACACGCTACCTCGGCTGGGGCTCGAACTCACGACCTTCAGATCGTTAGTCGAATGCCTTAACCATTTGGTCACGTGCCCACACTGTCTATGACCCTCATAATCTTATAACCTTCTATCAGGTGTGTCAGCGTCCACCACTCCAGACAAAACACTTTGACCTCTATAGCTCAGTCTCCAATCCAGGCAGCGTCCTGGAGAATCTCCTCTGCCCTCTCTCTAAAGCCTCCACACCCTTCCTGTAAAGGTGTGACCAGGACTGAATACAACACTCTGGATGCGGCCTGACCAGAGTTTTATAAAGTTGTAACATAACTTCCTGAAACTTGCGCTCAGCGCCCTGACGACTAAGGGCACACATGAAGTGAACCTTCTTTACCAACGGGTGGACCAACAGTGTGCTGTATGTTGGGGGTCAGACTCAGCCACTTATCCGACTAATGGCATTAAATGAACAAGTGTCCACAGACGTACTGTGCTGTCAAAAGTATTCTGGCTGGTTGTGTCATGGCCTGGGACAGCCATTCCAATGCACAGGGATGTAAGAAGCTGCATAGAGAGAGGTAGATTCGGCCCAATACATCACAGGTACAAGTACATCCCACCCCACCATCGGTCGTATCCACAGGAGACGCTGTCTCAACAAGGCAACATCCATCATCAGAGATCCCCACCATCCGGGCCAGGCCATCTTCTCTCAGCTCCCATGGGGCAGGAGGTACAGAAGCCTGAAGTCCCACACCACCAGGTTCAGGAACAGCCACTTCCCTTCAACAATTCGGTTCCTGAACCGACCGGCACAACCCCAATCACCACCTCAGTACAGAAATACTGACTGCTTTGCAGTACAATTATGTAGAATTTGTGATTGCTTTATGATTTGCTTGTGAATGCTGTGAGCCGGTGATATAAGTCTTGCATTGCAGCTGCACACACGGACTTTTGCTGATGACAATAAACTCGATTTAGACTTCTGACACATTCTGATCGGCCGACGTGTGTGTGCACTAGCAAGCTATACAAGATGTTCTTTTGACCTGAGAGTGCAGACGCGTGTGCTGTGTGTGAGCTGGGAACAAGAACAGAGTGTACTTCCTGTTTATACACTGCACGTTGGTGAGATCACGTTACAGGCCAGGGACACACACACACAAACACACCAGATACCTGTTTTGTTCAGCCAGCAGTGGGTGTTTGTATTTCCTGCGATCTGCCCCAGGACATAATGACCTACAAATAATCCTGCGGTCTGACGCTGACACACACACAGGAGAGATGACATCCCACACACTTACAGCAGATAATACACATGAAATGCACACATTGAGGGTGGCGTATGTGTGAGAGAGACTGTCCCCGCCCCCGCTGAGGGTCAGTGTGTGTGTGTGGGACTGTTCCCCCCCGAGGGTCTGTTTATGTGTGTGTGTGTGTATGTGTGTCTGTGGGACTCAACCCCCGCCCCCAGTGAGGGTCAGTGAGTATGTGTGTGTGTGTGTGTGGAACCATTTCCCCCCCACAAGGGTCAGTGTGTGTATCTGTGTGTGTGTGTGTGACTGTTCCCCCCCAGAGGGTCAGTGTGTGTGTGACTACCTCTCCCTGCGTGAGCCGCTGGTGTGGAAAGGAGAGCCGAGGTATTGGAGCTCCTTGTCACCGTTTGCAGTTGTGTTAGGTCTGCTGGAGGATCGGCTCCCATTCTGCACTCAGTAACCACAGCCACTCCCCCCACGCAGCCTGGAAAGCATCCGGTGACTGGTTACATTACCAGTGCCCGACACGTCATCGACGCTTCGAAATCGAATGTCAGATGACGAAAGCCACAGAATTAAAAATAGAAAATGCCAAAAATACCCAGCAAGTTGGGCAGCGTGTGTGGAGATGGAGATCAGTTCAACAAACAGTTATCAGCGTCGTAGAACACTGCAGCACATAAGCAGGCTCTTCGGCCCATCTGGCCCATGCTGGACTGTTATTCTGCCCAGTCTTATTAACCTACGCCTCCCATATCCAAATCTCCCTCAAATATTGAAATCGGACCCGCACGCTCTCACCCTCTGAGTAAAGAGGTTCCTCTTAAGTATTTCACCTTTCACCCTTAACCCATGAACTTTAGTTCCAGTCTCACCCAACCTCGGTGAAAAAACCTGCTTGCATTTACCCTCTCTACACCCCTCATAATCTTGAATACCTCTATCAATCTCCCCTCACTCTCCCTCGCTCCAGGGAATGAATTGTGAACCTATCCAACCCTTCCCTGTAACTTGGGTCCCAGCAACATCCTTGTAAATTTTCCCTGCACGCTTTAAATCTGATTGACATTGAGTGTTCGTCCATCGTTGACGTCGATGAGGACCTTGACACATAATGATGGTGTCGAGACTAGCGCGTGATTTGGATTTAAGTGAGGGAGAGTTGTGCAGCGTCAGCCTCACTCTCTCTTCCCAATTCCCTTCTGGATCCAGTGGCAAGACAGAGTCTAGACAGCTGGAGATGGGACTAGGCGCAGTGGATGACCAGGACGTCTTCTGTGTCCTGTCCTGCTCTACACGTTCCACGACGCTTGCAGAGACCGCCTTCTTGACCGTTGGACCTTCCGTTGGTCTCGTCCGCTCAATCCGCCGGAGTCTGTCTTCACATGCTGGGATAGACAACCGAGGGAGATAGGTAGCTCCCTATCTCGGCTACCCTCACCTGGTTTAGCCAGCTTGTCGAAGCCGTTGCCTGAGATGTGGCCGCTGTCACATGCAAACAGCTACGAGGAGCCCCAGGTGAGAGCTGAGTGCCAGGTGGGGACCAAAGGTGGACTAACCACCTTGAAAAGGACGCGACATGTTCCCCCACCAGAGGTGCTACCCCTCCCTGACATCCCATACACCCCATTGACATTAGAGCCAGTCTACAGCTGAACAAGACATTGATGAGACTGGGGGTATTGTACACCGTTCTGATCTCCACGCTATAGGAAGGAAGTTATCAAGCTCGACAGGATACAGAAATTCATCAGGGTGTAACTGGGACTGGTTTCAGTCACAAGGAGAGACTGGACAGGCTGTGACCATTATCCCAAAAGCAGAGGAGGCTGACGGGTGACCTTAGTGAGATTCAGATATCCTGAGCGCCACAGTAACGTAGCGGCCAGCAAGGGCGTCCGAGTTCCAACTTCGATCCTGGCATCCTCCGTAAGGGGTCAGTCTGTCCTCCCTGTGCCCACGTGGGTTTCCTCCGGGTGATCCGGTTTCCTCCCACAGTCCACAGACGGACCGGTCGGTAGGGTAATTGGTCTTGTGGATTGTCCCGTGATTAGGCTGAGGTTGCAAGGGCCTGTTCTCCACTGTATCTCTAAATAAATAAAAATAAATAAAACAAATAACATTCTCACCCCAAGGGTGGACAGTCTCAGCAACAAGCTGGAGAGGAAGTGATTGAGACGGGTACATTATCAACATTTAAAATGCACCTGGATAGGGAAGGTTTAGAGGGATACGGACAGGTACACGGACAGGAAAGGTTTAGAGGGATATGGACAGGTACACTGATAGGGAAGGTTTAGAGGGATACGGACAGGTACACGGATAGGAAAGGTTTAGAGGGATACGGACAGGTACACTGATAGGGAAGGTTTAGAGGGATACGGACAGGTACACGGATAGGAAAGGTTTAGAGGGATACGGACAGGTACACGGATAGGAAAGGTTTAGAGGGATATGGACAGGTACACCGATAGGAAAGGTTTAGAGGGATACGGACACATACACGGATAGGAAAGATTTAGAGGGATACGGACAGGTACACGGAATGAGTTGGACTGAAGGGTCTTTTTCCATGCTATATGACTCTGTGACTCCAAGGCCAATATCACCCAAGACATTCTGTTGGACTTCTAGATAACGGGAAGGGATGCCTTCTGATTTTTTTAAAGATTGGTAGGCGTTTAGAATGTAAACCATAAAACATAGGGTCAAAATAGGCCATTTGGCCCATTTAGTCTGTTCTGCAATTCCATCATGGCTGATAAGTAAATCGCCCCTCTGAACCCCATTCCCCTGCCTCCACCCCCCATAACCTTTGATGTCCTTACTAATCAAGAACCTGCTGGGTGACAAGATAGCAAAGCAAATGGCGTAGCACTGTTACAGCAGTAGTGACCCACATTCCAAAGGCGTACCTGGTAGGTTAGTTGGTCATTGTAAGTTATCCCGTGGTTTGGGCAGGGTCAGTCAGGTTTGTAGAGTTGCAGCAATACTCACAACACGCTGGAGGAACTCAGCACGTCGGGCAGTATCGGTGGAAATGATCAGTCGACGTTTCGGGCTGGAACCCTTCGTCAGGACTGAAGAGGGAGGGAGCAGAGGCCCTATAAAGAAGGTGGGGGGAGGGTGGGAAGGAGAAGGCTGGTAGGTTCCAGGTGAAAAACCAGTAAGGGGAAAGATAAAGGGGTGGGGGAGGGGAAGCAGGGAGGGGATGGGCAGGAAAGGTGAAGAAGGAATAGGGGAAAAACACAATGGGTAGTAGAAGGAGGCGGAACCGTGACGGAGGTGATAGGGAGCTGGGGGAGGGGGCAGAGCGAAATAGGGATAGGGGAAGGGAGGGGGAGGAAATTACTGGAAGTTGGAGAATTCTATGTTCATACCAAGGGGCTAGAGACTACCCAGACGGTATATGAGGTGTTGCTCCTCCAACCTGAGTTTAGCCTCATCATGGCAGTAGAGGAGGCCATGTATGGACCTATCTGAATGGGAGTGGGAAGCAGAGTTGAAGTGGGTGGAAACCAGGAGATCCTGTCTGTTGTGGCGGACGGAGCGGAGGTGCTCGAAGAAGCGGTCCCCCAATATGCGTCGGGTTTCACCGATGTAGAGGAGGCCGCACCAGGAGCACCGGATGCAATAGATGACCCCAACAGACTCTCAAGTGAAGTGTTGCCTCACCTGGAAGGACTGTTTGGGGCCCTGAATGGTGGCAAGAGAGGAGGTGTAGGGACAGGTGTAGCACTTGCGCTTACAGGGATAAGTGCCGGGTGGGAGATCCGTGGGGAGGGACGTGTGGACCAGGGAGTCGCGGAGGGACCAATCCCTGCGGAAAGTGGAGATGGGTAGAGAGGGA
Source organism: Mobula hypostoma (assembly GCF_963921235.1). Classification (NCBI taxonomy): domain Eukaryota; kingdom Metazoa; phylum Chordata; class Chondrichthyes; order Myliobatiformes; family Myliobatidae; genus Mobula; species Mobula hypostoma. Next base: position 247,461,792 of record NC_086098.1, read on the forward strand.
AAGATGTGCTTAGTCATGGGGTCCTGTTGAAGGTGGTGGAAGTTGCGGAGGATAATGTGCTGGATCTGGAGGCTGGTGGGGTGGTAGGTGAAGACAGGGGGAACTCTGTCCCTGTTGTGGTGGCGGGAGGATGGGGTGAGGGCGGAAGTGCGGGAAATGGAGGCGATGCGGGTGAGGGCATCATTGATGATGGCACTAAACCACGATCCTTAAAGAAAGAGGACATTTGAGATGTCCTGGAATGGAAAGCCTCATCCTGAGAGCAGATGTGGTGGAGACGGAGGAACTGGGAATAGGGAATGGCATTTTTGCATGTGGCCCGGTGGGAAGAGGTATAGTCAAGATAGTTATGAGAGTCAGTTTAAATTCACTGCGAAGCCTCTTCCGTGATGTCTACACTGAAGAAGTTTAAATCTTCTCTTCGACGGGAGTTCAGTGAAACCATCTCTCACTGCTCCCCATCTGTAATTTCTTCGGCTTTTCAACTTTTCGACCACATTTTGACTCAGACTCTCTATCACAGCCATATATCCGTTCTTGGAACGTGCCAGCTCTTGGCTCCATCCCTCCCCCTCCTGTCTTCTCCTATCATTTTGGATCTCCCCCACCCCCTCCCACTTTCAAATCTCTAACTAGCTCTTCTTTCAGTTAGTCCTGATGAAGGGTCTCGGCCTGAAATGTCGACTGTACCTCTTCCTAGAGATGCTGCCTGGCCTGCTGCGTTCACCAGCAACTTTGATGTGTGTTGCTTGAATTTCCAGCATCTGCAGAATTCCTCCTGTTGGTGCTTGTAGAAGATGTCAATGGACAGCCTGTCTCCAGAGATGGAGACCGAGAGATTGAGAAAGGGGAGAGAAGTGTCCGAGATAGACCAAGTGAATTTGAGGGCTGGGTGGAAGTTTGAAGTAAAGTCGATGAAATTGACGAGCTCAGCATGGGTGCAGGAAGCAGCACCAATGTAGTTGTCAATGTAGCGAAGGAAAAGTTGGGGAGCAGTACCAGAATAGGTTTGGAGCACAGACTGTTCCATATAACCAACGAAGAGGCAGGCATGGCTGGGGCCCATGCAAGTGCCCATAGCTACACCCTTAGTCTGAAGAAAGTAGGAAGAGACAAAAGGGAAGTTATTAAGTGTGAGTACCAATTCCGCCAACCAGAGGAGGGTGGTGGTGGTGGGGAACTGGGGAGGTCTATTATCCAGAAAGTAGCGGAGGGCTTTGAGGCCTTCTTGATGGGGAATGGAAGTGTATAAAGATTGGACATCCATAGTGAAAATGAAGCGGTCGGGACCTGGGAACTGGAAGTTATTGAAGAGGTGTAGAGCATGGGATGTATCCCGGATGTAGGTGGGGAGGGACTGAACTATGGGTGACAAAATGGAGTCCAGGTAGGCAGATACAAGTTCGGTGGGACAGGAGCAGGCAGAAACTCTGGGTCTACCAGGACAGTCAGGCTTGTGGATCTTGGGGAGGAGGTAAAACCGAGCGGTACGGGGTGTGGGAATAATGAGCTTAGTGGCTGAGGATGGAAGGTCTCCGGAGTTGATAAGGGCAGTGATGGTGCGGGAGACAATGGTTCGATGTTTTTTGGTGGGGTCCTGTTCCAGGGGTAAGTAAGAGGGGGTGTCAGAGAGCTGCTGTTTGGCCTCAGTGAGGTAGAGGTCCGTCCGCCAGACTACTACGGCACCACCTTTGTCAGCGGGTTTGATGGTGAGGTTTGGATTAGTGTGGAGAGAGTGGAGGGCAGTGCGTTCAGAGGGAGTGAGGTTGGAACAGGAGATAGTAGTGGTGAAGTTGAGACGGTTGATGTCTCGGTGACAGTTAGAGATGAAGAGATCGAGTGCAGGTAGAAGGCCCGGGCGGGGTGTCCAGGAGGAGGAGGGTTGAAGACAGGAGAAGGGGTCATCAATAGGGGGAGGGGAATTTCTGCCAAAGAAGTAGGCTCGGAGACATAGGCGACGGAAGAAGAGTTCAGTGTCATGGCGGGCACGGAACTCACTGAGGTGTGGACGGAGGGGGACAAAGGTGAGGCCCTTGTGAAGGACAGAACGTTCTGCCTCAGAGAGGGGAAGGTCAGAGGGGATGGTGAAGACACGGCAAGGGTTGGGGCTGGGGTCAGAGGAGGGTAAAGAGTGGGAGGTCTCAGGAGGGAGGGGGGGTTTGGATGTTCAGTAAGAGCAGGGTGAGGGGAGGATGAGGGATCAGAGGAATGGAGGGGCGATGAGGGGTAGAGGGAAGATTGGGAGTCGCGGGGAGGAACGAGGGTAGAGGGGGAATCAGACCCAGCGGCAGTAAGAGCGGTCCTGGTCTGGAGAGGGTCGGTCTAGGTAGTCTCCAGCCCCTTGGTATGAACATACAATTCTCCTACTTCCGCTAATTTCCTCCCCCTCCCTTCCCCCATTCCTATGTCACTCTGCCCCCTCCCCCAGCTGCCTACCTCCTCCCTCATGGTCCCGCCTCCTTCCACTACCCATTGTGTTTTCCCCTATCCCTCCTTCACCTTTCCTGCCTATCCCCTCCCTGCCTCCCCTCCGCCACCCCTTTATCTTTCCCCTTACTGGTTTTTCACCTGGAACCTACCCTCCCCCCACCTTCTTTACAGGGCCTCTGCTCCCTCCCTCTACAGTCCTGACGAAGGGTTCCGGCCCGAAACATTGACTCATTGTTTCCACGGATGCTGCCTGACCTGCTGAGTTCCCCCAGTGTGTTGTGAGTGTTGCTTTGACCCCAGCATCTGCAGAGTATTTTGTGCTGTAGAGTTGCAGGAAGAGCTGGAAGGGTACTCTGTAAACAAACAAACTCCCGCCACCGTCTGTAAGGAGTTTGTACGTTCTCCCTCTGACTACGTATGTTTCCTCCTGCGTACAGGTTAGTAGGTTAGTGGGTCACGTTGGGCCTGGAGGGCCTGTTGCCATGCTCCGTCTGTAAAGAAATTATATTAATGACTCGGTATCCACAGCCACCTGCGGCGAGGAATTCCACAGACTCTCCACCCTCTGGCCACAGAAATTCCTCCTCAATTCCTTAAAGGGACTGATTCTGTTGCGATGCTGTGCCCTCCGCTTGTAGAATCTCCTGCGATTTTGGAGCTGAAGTTTACAATCCTCTGTCGCACTTCCACTGAGCAACGGGAGCCGGGGCGTCATGTTACAGCTGCACAAGTTGTGGCACTTGGAGCATCGTCAGCAGTTCTGGTCACCCAGCTACAGGAAGCTGAATCAGAACCAGAATCACTTCACTGTCAGTACAGTATGTGAATCACACCAGGATTGATGGTGGTTCTGAGCCAAGCACAGAACACAGGGCAATACCGCAACAGACAACACAGCAGCAACCAACAGCTTACAGGATGATTGAGCAAAGCAGCAATTAGCAGAACGGTCACACGTGCAAACGTCATTAATCAAACTTACATAAATGTGAACATATGAACAGACACAATAACTCTCAACAGAGCAGGACAGGGAAGAATCTCAGGAGTATTGCCGTGACTGGGCAGCTTGTGTTATCAGGAGAGACTGGACCGGCCAGGACTGTTTTCCCCAGAGACGGAGGCCGACGGGTAAAATTATTGTAAAATCATGAGCAGTGTAGATGGACAGATAGATGGATAGATAGATAGGTAGTCGTTAGATCAATACTTTATTGATCCCAAAGGAAATGACAGTGTCAGATAGAGGAGCAGGCCAAGAGAGAGTGTGTGAACGGGGTTCTCACAGGAAACGATTTCACACGGAGACCTGGGATGAGCTGCCAGAGCAGGAGCTGGAGGCAGGAACAGTTACAATATTTAACTGGCATCTGGACAGGCAGTTTGATGGATTCTGATCAGGCTTATTTATTCCGTGTACATTGAAACATACAGTGAAGGGCGTCGTTTTCATCAAGTCAAATCAAGCGACACAGATCGGTTGGGGGCAGTGTGTCTTCGGTTCGGTCTGGATCCCGCCGCCCTTTTTATCGGTTGTAGGGGTGATTTCACGAGTCTTGGGCTGGTGAGGTCCATCCCTCTCCAGGCCAGACCATAGTCGTTCCTGCCTGTGGCCATCAAACTTTACAACTCCTCCCTTGGAGGGTCAGACACCCTGAGCCAATAGGCTGGTCCTGGACTTATTTCCTGGCATAATTTACATATTACTATTTAAGTATTTATGGTTCTATTACTATTTATTATTTATGGTGCAACTGTAACGAAAACCAATTTCCCCCGGGATCAATAAAGTATGACTATGACTACTACTATGTCCTCCAGCTGGGTGGCTCGCCTGGTCTCGAACACGTGGCCATTGTAGCTCTTCGCCCTGGCCGGTGTGACTTCATTGACGAGGTCCTTCGCCCAGGGGTGCCGTGTTAACACCACCCCCTCATGTCACTGAGCCTGCCAGCTGAAGTGGTGTACTGGGGTGTGCCACTAGGAGGCAGGCGTGAGAGATTTAGGAGAGGGATGAGGACCAGAGATGTCCGTCCACCCTGTGAAGTAGAGTGCAGCTGCCAGACATTACAGGTCCAACCTCTACCCAGAGCCCCCTACGCCATTCGGGGCATTAGTATGGATGGGCATCACGGTCAACATAGCAACAATGAGCCGAACGGTCTGTTTCAATGCTGGACAACTCTGTGACTCTACAAAACATTAAGAGCATGAAAACAAATTGGTAAATAGGTGGAAATCGTTGTTTTGCATGCCATCCGTTTCAATATAGCAGTACAATCAATAACAGAATGCAGAATAAAATGTCACAGTTACAGAGAAAGTGCAGCATTGGCAGACAGGAAGGTGCAAGGGCCATTACAAAGCAGATTGTGAGGCCAAGAGTCTATCTTATCTAAACCTAAAAGCACGTCGCCAAAATTTAACGTTTATACTCTGGGGAAAAGAGTGAGAAGAATCAGAATTAAGTTTATTATCACTGAGGATATGTTCCTGGTCTTCAGCTCCTATATCCCAACCACTTCAAGGTTCAACATGTTATGTGTTCAGAGATGCTCTTCTGCACACCTCTGTTGTAACACATAGTTAGTTGAATTACTTTTGCTCTCCTGCTGGCTTGAATCAACCTGGTCATTCTCCTCTGACCACTCTCATTAACAAGGCATTTTCATCCACAAAACTCCCACTCACTGGTTTTCACTCCATTCTCAGTAAATTCTAGAGACTGCATGAAAATCCTAGGAGATCAACAGTTCTTGAGATACTCAAATCACCCCATCTGGCACCAATGATTATTGCATGGCCAAAATCACTGAGATCACATTTGTTCCCCATTCTGATGTTTTCTCTGAACAACAACCGAACCTCTTGACCATGTCTGCATGCTTTGATACATTGAGTAGCTGCCACATGATTGGCTGATCTGGTACTTGCATTACATACAGGTGTACCAGATAAAGTGGCCACTGAGTTTATGTCGTGGAAGTTCTTGCTTTGCTGCAGCAGTACAGATCAGGATATAAAAAGTATCATAAGTTACAAAGACACATAGTCCAAAAGAGGGATAGTGAGGTGTTGTTCATGGGTTTATGGACCGGTCAGGAATCTGATGACAGAGGGATAGTGAGGTGCTGTTCATGGGTTTATGGACCGGTCAGAAATCTGATGACAGAGGGATAGTGAGGTGCTGTTCATGGGTTTATGGACCGGTCAGAAATCTGATGACAGAGGGATAGTGAGGTGTTGTTCCCGGGTTTATGGACCAGTCAGAAATCTGATGACAGAGGGATAGTGAGGTGTTGTTCATTGGTTTATGGACTGGTCAGAAATCTGATGACAGAGGGATAGTGAGGTGTTGTTCATGGGTTTATGGACCGGTCAGGAATCTGATGACAGAGGGATAGTGAGGTGGTGTTTATGGGTTTATGGACCAGTCAGAAATCTGATGGCAGAGGGATAGTGAGGTGTTGTTCATGAGTTTATGGACCAGTCAGAAATCTGATGGCAGAGGGGTAGTGAGGTGTTGTTCATGGACCGGTCAGAAATCTGATGGCAGAGGGGTAGTGAGGTGTTGTTCATGGACCGGTCAGAAATCTGATGGCAGAGGGATAGTGAGGTGGTGATCACGGGTTTATGGACCAGTCAGAAATCTGATGGCAGAGAGATAGTGAGGTGGTGTTCTTGGGCTGGTCAGAAATCTGATGGTGGAGGGGAAGAGGCTGTTCCTAAGACATCGAGTGTGGGTCCTCAGGCTCCTGTACCTCCTGCCTGATGGTAGTCATGAGAAGAGGGCACATCCCGGAAGGTGAGAGCCCTGAATGATGGATGCTACCTTCCTGAGGTACCACTTCTCAAAGATGTCGTTGATGATGAGGGTTCTGCCCGTGGTGGAGCTGATTAAGTCTACGTCCCTCTGCAGCCTCTTGCAATCCGGCACATTGGAGCCTCCACACCAGGGATTGATGCAGTCGGTCAGAATGCGGACCTGCGTACATCTGTAGAAATGTACAGATTTGGAACATCTCAGGTCAGAGGCTCCTGCTCAGTCTCGCAGGTTGCACAAGGCATTTGTTTTGGCCTTGTGCATGAAGGACATGAGGTCCTTCTCATACCAAATCTCCTCAAACTCCTGATGGACGTGAGGAACCTTCTCATACCAAATCTCCTCAAACTCCTGATGGACGTGAGGACCTTCTCATACCAAATCTCCTCAAACTCCTGATGGACGTGAGGAACCTTCTCATACCAAATCTCCTCAAACTCCTGATGGACGTGAGGACCTTCTCATACCATATCTCCTCAAACTCCTGATGGACGTGAGGAACCTTCTCATACCAAATCTCCTCAAACTCCTGATGGACGTGAGGACATTCCCATACCAAATCTCCTCAAACTCCTGATGGACGTGAGGACATTCCCATACCAAATCTCCTCAAACTCCTGATGGATGTGAGGAACCTTCTCATACCAAATCTCCTCAAACTCCTGATGGACGTGAGGACATTCCCATACCAAATCTCCTCAAACTCCTGATGGACGTGAGGACATTCCCATACCAAATCTCCTCAAACTCCTGATGGATGTGAGGAACCTTCTCATACCAAATCTCCTCAAACTCCTGATGGACGTGAGGACATTCCCATACCAAATCTCCTCAAACTCCTGATGAGCTACAGCTGCAGATGAGCCTGCTTGCTGACCCTTCAATAAGGATAGAATGTGTTCTCCCAACTTTCTGGAGCCCAGAATCAATTCCTTGGTCTTGTTGACATTGAGTGCGAGATTGTTGTGGGACATCACTGGTCTCAATTCCTCTTCTGCAGTAGTTTCCCCAAACTCTCAGTTCCTCAAACTTGCTCCCAGTCTATTCTTGATTTGTCGATACAAGCAAATCACTGCTTGCTTCTCCTTCCTCTGCGGTCCTTCGCTCCCGATGGCCTCTTGCCTCCATCGTCCACAGTCGATGGTATAGTTGAAGTTCATCAATGTTTCTGTAATCCACACTCTCTGCTAGCTTCCACTAATATACAGACCCTCCTCAGTCTACAACAACCACAGCAGGCTGAGGGTAGCAGACACCAACAGAATCAACAAACTCATTGGAAAGGCCAGTGATGTTGTGGGGATGGAATTGGACTCTCTGACGGTGGTTTCTGAAAAGAGGATGCTGTCTAAGTTGCATGCCATCTTGGACAATGTCTCCCATCCACTACATAATGTACTGGGTGGGCACAGGAGTACATTCAGCCAGAGACTCATTCCACCGAGATGCAGCACAGAGCGTCATAGGAAGTCATTCCTGCCTGTGGCCATCAAACTTTACAACTCCTCCCTTGGAGGGTCAGACACCCTGAGCCAATAGGCTGGTCCTGGACTTATTTACTGGTGTAATTTACATATTACTATTTAACTATTTGTGGTTTTATTACTATTTAATTATTTATGGTTCAACTGTAACAAAAACCAGTTTCCCCCGGGATCAATAAAGTATGACTATGACTATGTCAAGGAGTCAAGGTGAGTCAAATTTGTTGCCACCCGCACAAGAACACTGAGGTGCGGCTACAGTGAAATTTATTTATTTGGAGATACAGTGTGAACAGGCCTTCCCGACCCAGTAAGCTGCACTGCCCAGCAACACAACTATGAGGGTGGGTCTGATTGAAAGCTATCGAATACCGGACGGCCTAGAGAGAGTGGATGTGGAGAGGATGTGCCCTGTGCTGGGGGAATCTAGGATCGGAAGGCACAGCCTCAGAATGGAGATTTAGAAAAGAGATGAGGAGGAATTTCTTTAGCCAGAGGGTGGTGAATCTGTGAAATCTGTTGCCACAGGCGGCTGTGGAGGCCAAGTCAATGAGTGGATTTAAAGAGGAGGTTGATAAATTCTCAGTAAGTCAGAATGTAAAAGATTACAGGAGACTGGGGTTGAGAGGAGTAGTAAATCAGCCATAGTGGAATGATGGCTCAGACTCAAAGAGCCGAATTTCTGCTCCAATGTCTTATGGTCTTATTTAATGCTAGCCTAATCACACGACAATTTACAGTGACCAATTAACATAGAACATAGAATAGTACAGCACAGTACAGGCCCTTCGGCCCACAATGTTGTGCTGACCCTCAAACCCTGCCTCCCATATAAGCCCCCACCTTAAATTCCTCCATATACCTGTCCAGTAGTCTCTTAAACTTCACTAGTGTATCTGCCTCCACCACTGACTCAGGCAGTGCATTCCATGCACCAACCACTCTCTGAGTAAAAAACCTTCCTCTAATATCCCCCTTGAACTTCCCACCCCTTACCTTAAAGCCATGTCCTCTTGTATTGAGCAGTGGTGCCCTGGGGAAGAGGCGCTGGCTATCCACTCTATCTATTCCTCTTATTATCTTGTACACCTCTATCATGTCTCCTCTCATCCTCCTTCTCTCCAAAGAGTAAAGCCCTAGCTCCCTTAATCTCTGATCATAATGCATACTTTCTAAACCAGGCAGCATCCTGGTAAATCTCCTCTGTACCCTTTCCAATGCTTCCACATCCTTCCTATAGTGAGGTGACCAGAACTGGACACAGTACTCCAAGTGTGGCCTAACCAGAGTTTTATAGAGCTGCATCATTACATCGCAACTCTTAAACTCTATCCCTCGACTTATGAAAGCTAACACCCCATAAGCTTTCTTAACTACCCTATCCACCTGTGAGGCAACTAACCAACTAACCGACATGTCTGTGGACTATGGGAGGGAACTGGAGCACCGGAGAAAACCCACACACTCATGGGGAGGACACACAAGTTTCTTACAGACAGTTTTGGAGATGAACTCTGAGCGCCGATGTCTGAGCTCCAAACTGTCACAGCGTCACGCTAACCGCGCACTACCGTGGCGCTCTAAAAAACTTGCTTGCAGCAGCATCACGGGCGCGAGTACAGACAACACACGGAACATAAATTGTACAAGAGAATGAAGAAAAAAACTGTGCAAACCACAACATGACTGCAAGAGCAAAGACACAACCCGAGACAAGTCCATGGTAGTCCACGAGGTGGTCTGTAGAGTTCTGTTCTGAGATGGTGATTAGGGTTTTGTCGGTTGGTTCAAGAACCGAATGGTTGAGGGGAAGTCGCTGTTCCTGAACCTGGTGGGGTGGGACTTCAGGCTTCTGTACCTCCTGCCCGATGGGAGCTGTGAGAAGATGGCCTGGCCCAGATGGTGGGGATCTGTGATGATGGCTGTTGTCTTCGTGAGGCGGTATCTCCTGTAGATGGTGTCAATGGTGGGGAGGGACGTTATTGAGATGGACCGAGCTGTGTCCATGCCTCTCTGTGGCCACTTATGTTCCTGAGCATTTGAAGTGCCATGCTAGACCATGCTGCATCATTCGGGATAGTTTCAACGGTGCATCTGTAGAAGTTTGTTAGAGTATTGAATGACAAGCCAAATCTCTTCGCACTTCTGAGGAAGCAAAGGCCCTGGCATGCCTTCTTTGTGATCACATCCATGAGCGGGGCCCAGGACAGCTCACCCGAGAAGTTAACGACCGGAGATTTAAAGTTGCAGACTCTCTCCACCGCCGATCAAGCAATGGGGGCTGGAACCAGTGTCCCCCGACTTCCCGTTTTTGGGACAATGCACGCGATGCAGGAGGAACTCGGCATCTGTGGGGCAAATGGACACTCGGCATCTGTGGGTCGAAGCCCTTCACCTGGGCTGAAAGAGAGGAGGGGAGATAGCCAGTATAAGGAGGTGAGGGAAAGGGGGCAAGAGGTAAGGGGTGGATCTAGGTGAGGAGGGGGGGATAGGCAGAGTGGGAGGTGGGGATAAAGATAGAGGCTGGGAGGTGACAAAGGGCTACAGGTGGTGGGAGTCTGATGGACTGTGGAATCAGATAAGGGAGGTGGGAAGGCCGACGGGAACCGGAACGGAGAGAGGAGACCCAGTGAGATGGATTGGGTGCGGGAGGGGCAGATCCCACTCACTTCTTCACCATCAAAGATCACTTTAATCATTGCACGAAAATGTGCTGTTCTTTGCTCAAATTGCGTTCTTTCTTGTAAAAACTGTATATATTTTATATTTAGTTTATGTTTTCTGTGTGAATGTTGTGTCTGTGCTGCAAGTATGCTTTTCTTTTTTTTGTCTTTTATTTTATTGAAGTTCATCATCAAACAAACATTTCCATAAGGTGTATTTCAGATGTTGTACATATATATCATATAGTCATATTTGTCACAAATCTCCACATAATATTTATCTGAGGTATACACTTACAGAAAGGAGAGGAAAGAAAGAACAATCTGAAGAAGAAAACTATGAACAAAGTTTACAACATATTCACTGACTTGTGAGAATAAAATCAGGCCTATGAGGTGTTATGTAGTTAAACCATTTTTCCCAGTATGAATCAAATTGTCCCAACTTATGATTAACAGATGCTGTTATCTTCTCCATTTTGTAAATGTCCATTGTAATTTCCATCCATACATTTAAAGTTGGGCTCTCCTGTGATAACCATTTCCTGGTAAGGGTCTTTTTACCAGCCACCAGCAGTACATTCATTAAATATTTATCTCTTTTCAACCATTCTTGAGGTATTTACCCAAAATATATGGTCTTACTCTCTAAGGGTATTTCACATCTAAAAATGTCTTGTAGGGCATTATGTATCCCACTCCAATAGTCTTTGATAACAGGGCATTCCCAGAAAATATGATAATAGTTAGCGAACATGAAGGGTCTGGGCCCGAAACGTCGACTGTACCTCTTCCTAGAGATGCTGCCTGGCCTGCTGCGTTCACCAGCAACTTTGATGTGTGTTGCTCATAATAGTTCGCATTTTGATTTCCATAATTTCTCCAGCAAACAGAGGGGTTACTATCATAATGGGATTTCTGAGAGGGTGTAATAAAATATCTTATCAAGTTTTTCCACCCAAACTCCCTCCATTTCTGTGAACTGGTACACTTCCATTGATACCTCCATATTATTGTCCAGTCTTCCTCAAATATTATTATCCCTCCTTCCTTCTCCCATTTTGTTTTAATGTATGAAGTTGAATGTTTTTTAAAATTTGACAAACCCTTATACACGCTTGAAATTATTCTACTATTGTCGTCTGAATTATATGCTTTTCTAAATAGCTCTATCAGACATGTACTTGCCTTGGTTACATTTTTAACTGTCCTATTAACATACTGTCGCATCGGTAAATACTGGTAAAAGTCTTGTTTTTCTAATAAGTGTTTCTCTTTGAGCATTTCAAAACTGAACAGTGTTCCTTCTTTCATTATATTGCAAATAGCTGTTATTCCTTTAGCTGTCCAGTCCTTAAATCTAGCATCCAGTTTATTCAGCATGAAATCCGAGTCATATGCACACCATTTAAGAATTGCAATGTCTCTCTCTAGTTTATATTCTTTTATAATAGTTTTCCATATTTCAAGAGTCCATTTCACCCACGGGTTATCAATAGTATTTATGTAACTTTGTAGGTTGTTATCAGCCAAAATTGCCTGTACGGGGATGGGAAGTATCCTTTCCTCAATGTTTTTCCATAGAGCGTCATATGATGGGTTACAGCAGCATATCACGGCTCTCAACTGTGCTGTAAAATAATAATCTCTAAGAGAAGGTAGGCGCCATTCCCCCTTTTCCTTGGCTAATTGCAAAGTTTTGAGACGAATCTGAGGCCTTTTACCTTGCCATATATATCTTAATAACATCTTGTTCCATTCATTGAATTGATCTTGGTTAATCTCTATTGGTAGGGTCTGAAAGAGATATAGTAGTCTGGGCAATATATTCACTTTAATAGATTCAATCCTTGAACTGAGACCAAGAAAAGGAATTAGGTTCCATCTTGTTATATTTTCCTTAATTTTTTTATATATAGGCTGATAATTGCATTCTCATAATTTTGCCCAATCTTTTGGCATAATGATGCCCAAATATTTGACAGACTCTGTTTGCCATGCCAAGAATATCTACTTTCAATTTCTTTTGGTGGGCTACAGTTATATGAAAGTAGTTGGGCTTTATCTATGTTGATCTTGTATCCTGATAATTGGCCATATTGTGCAAAGGATTGCATTAAAATCCATTGATTTTAATCCTAGCAGTAGGATTGTTGTATAGTGCCTGTATAGTTATAATAATTGTGTCATGCAGACCAAATCTATGTAAAACTCTTGTAAAGAAAACTCCAATTAACCGAATCAAATGCCTTTTCAGCGACCACGCTTATCACTATTGCTTCAGTTTCAAGCAACACACATAAAAGTTGCTGGTGAACGCAGCAGGCCAGGCAGCATCTCTAGGAAGAGGTACAGTCGACGTTTCAGGCCGAGATCCTTCGTCAGGACTAACTGAAGGAAGAGCTAGTAAGAGATTTGAAAGTGGGAGGGGGAGGGGGAGATCCGAAATGATAGGAGAAGACAGGAGGGGGAGGGATGGAGCCAAGAGCTAGACAGGTGATTGGCAAAAGGGATATGAGAGGATCATGAGACAGGAGGCCCAGGGAGAAAGAAAGGGGGAGGGAAGCCCAGAGATGGGCAAGGGGTGATAGTGAGAGGGACAGAGGGAGAAAAAGCGGTGGGAGAAGAGGAATAAATAAATAAATAAGGGATGGGGTATGGGGGAGGTGGGGCATTAATGAAAGTTAGAGAAGTCAATGTTCATGCCAACACATTTCCTCGTGTTTGCTTCAATTTCATTTTTTAAATATGATCCATAATGTGAAGTGTCCTTCATATATTGTCTTGTGTTTGGTGTTGTTGTATAAAACCTGTCTGATCATTATGTATAGTGTGGGTAGAAACACAAGTAAGTTTTTCATTGCACCTGTGTACACACGACTTGTGTATTTGATAATAAACGCAGGATTCTACATTCAGGTATATTTACTCTCTCCCTTACAACTGGCAGGTGTGTTTACAGTCATTTTTAATCTCTCCCTCTCCCAGTGTAGAGTGCCCTCTTGTTTCAAAACATCGGCCATTGTCCTTGTACCTAAAAAGACCAAGGTAACGTGTCTGAACGACTGGGGTCCTCTGGCACTCACCTCAATAATACGCAAATGCTTTGAGAGGCTGGTCAAGGATTACATCTGCAGCTTGCTACCACCTACACTGGACCCCCTACAATACATCTACTGACACAACCAAACGACAGATGATGCAATAGCCACTGCTCTACATACCGTCCTCACACATCTGGAGAAGTGGGAGGCTGTTCTTTGGACCACAGTTCAGCATTCAGCTCCATAATTCCCTCCAGGTTCGACATGAAGCTCAGAGATCTCGGCCTTCACCCTGCCTTGTGTAGCTGGATCCTGGACTTCCTGTCAGATCGCCGGCGGGTGGTAAGAGTGGGCTCCCTCACCTCCGCCCCTCAACACAGGAGCCCCTCAGGGCTGTGTCCTAAACCCCCTCCTTTACTCTCTGTATGCCCATGACTGTGTCGCCACCCACAGCTCCAATCTGTTAATTAAATTTGCTGACGACACTACATTGATTGGCCTAATCTCAAATAATAATGAGGCAGCCTACAGAGAGGAAGTCATCACCCTGACACAGTGGTGTCAAGAAAACAACCTCTCCCCTCAATGTCACAAAAACAAAGGAGCTGGTTGTGGACTACAGGAGGAATAGAGACAGGCTAACCCCTGTTGACATCAATGGATCTGGGGTTGAGATGGTAAACAGCTTTAAGTACCTCAGTTGTTGTTGTTGTTGTTCGTCCATCGTAGTCGAAGATGACCATGGCTTCAAAGTCAAATGGGAGATTGGTGGCTGTGGGTCCGGAGGTGACTGATGAGGCCAATCCGGGCCCTGAAGGCTCGCCCACATGTGGGACACAAGTGGGTGGGTGCTGTCGTGGCAGTGGGTGCTGCTCGGGCCTTGCGCACAGCACGCTTTCGTTGCGCCTCGATGATGCGCCTGACTTCAGCTGCACGGGCTCCTGTGGTAATCTTGCTGCGCCAAGCTGGACGGTCGAGGGCAAGCGTCTCCCACGTGTTGATGTCGACACCCAGGCCTTTGAGGGACGCTTTCAGGCAGTCTTTGTAACGTTTCTTCTGCCCCCCGACTGAGCGCTTGCCCTGACACAGTTCTCCGTACAGCAGCTGCTTAGGCAATCGGCTGTCTGGCATTCTGACCACATGTCCAGCCCACCTGGCTTGGGCTTTCAGCAGGAGGGTGTAGACGCTGCAGAGCCCAGCTCGTTCCAGGATTTCCATGTCGGGGACTTTGTCCTGCCACCTGAGTATTCCTCAGTGTTCCTCAGTATACACATCACCGAGGACCTCATGTGGTCTGTACACACCAGCTGTGTGGTGAACAAAGCACAACAGCACCTCCATCACCTCAGACGGTTGAGGAAATTTGGCATGAGTCCTCAAATCCTAAGAACTTTCTATGGGGGCACAATTGAGAGCATCCTGACTTGGCTGCATCACTGCCTGGTGTGGGAACTGTACTTCCCTCAATCGCAGGACTCTGCAGAGAGTGGTGCGGACAGCCCAGCGCATCTGTAGTTGTGAACTTCCCATGATTCAGGACATTTACAAAGGCAGGTGTGTAAAAAGGGGTTGAAGGATCATTGGGGACCCAAGTCTCCCCAACCATAATCTATTCCAGTTGCTACCATCCAGGAAACGGTACTGCAGCATAAAAGCCAGGACCAACAGGCTTTGGGACAGCTTCTTTCACCAGACAATCAGACTGATTAATGCAACCTGATACAGTTGTATTTCTGTGTTATGTTGACTGTGCTGTTGTACATACTATTTATTATAAATTACTATAAATTGCACATTGTATATTTAGATGGGGACATAACGTAAAGATTTTTACTCATCATGTATATGAAGGAAGTAAGGTAATAAAGGAGGGAGGAGAAGATGGCACCGTGATGCAGCGCGTGCGGCCGTTCCGAATGAATATCGATATGTGTTAACTAGGGGGCCGTGCACAATCCGGATTTGATGGAGACGGACATGAGAAGCACGGAGGAACATCTGGAGCAACTTCTGAAATGCCCGCTTCGCTGCCGCTGCTGCTGTGCGACTGAGAATCTCCGGAGGGGAAGGCCCCAAATCCTCGGCTTTGCCTATCGCCTGTTGCCGGGGCCGGGGTTGAAATGCTCGGCAGAGATGGTGCTCGGTGCTCGGTGTCGGGAGGTGGTCGGAGGCTCGGAGTTTTTCGGTCGGACTGTGGTCGGATGCTTCCGGGATGCTGCATCGGCAAGTTGGCGGCGCTGGAGGTTCACCGTCTGCGTGAGATGATGGGACTTTGAGAGACTTTGAGACTTTTACTGTGCCCATGGTCTGTTCTTATCAAATTACGGTATTGCTTTGCACTGTTGTAACTATATGTTATAATTATGTGGTTTTTGTTAGTTTTTAAGTCGGTTTGTCATGTGCTTCTCGTGATATCATTCTGGAAAAATATTTTTATAATATCTTAATGCATGCATTACTAAATGACAATAAAAGGGGACTGCGAGTCCTCATAATCATAAAGTCAACTCAATTCACGTGTACGAGACACACCTAATCTTGCTGTTGACTTGTTCCAAGTTCATGAAAGGACAGAGGACATGCCAGAGATATTTATCAGGGTCAAGGCGGAGTAAATTCTAAAGATTAAAGATTAGCTTTATTTGCTCGTAAATTTTTCATTGTACCTGGGCATACAGGTACTTGCGCGTGACAATAAACTTGACTTTGACTTTGTCTGTGACCCTCTTGTTCTTTCTAACTGCACGTTCATCAGCTTTCACCCACGCCAGTAACTTTCCGCCAGCACGTCTTGTGTTAACCTTTAACAAAGCCACTTCCTCAAACAACCCTCAATAGATTTGTTTCCCCTTCATGAAACTCTGTTTCATTGGATTACAAACTCAAAGAATGGCAAGGAGCTGTGGGGAGCTGTTGACCCAGCCCAGCCCAGCCTGTCCCCCCTTCACTCTGAGCACTCTTCCTGCTATCTCAGGAATGCGGCCAGGACCTTGACACAAGATGCTGGAGGAACTCAGCGACCCAGCGGCACCTACGGAGGGAAACTGCCCTCAGATGAGTGCTCACTTCTGCTCGCCTCATTCTCGGAAGGACATAGAAGCTTTCGAGAAGGTGCAGAGCAGATTCACCCAGATGCTACAGGGATTAGAGAGTATGTCTTAGGTTGAGTGAACCAGGGCTTTTCGACAACGAGGGAAGGAGGATCACAGGAGATTCGATTGAGGAGCACAAGATGATAAGAGGCAAAGATCAAGTGGATAACAAGAAACTTCTTCCTGGGGGGGAGGGGAACAGCTGATACCAGGGGGGATAATTGTAAGGAGACAGGGGGAAAGTATGGGGTGGGGTGTCAGATCTAAATTCTTCACACAGGGAGTGGTGGGTGTGTGGAACACCTTGACAGCAGTGTGGAGGTCAAATTAAGGAAATCTTAGATATGATGTTAGAAAAATGGAGGGCCTTGTCGGAGAGATAGGTTAGCTTGAGTAGGTTAAAAAGTCACACAGATTGTGGGCTGAAAGGCCTGTGCTGTGCTGTAATGTTCTATGATCTAAAACACTGACCGACTGTTTCCTTCCGTAGATGCTGCCTGACCCATCGAGCTCCTCCAGCTTTTTGTTTGTGTTGCTTCAGATTTCAGCACTGGTACTCGCTTGTGTTTCCATTATCAAGGACCCTCCTGCCCGCCCCCCCCCATCATTTTCTCTATTCCACCCCCCTCTCCCAAACCTGGTCTGGCAGAAGATCCAAAAGCCTGATAGCATGTACCACCAGGCACAAGGACAGCCTTTGCCCCGCTGCTGTCAGACTCTTAGACAGACCTCTCATACGCTGAAAGATGAACTCTCGATCTCCCAGCCTACACCGTCGTGACCCTTGCACTTTATTTGTCTGCCTGCACAGCACTCTCTCTGTAACTGTGACACTCTATTCTGCATCCTGTTTTCTTTTCCAGAATCAGAATCACGTTTATTACCTCTGAGGTATGCTGAGAACATTGGCAGCAGTGCAGTGCAAGGCAAAAAGTTACAGTCTGAAATAGAAAATAGATAAATAATGCACAATAGTTAGTGAGGTGTTGTTCACGGGTTCATGGACCGATCAGAAATCTGATGACAGAGGGATAGTGAGGTGTTGTTCATGGGTTTATGGACCGGTCAGAAATCTGATGACAGAGGGAGAGTGAGGTGTTGTTCATGGGTTTATGGACCGGTCGGAAATCTGCTGGCAGAGGGATAGTGAGGTGTTGTTCATGGGTTTATGGACCGGTCAGAAATCTGATGACAGAGGGAGAGTGAGGTGTTGTTCATGGGTTTATGGACCGGTCGGAAATCTGCTGGCAGAGGGATAGTGAGGTGTTGTTCATGGGTTTATGGACCGGTCAGAAATCTGATGACAGAGGGATAGTGAGGTGGTGTTTATGGGTTTATGGACCAGTCAGAAATCTGATGGCAGAGGGATAGTGAGGTGTTGTTCATGGACCGGTCAGAAATCTGATGACAGAGGGATAGTGGGGTGTTGTTCATGGGTTTATGGACCGGTCAGAAATCTGATGACAGAGGGATAGTGAGGTGTTGTTCATGGGTTTATGGACCGGTCAGAAATCTGATGACAGAGGGATAGTGAGGTGTTGTTCATGGGTTTATGGACCGGTCAGAAATCTGATGACAGAGGGATAGTGAGGTGGTGATCACGGGTTTATGGACCGGTCAGAAATCTGATGACAGAGGGATAGTGGGGTGTTGTTCATGGGTTTATGGACCGGTCAGAAATCTGATGACAGAGGGATAGTGAGGTGTTGTTCATGGGTTTATGGACCAGTCAGAAATCTGATGACAGAGGGATAGTGAGGTGGTGTTTATGGGTTTATGGACCAGTCAGAAATCTGATGACAGAGGGATAGTGAGGTGTTGTTCATGGGTTTATGGACCATTCAGAAATTTGATGACAGAGGGATAGTGAGGTGGTGTTCATGGGTTTATGGACCAGTCAGAAATTTGATGACACAATATCAGAGATTTACTATAACTCCTTAAAGCATTTTAAACTTTTCTCAATAAATGCCCAGCTTAATTTAGTCATAACTGAATCATTTTTAGTCATGACTATTTCTTAATAGAATGTTTCTGCATTTGGAATTGTGAAATATTCTTCAAAGGTGTATTATTGTTATTCATCCAAAGTCACACCTTTTCAGCTATCAGTCCATCTTAGTCGAGGTAATTCGGGAATTTAGAATCAAACACTCACTTCGGAAACAGGCCCTTCGGCCCACTGAGTCTGTACTAACCATTTTACACACATCCCCATTTTATTCTCCCCATAGATTCTGCCCCTCCCTCGCACAATGAGGGGTGGGGGGGTGAATTCCACGCCCGACCACTCCACCTACCCTGCGTGTCTTAGGGATGAGGGGGCAGTGCATGCAGTCACAGGGAGAACGAGCCTGGGAGAACTCCACACAGCGACACGGACAGCGCCAGAGACCGGGATCAAACCAGTGGCTCTATCTGTGCATATTCCACAGAAATTAAAAAATAAACAGTAGAACACTACTGGCTCTTCGTACGTGGTGAGACCTGGGAGGCATCAGGGAATTCAGTCGTCTCACAGCCTGTAGGGATCTTTAATAATAAATCTAATATCAAAATATTGTATATATATGTCACCATATCCTACCCTGAAATTCAGTTTCCTGCTGGCATTCACAGTAGGACAAAGAAATACAACAGAATCAGTGAAAGATTACAAATGAGCGACACACAGAAGAGACAAACTGTGCAAATACCCCCCCCCAAAACTAAAATAAATAAATAATACTGAGGACACGAGCTGTCAAGTCCTTGAGAGTGAGACTGTAGGTAATGGAAGCAGTTCGGCGTTGAGGTGAGTGAAGTTATCCTCTCCGGTTCAGGACCCTGCTGATTGAAGGACAGTAACTGTTCCTGAACTGTAGCATTAGGGACAAAGGTTGTACAGATGAGAAACAGCTTCTTCCCCCAGGCTGTGAGATGACTGAATTCCCTGATACCACCCAGGTCTCATCATGTATGGAAGTGCCTGTACTGCCAGACTGTTTATTTTTTTTGAATTTCCGTCTTATGTGCAGCTTATTATTTGTGCTAATATTACTTTATAGTGTGGGCACGTGGCCAAGTGGTTAAGGCATTGGACTAGCGACCTGAAGGTTGTGAGTTCGAGCCTCAGCCGAGGGAACGTGTTGTGTCCTTGAGCAAGGCACTTAATCACACATTACTCTGCGACGACACTGGTGCCAGGCTGTATGGGTCCTAATGCCCTTCCCTTGGACAACATTGGTGTCGTGGAGAGGGGAGACTTGTAGCATGGGCAACTGCAGGTCTTCCATACGACCTTGTCCAGACCTGCGCCCTGGAAAGTGAAGACTTTCCAGCTGCAGATCCATGGTCTCACAAGACTAACGGATGCCTTATATATTACTTTATCTGTACTATGTTGTGCACCCTGTCCCAGAGGATTGTTGTTTTGTTTGCAGTATACATTGTGTAGAGTTGAGTGATAACCAACTTGAACCTGGCGGGTTGGGACCTGAGGCTTCTGTACCTCCTTGCTGACGGCAGCACTGAGAGGGAGCACGGCCTGGCCGGTGGGGGTCCTTGACGATGGAGGCTGCTTTCTGGTTGGAGAGCTCCTTGTAGACGTGCTCGGTGGTGGGGAGGGCTTTACCTGTGATGGATTGGGCCGTATCCACTACTTCTTGTTGGGCTTTCCATTGTCCGGTGTTCCCGTACCGGGCTATTCCTCCAGCATTCTGTAACTGTTGCTTAAGAATTCCAGTATCTGTAGAACCTTTCGTGTTTTTGCTTACGTTCCACCACTCTCTGTGTTAAATATTTGCCCCCTTTTGAATTATCCCTCCTCTCATTACATTAAAAACATGGCCTCTGGTGATTACCTGACTGGCAGACCACAGTATGTGTGCTTGCAACACTGTGTGTCCAACAGAGTGATCAGCAGCACTGGGGCTCCACAGGGGACTGTCTTGTCTCCCTTTCTCTTCACCATTTACACCTCAGACTTCAACTACTGCACAGAGTCTTGTCATCTTCAGAAGTTTTCGGATGACTCTGCCATAGTTGGATGCATCAGCAAGGGAGATGAGGCTGAGTACAGGCTACGGTAGGAAACTTTGTCACATGGTGCGAGCAGAATTATCTGCAGCTTAATGTGAAAAAGACTAAGGAGCTGGTGGTAGACCTGAGGAGAGCTAAGGTACCGGTGACCCCTGTTTCCATCCAGGGGGTCATTGTGGACATGGTGGAGGATTACAAATACCTGGGGATATGAATTGACAATAAACTGGACTGGTCAAAGAACACTGAGGCTGTCTACAAGAAGGGTCAGAGCCATCTCTATTTCCTGAGGAGACTGAGGTCCTTTAACATCTGCCGGACGATGCTGAGGATGTTCTACGAGTCTGTGGTGGTCAGTGCTATCACATTTGCTGTTGTGTACTGGGTCAGCAGGCTGAGGGTAGCAGACACCAACAGAGTCAACAAACTCATTCGTAATGCCAGTGATGTTGTGGGGATGGAACTGGAGTCTCTCACGGTGGTGTCTGAAAAGAGGATGCTGTCTAAGTTGCATGCCATCTTGGACAATGTCTCCCATCCACTACATAACGTACTGGGTGGGCACAGGAGTACATTCAGCCAGAGACTCATTCCACCGAGATGCAACACTGAGCGTCATAGGAAGTCATTCCTGCCTGTGGCCATCAAACTTTACAACTCCTCCCTTGGAGGGTCAGACACCCTGAGCCAATAGGCTGGTCCTGGACTTTTTTCCTGGCATAATTTACGTATTACTATTTAACTATTTATGGTTTTATTACTATATTATTTATGGTGCAACTGTAACGAAAACCAATTTCCCCCGGGATCAATAAAGTATGACTATGACTATGATTGACATTTCTTCCCTGGGGAAGGGGTTCTATCTACTCTATGCCTGTCATAATGTAAAAAAAAAGTCCATTAAGACTATGCAGCTTCAGTGTTCCGTCTCTCCAAACTTTACTGCCTTGTTGTTTTGTGTGGCTGCTTTTGGAAAGAACACCTACAGACAGTGGCCACCTTATTAGATACACCTGCTGGTCAATGTAAATATCTCATCAGATGGCAGCAAGCCCATGCATAACAACATGCATAAATGCTCAAGCGAGTCAGCCCAAACATCAGAATGGGGATGAAGCATGAGCTAAGTGACTTTGACAGTGGAATGATTGTTGGTGCCAGATGGGGTGGTTTGAGTATCTCAGAAGTCGCTGATCTCCTGGGGTTTCCATGCACAATAGTCTGTAGAGAATAGTGGGAAAACAAAAAAAAAAAATCCAGTTCGGTGGGCAAAAATGCCTTGCTAATGAGAGATGTGATTAAAATGGTCGGACTGGTTCAGGGTGGCAGGAAGACGAGAGTAACTCAGATAACGATGTGTTATAACAGTGGTGTGCGGAACAGCATCTCCGAACGCACAACATGTTGAATCTTGAAGTGGACCGGCCACAGCAGCAGAAGGCCACAGACATACACTCAGTGCCTGCTTTATTAGGAGAAAGAGTTAATTTCCCAGGTGGAAATTCCCTGCTCTCCCCACAGATGCACTGTCCTGTATTTTCTTTTGTTTCAGATTCTGTGTACTATTGTCAGTAAATGGTGGATTTTCCAAACCGATGACTCAGTCCGTAGATAACTCGAATTGAAAGTGCGGTAACAGATACAACTCCCCTCCCTCAGCCCCCGCAACACAGAGCACCTGCTGACTACAACCCTCACCGCGCGTTCCCCTCTATTCGGAAAGGCAATCCCCACTAGGAACTGGCGGACGGGAAGATCAGGGCTCAGACGGTGTGACACAGCGGCGGGTGGGGTGATCACAACCCTCTCTTGTCACTCCGCAGCTGTCGGTGAAGCGGGACGGGGGGCGAATCTGCTGCGGGTCTCTGTCTAGGGTCCCAGGCGTCCGCCCGGTTCATCCGTAGCCATGACTCAGGGACCCCGGTGGGGCTCTGTCCCGGAATGGCCATGCCCGATCCCCCGCGGAACCCACCCCGACACCGGCCGACGGCCGAAACTGAAATTGCTCACAAGTCACAACTCGATACACCAAACTGTTACAGCAGCCCGCGTGCACCCCACGTGAATCGGCCGCTCCTCCAATCAGAAGTCACCGGCTCACAGCCCGGCGACCAATGGCAGCGGCCGACACGCGGTTCCCCCATGCAGAGAGGCGGCTCCATGTTAACCCGTCCTACGCCGGGGCAGAGTCCGTTCCGGCGCCGGGAGAGCCGCCAAAGTTAACCCATTCAGCTGCCGGACAGTTTTAAACAGCCAGAGGAGGTGCCGTTAACCCACCCAACACCAGAATAGGGGGGATTAACCCGTGCGATGCCAGAAGGTGTGGGTTTGAGCTGGATTTTCAAATTGGCTGCCGTTGTAGGCACTGTCGACGGTAATGAAAAAAAATCAGGGACCTCTTAATCAGCTCGATATGTGAGCTGAGGATTGGCAAATGACTTTCAGTTCAGATAAATAATGAGGTATTGCACTTTGGGGATCAAGCCAGGGTAGGACTTGCGACTAGTAGGATCCTGGGAAGGGTTTAGAACAGAGACCAGGTGTATAGGATCGCTGATAGCGGCGTCTGAGGTAGACTGACAGGTGGAAGGGGAGGAAGGGGAGAGAGGGGAAAGGGGGAAGGGGAATTGAAGAAGGTGTGTGCGAAGAAAAAGAATTTCAGGATGTATATTGTATACATTTCTCTGACAATAAATGTACCTATTCAGCCAGAGACTCATTCCACCGAGATGCAACACAGAGCGTCATAGGAAGTCATTCCTGCCTGTGGCCATTAAACTTTACAACTCCTCCCTTGGAGGGTCAGACACCCTGAGCCGATAGGCTGGTCCTGGACTTATTTCCTGGCATAATTTATATATTACTATTTAACAATTTACTGTATGGTTTTATTACTATTTAGTTATTTATGGTGCAACTGTAACAAAAACCAATTTCCCCGGGGATCAATAAAGTATGACTATGACTATTGAAGCTTGCTGCCCTTCATCAATTAGGGCATTCTGTGTAGGAGTAGGAAGATATGTTACATTTATATAGGGTATCTGTGAGACCGCACTCGGGGTACTCTGCACAGTTTTGGTCGCCCTGTTATTGGAAAGATGTATTAGTAAATTAAAAAGAGATGCAGAAAAGTTTAACCTGGACATGAGTTACAAGGAGAGGTAACATAAACTAGGACACTATTCCCTGGAATGTCGAGGAGTGACCTGATGGAGGTTTCAGGGCAGAGGTCAGCAACATACCCTCTCATTTTTTTATATAGCTATATGGACCAGCTATTGCTCTGTGCAGGAAATGTTTACACCACCTGAAAACTGCACAACACTTCAATAAAACATGATAATGAAGATAATTCCATCTGTGCAGCAACAAAGACTATGTGCGCAGGAGCGTTTCAGTTAGTGAGCAGCCTCATGCACCTTACTTAGAGGGGGCAGGGAGCAGTGGAGGCGAGAGATTTAAAAGGGACATGGGGGTGGCTTCTTCACCCGAAGGGTGGTGTGTATTTGGAGCGAGCTGCCAGAAGTGGTGGTTGAGGCGGACACATAAGCAACGTTTATCTGGGTAGTATGGGGAGAGGGGAGGCCATGAGCCAAACGCGGGCAGATAGGACTAGCTGACTGGGCCGTGGAGTCAGCATGGATGATTTGGGCCAAAGGGCCTGTTTCATTGCTGAATGACTCTGTAATCTGTCCAATGCCAGGTGGAGAGGCAGCCACTTGTGCAATGCCAGCGGAGCTGACGTCAACCTGTCCTGTGGGGGGGGGGAGAACACAATAGGTTAGGGTGGTATTGATGAATAAAGGTTAGGCTTGTTTGTCACACGGACATTGGAACCTACAGTGAAATGCATCATTTGCAGCAAGTCAAATCAGCGAGGATCTGTTGGGCAGCCCACAAGTGTCACCATGCTTCCAGTGCCAATACAGCATACCCACCAGTCACCTACCCTAACCTGCACAACTTTGGACGTGAGAGGACTCTGGGGCACCCAGAAAAGACCCATGCTGTACGTAAAGACTCCTTACAGACAGAATCAAACCCCAATCCTACAACTAGTGCCCAATCTCTATGGGTGTCTGATAAATCTATGACAAAGTGAAAGCAACTTTCTATGGGCAAAACTATAGATGGGTGGTGGAGAGTATACTGACTGGTATGGAAACACCGATGCCCCTGAATGGAAAATCCTACAGAGGGTAGTGGCTATGGTCCAGTCCATCACAGGTAAAGCCCTCCCCACCGTTGAGCACGTCTACATGGGAGTGCAGTCACACATCATCGAGGACTCCCACCATCCAAACCATGCTCTCTTCTCGCCGCCGCCATCAGGAAAGGGGTACAGGAGCCTCATGACCCCCACCTCCAGGTTCAGGAACAGTTATTACCCCTCAACTATCATGCTCCTGAGCCAGAAGGGATAACTCCACTCACCCATACACTGAAATATTCCCACAAGCTGCGGACTCACTTTTAAGGACTCTTCGTCTCATGTTCTCAATATTTATTTGTTAATCTTTCTTTTTTTCATCTGCACCATTGGTCGTTCGTCCACCCTGTTGGGTGTGGCCTTCCATCGATTCTATTCTGGTTATTGGATTTACTGAGAATGCCCACAAGAAAGTCAATCTCAGGATAGTATCTGGTGACATATATGTCCTTTGGTAATAAATTAACTTTGAACTTTGAAATAGGAGGAGACAGTGTAGAAAATTAGTAATTAGAAAGGAATTTGTTTCCGTGGGATAAGATCCAACAAAGTCCCATGGAAGGAAAAGCAAACTGTTCGAGGAACACAGTTGAAGAGTCAGGCAGCCTCTGGCAGCAATGTTAGTATTCACATCAAAGAGAACTAAATGCAAACACAAGGGCGTACTGCTGAGGCTATATAAGGCATTGGTCAGACGACATATTTTGAAGACTATTGATTGGGAGGATGTTCTGGCCCTGGAGAGGGTCCAGCGGAGGTTCACAAGAAAGAAGACTTGTATGAAAGAATGTACAAGGAGCGTTTAATGCCTCTGGACCTCTACTTGATGGAGTTCAGAAGGATGAGGGCAAGTCGTCCTTGAAATCTCCTGGATGCTGAAAAGTCTGGATAGAGTAGATGTTTCCATCAGTAAGAGAATGTAGGACCAAGGGCACAGCCTCAGAATTTAGGGGAATTGGGGTGAAGAGGAATTTTTTCATTTAGTGGGTGGCAATCTGTGGAGTTTGTTGCCACAGAGGGCTGTGGACACCGAGTCATTGGGTGTGTTTAGGGCAGGTTCTGGATTGGTGAGGTGGTTAAGGGTCACAGGGAGAAGGTGGGAGGAATGGAGCTGGGAAAATGCCAGCCAGGATTGAACGGTGGAGCAGACTCAATGGGCTGAGTAGTCTAATTCTTCTCCTGCCTTAAGGATTTGTGGTCTTACCTGCGAAGGGAAATGGACACTCAGTGTCTCAGGTCAAGACCCATCATTTAGTCTGTCTTTGACTCCAGATTCCCTCACTTTCTCGCGTCTCCACTTTGCCACTCTGTGGTGAAATGTCTTCAAAGTTTGCCCACTTTGAGAAAGTCTCCTTCTCTCTGTGAAGGGAGTTCTGTGAGACCCGCTCACTGTTCCTCTTCCACGACCCGGACTGAAGGGTCTCGACCTGAAACATTGACGGTTCACAGGTAAGCCCAACACATTGAGCCAAACGTGAAGAGGGTAGGCCTGTGGCTCTATTTCATCAGGAGATTTTCTACAGATGTGCAGTGGGGAGCATTCTGACTTGCTGCATCACTGCCTGGTGTGGAGGCTCCAATGCATGGAACGCAAGAGTCTGCAGAATCAGTCAGCTTCATCTTGTTTCTGTGAGCATGACTCTATCAGGGACGAGGCACACCAGCCTGAAGACCCACACTCAGTATTTTAGGAGCAGCCTTCTTCCCCCCTCCTGTCAGATTTCTCAACGGGCAATCAACAATTTATTTCTGTTTGCAACTTGTAATTTTTTAAGTCTTGCACTGTACTGCTGCCACAAAACAACAAATTTCATGACATAAATTAAAGGCATCCGTTAGTCTTGCGAGACCATGGATCTGCGCCTGGAAAGTCTTCACTCTCCAGGGCGCAGGCCTGGACAAGGTTGTATGGAAGACTGGCAGTTGCCCATGCTGCAAGTCTCCCCTCTCCACGACACCGATGTTGTCCAAGGGAAGGGCATTAGGACCCATACAGCTTGGCACCGGTGTTGTCGCAGAGCAATGTGTGGTTAAGTGCCTTGCTCAAGGACACAACACGCTGCCTTGGCTGGGGCTCGAACTCACGACCTTCAGGTCACTAGTCCAATGCCTTAACCACTTGGCCATGTGCCCACACTTCACGACATATGCCAGTGATAATAAACCTGGTTCCAATTCTGTCTCTGCTTTCCCCTCCACAGATACTGCCTGACCCGTTGAGTTTGTCGCTGCTCTCGATTCCTGGAGCTGTCACCCCTTGTGTCTCGGAAGTCCACAGTCCCTTCCCCTCCACCTGCCCCTACCCCCCCATCCCTACCTACGGCCCTCAAATGATGAGGACACCTGATGCAGGCTTCTACGTTGTTGCTATGTACACATTTGCACAGCCTTATCTCTAATTAGCCAGCTCCATCTGGGTACCAGCCTCCATTGTAACCAAGATATCTCCAAAGAGCAGTGTCTCAGAAAGGTGGCTCTCATCACTAAGGGCCCCCACTGCCCAGGACATGCCCTCTTCTCATTGTTACTGCTGGCAAGGAGGTACAGGATCCTGAAAACACACACTCAGCGATTCGAGAACAGCTTCTTCCGCTCTGACATCTGATTCCTAATTAGGCATTGAACCCATGAACAGTACTTCAATTTTCAAAAATTATTTCTGCTTTTGCACTATTTTTAATTTAACTATTTAATATACATATACATACTTACTGTAATCGCTTTACCTATTGTTTTTTTCCCTACATTTATGATGCATTGCATTCTACTGCTGCCACTAAGTTAACCAGTTTCATGACATAAGCTGGTGATATTAAACCTCGTTCTGAGTGCATCACAGACGGTATCAAATTCTGTGAGAACACCACCTCGCCAGCCAGGACGGGATGCTGCTTCCCAAACAACATGCCCTGGATTGCCAGTGACCTAAAAGAACTTTTGAATATGGCGAAGAAAGCTTGCAAGTACTGAGGCGAGTACAGAGTGAACTGAGGGTGAGGCTGAGGGAACGCGAGGAGTCCTACAAGAGGAAGCTCCAGCAGAATAGCACAAGGGACGTGTGTTCGGGCATGGAGCAGATCACTGGCTTCAAGGTTCACGAAAGGAAGATCGAAGGCCGCCTGGATAGGGCCAACGAATTGAACTTGTTTCTCAACATATTCACACAGGACCTCCCCCACTTGCCCAAACCACACACCCTCCCTGCCCCCGAAGCCTTCCCCCCACCCACCCCTCCCTCCCCTCCTGTGAGTGCTTGTGTTCCAAAACCCCCAACTTTGGAGTATCCTGCCTCCATGGGGATGACCACCCTCCCCTGCCTGACTGTGACTGCAGGAGAGACCACATCGAGGCAAGGCTGCTATCAGCCCTGGGTACTGAAGGCCTGTGCGAGAGCCAGCTGTCTGGTATTTTGCAGCACCTTTACAACCTGAGTCTGGGTCAGGAAAAGATACCAGTGCTACGAAGACTTCCTGCTTGGTTCCTGTACCCAAGAGGGTGACTCCATCTGAGTACAACCAATTGACCTCACATCTCACGTGATGAAGGTGCTGGTCCTGACCTACCTTGGACCACAGGTGAGATCTTCATTGGGCCCTCTACAGTTTGCCTACCAACCTCTTGTGGGAGTGGATGATACCTGTTGTAACGAGCTCACTCCCACCTGGATGAAGCTGATGGCGTTGTGAGAATCACAGTTTTTGATTTCTCTTTTGCCTTCAGTACAATCCAGCCACTTCTTCTGAGCAAGAATCTGCAAAGGATGGGCATAGACAAGTCCACTATCTCCTGGATTACTGACTACCTGACAGATAGACCCCAGTTTGTACGGCTGGGTGGAGGTGAGTGATGCTGGAGACCTGTCTCCATTTCTGTTCACACTGTACACCTCAGACTCTCAGTACAGATCTGAGTCTCATCACTTGCAGAAGTTCTCTGATGACCCTGCGGTGGTTGGGTGTATCAGAAATGGGCAGGAGTCGGAGTACAGAGTCTGGTGGACAAGTTTGTGGAGTGGTGTGGGAGCAATCACCTGCTCTCGAATGTGGCCAAAACCAGGGAGATGGTGATTGATTTTGGGGGGAAGAGGACTGTGACGAGTCCTGTATACATTCTGGGAGAAGAAGTTGTGGTGGTGAACGAGTACAAATACTTGGGTGTTCACCTCGACGATGGACCTGACTGGAAAACCAACACTAAGGCTGTTTACAAGAAGGGGATGAACAGACTCTATTTTCTAAGGAAGCTAAGATCCTTCAAAGTGTGCAGCAGGATGTTGGAGATCTTTTATCAGTCTGTTGTAGCAAGTGCAGTCTTCTTTGCTGCTTTATGTTGTGGGAGCAGCATCGGTGTTGATGATGCAAAAAGACTAAATAGTCACAGTCATACTTTATTGATCCCGGGGGAAATTGGTTTTCGTTACAGTTGCACCATAAATAATAAATAGTAATAGAAACATAAATAGTTAAATAGTAATATGTAAATTATGCCAGGGAGTAAGTCCAGGACCAGCCTATCGGCTCAGGGTGTCTGACCCTCCAAGGGAGGAGTTGTAAAGTTTGATGGCCACAGGCAGGAATGACTTCCTATGACGCTCTGTGTTGCATCTCGGTGGAATGAGTCTCTGGCTGAATGTGCTCCTGTGCCCACCCAGAACATTATGTAGTGGATGGGAGACATTGTCCAAGATGGCATGCAACTTGGACAGCATCCTCTTTTCAGACACCACCGTCAGAGAGTCCAGTTCCATCCCCACAACATCACTGGCCTTACGAATGAGTTTGTTGATTCTGTTGGTGTCTGCTACCCTCAGCCTGCTGCCCCAGCACACAACAGCAAACATGATCGCACTGGCCACCACAGACTCTCAAATAAACTCATCAAAAAGGCTGGATCTGTCCTTGGCCACAACCTGGACTCTTTTGAGTTAGTGGTGGAGAGGAGGTCACTAAACAAACTGTTATCCATTATGGACAGTCAGGCACATCCTCCCCAGGACCTACTGAATAAGCAGTGGAGCACCCTTTCGAACAGACTCATTCAACTCCACTGTCACAAGGATCGTTACAGAAAGTCTTTCCTACCAATGCAATAAGTAGATCCAACAGTTCATCTCTGTGCGACAGGAAAACACACACCATAGTGCACTAGTCTCTGTTTCATTATTCCGTACATTATTATTGCACATTGGTAAATTATTATTGTGTATGTTATTATTCTGTACTTTATTATTAGTTCAGTCTGCACACTGCTATCTGTGTTTTTAAACGTTGCTGCTGTAAAGAAAGAATTTCCCACTCAGGATCAATAAAGTATTATTAATATTATTATCATTACTATTATTATTATTAGTTAAGCCTGCACACTGCTATCTGTGTTTTTAAACGTTGCTGCTGTAACAAAAGGATTATTCTCAGTACAGCAACACTGTGACCATTTTGCACAACAGTGGACTTTGTTTTAAATCAGAATCAGAATCATTGTCACTGACATTAATTGTGAAATCTGCTGTCTTGTGTCTGCAGTTCAGTGCAGGCATCACAAATTACTACAAGTAACAACGGAAGTAAATTAATAATTAGTCAGAAGAGGAACAGTGAGGTAGTGTTCATGGGTTCAGAAATACAATGTCAGAGGGGAATAAATGACGACAAGATGTAGGCCCTTTGGCTCACAATATGGTGCTGAACTTTGAACAATAAGATCAATTTAATCCTTCATTCAGAATCAGGTTTATTATCACCTGCATGTGACCTGAAATTTGTTAACTTCGCAGCAGCAGTTCCTGCATAGACCCTCCCTTTTTCACTCATTCATGTTCCTGTCCAAAGTTTCTTAAATGTCTGTGATATATCTGCCGCTACCATCACCCTCCACGCTCTGTGTAAGTAGCTCACCTCTGACATCTCCCCCGATACTTTCACCTTAAAATTATGCTCCAGCCACCTCCACGCTGGGAAAACGCCTCTGGCTAACCACTCAACCTATGCCTGCTGTCGTCTTGCAGAACTCTACCAGGTCTCTTCTCATCGGCCTTCGCTCCAGAGGAGGGGGCTGCAGCTCACTCGTAATACCGCCCCCCCCAGCGGGTGTAATGAACAGAGGGCATGTCCCAGACAGTGAGAGTCCCTAATGACTGATGCCACTTTCCTGAGGCTCCAGCTTCTGAGGTGTCCTCGGGGTGGGAGGGTTGCACCCGTGATGGAACTGGCTGAGGCTACGACCCTCCGCAGCCTCTTGCGGTCCAGTTCATCGGAGCCTCCGCACCTGGCAGTGAAGCGACCAGTCAGAGTGCTCTTCACTGTCCACCTGTAGGTATTTTGCTGGTGATT
Organism: Mobula hypostoma; assembly: GCF_963921235.1. Classification (NCBI taxonomy): domain Eukaryota; kingdom Metazoa; phylum Chordata; class Chondrichthyes; order Myliobatiformes; family Myliobatidae; genus Mobula; species Mobula hypostoma. The sequence continues at coordinate 247,492,893 of NC_086098.1, forward strand.
TTGCAAATCTCCTCCAACATGAAGTATAGTGCCCTCTTCACGATTGTGTCGATGTGTTGGGCCCATTTGACAGCCAGGAACTTGAAGCTGCTCACCCTTTCCACCACTGACACTCCAGCAAGGACTGATGTGAGCTCTCCTGTCCTCCTCCCTTCAAGAACTGTGTATAATTTATGTTTTTCTTATCCGACGCTGAGTGCCTGTAATACTGTTGTGTAGGGTTTTCACACTCAGACTTGAGGATGTGACGACGACAGGTACGGCTGATAATAAATCTCATTCTGAATGTGAGCCTGTGGCTTGTGGCCAGGCTAAAGAAAGGAATCCCTTTGGCTCAGACAGCTCTTGTTATTGTTTTTGGGAGCCCTTAACCTTACTTGGTGCTCGCCTCTCGCCAGCTGGGTTCTATTCCAAGCACTGAAGACGGCAGAGTATGTAAACTATCTGACCGATCACATTGCAGCCGACAGCCGGCCCAGTCCTGAGAGCAGTTCTCCATGTACTGTACACCCCGCTGCCAAGCTCCATCTCTGCTCACGCAGATATTTGCTGTCGGGGGCTGAGGGACGGACTGTACACCTTGGTCAGGGGCACATCTCCTTTCTCCACCTCCAGGACTAAATCTTCCCACAGCAACACACCCCAAACTCGCTAGGGCCAGGCAGCATCTATGGAGAGGAGGAAACAGTCAACATTTCGAGCTGACACCCTTCACCAGTTCTAATGAAGAGATCAACGGTCCAGATGCTGCCTGGCCGACCGATTTCCTGCAGCAGCTCAGCATTTCCACCCTCTGCAGAACCTCTCGTGGTTTTGTCTCAGTGTTACCAGCAGGAAGGGGCAGGCAGACGCCGAATAAGCACAAATATCTCTCACCATCAAAAAGGTCCCAACCCGCTCGCCCTCGCTCCTGAACTCAGTTCGCCAAGTCCCGCTGATGTTCTTGCAAGTGTCCTCTGCATTCTCTTCGGCTTAAAGGCATCTTTCCTACAGCAGGGCACCAAAACCTGAACACAATACTCACCAACATCTTGCAGAATTGCAGCATAACATTCCATCTTCTACACTCAACGTCCTGACTGAGGAAAGCAAACTTTCATCAATTTCTCGTCTCATTTGGAAAAAGCTAAAGAAAAAACATTTAAAAGTTAACAAAAGTCAATTGAAAAATGTTGTGATTTAAAAATCTAAAGTTGAATGCTGCTAATTCCCACTTGCTAAGTGTGATAACATACAGATTTTAATGTTGTTAAGTAAAATAACCCACTTGAGAATAACACTTCCGTTTGCTTACTCGTAGACTATTTGGTCATCGAGTCCATGCTAGCTCTCACTGAGCAATGTCATACCTCCTCTGTGTTTGGTCATCAATATTAGTGATTTGGGTGAGATTGGTAAGTTTAATTGGGGGGGGGGGTTGCTGCTATCTGTGATGTGCTGAGCTGTGTCCACATCTCTCTGCAGTTCGTTGCAGTTTTGGTCCCCTAATCTGAGGAAAGACATCTTTGCCATAGAGGGAGTACAAAGAAGGTTCACCAGATTGTTTCCTGGGATGGCAGGTCTTTCATATGAAGAAAGACTGGATGAACTGGGCTTGTACTCGTTGGAATTTAGAAGATTGAGGGGGGATCTGATTGAAACGTATAAGATCCTAAAGGGATTGGACAGGCTAGATGCGGGAAGATTGTTCCCGATGTTGGGGAGGTCCAGAACGAGGGGTCACAGTTTGAGGATAGAGGGGAAGCCTTTTAGGACCGAGATTAGAAAAAACTTCTTCACACAGAGAGTGGTGAATCTGTGGAATTCTCTGCCACAGCAAACTGTTGAGGCCAGTTCATTGGCTATGTTTAAGAGGGAGTTAGATATGGCCCTTGTGGCTACGGGGGTCAGGGGGTATGGAGGGAAGGCTGGGTTCTGAGTTGGATGATCAGCCATGATCATAATAAATGGCGGTGCAGGCTTGAAGGACCGAATGGCCTACTCCTGCACCTATTTTCTATGTTTCTATGTTTCTATGTTGCGATCTTGGGCAGAGCTTTTACCATGATGCACCCGAATTGGATGCAACAACAGAAGTCGGTGAGAAGGACGTGCTGAGTGTCTTCAGCCTGCCAAGGAAGTAGAGGGCACTGGTGAGTTTTCTTGCCTATGCCTGAGACCAGGACAAGTTCACTCTCCCTGTCCCTGCTCTGATTTGTTAATTTTCCTACCTTTCAGATACTTATCTATTTCCAAAGGCAAAATAAGACCATAAGAGGTCTTATTAGGCCGTCATATTAGGCCGTCAGGGGATAGGTGGAAGAGGTAAAGAAGAAATCTAACAGGAGAGGACAGTGGACCATGGGAGAAAGGGAGGGAGGGAGGGGAAGAGAAAGGGCGAGCAGGGAGCCATCGTGGGGAAATGAGAAAAGAGGGCAAGGAGAAGTTACTCGTGGTTAGAGAAATCGACGTTCACGCCTTCAGGTTGGAGGCTACCCAGATGGAATATGAAGTCTTGCTCCCACACCTGAGCGTAGCCTTGTCATGGCAGCAGAGGAGGCCGTGGATCAATATGTCAGAATGGGAATAGGAAGTTGATTCAAAATGGGTGGCCGTCAGGGAGTGGATTGAATGCTGCAAAGGTGCTCGACAGAGTGATCCCCCGATCTCCGTCGTGTCTCACACTGGGAGCACCGGGTACAGAAGATGTTCCAGCAGCCCCTGGATAGAATCACTTAATGCTCATGTTGCTGGGATGTGAGATGCCAGAGTGGCGAGGGTGACAGGGAGAGAACACAAATCCAACTCTGACAGTGCTCAGGATCAAAATCCCGGGCACCAGCACTAACAGCAGCATTTCAGTACCTGGGATCACGAGCAGAAAAGCAAACTGCTGGAGGAACTCAGGGGTCAGACAGCATCTATGGTGGGAAACTTAACACCATCACCCCTTCAAAACTAATCAGTAAACTCCAAGACCTGGGCCTCAATACCCGCTTGTGCAAGTGGATCCTGAATTTGCTCACTTGTAGGCCCCAGTCAGTTTGGATTGGCAAAAACATCTCCTCCACAATCTCCATCAGCACAGGGATTTGTACTTAGCCCCCTGCTCTACTCACTTCACACCTAAGACTGTGTGGCTAAGTATAGCTCAACACCATATACAAGTTTGCTGATGACACCATAGTTGTGGGCTGTGTCAAAGGTGGTGATGAATCAGCACACAGGAGGGAGATTGAAAACTTGGCTGAGTGGTGTAATAACAACAACCTCTCACTCAATGTCAATAAGACCAAGGAACTGATTGTAGATTTCAGGAGAGGGAAACCAGAGGTCCATGAGCCAGTAATCGCCGGAGGATCAGAGGTGGTGAGGGTCGGTAACTTTAAATTCCTGGATGTCACTCTCTCAGAGGACCTGTCCTGAACCCATAAAATTGCAAAGAAAGCACAACAGCACCTCTACTTCCTCAGGAGTCTCCGGAGATTCGGCAGGTCATCAAAAACCTTGGCAAATTTCTATAGATGCGTGGTGGAAAGTGTGCTGATTGGCTGCATTGGCCTGGCATGGGAACACCAATGCCTTGAGTAGAAAATCCAACAGAAAGTAGTGAATTTGGCCCGGTACATCATGGGTAAAACACTCCCAACCATTGAGCACATCTACACAAAACATTGTCGTAGAAAAGCAGTAACCATCATCAGAGATCCTCACCACCCAGGCCATGCTCTTTTCTCACAGCTGCCATCACGTAGGAGGTACAGGAGCCCCAGGACTCACACCACCAGCTTCACAAACAGTTACTACCCCTCAACCATCAGGCTCTTGAACAAAAGGGGATAGCTACACTCATTTAAGGACTCTGTTATATTATTATTTCATGGTTGTTATTTATTGGTATTTAGTTATATCTGCATTTGTTTACAGTTTACAGTTACCGTTCTGTAGATAGATAGATTTGCTAAGTATGCCTGCTGCAGGAAAAGAATCTCAGGATTGTACGTGGTGACATGTATATACTCTGATCATAAATCTTACTTTGAAATGGGTTATGTTTCTGGCTGAGGCCCTGCATCCAGACTGGTCAATGTCTCTAGTTAAGACTCTTAATCTGGGTCTTGACAAAGAGTCCCATCCCAAAGCTTTGGAATCGGAATCAGGTTTATTGTCACTGTCTGATATGATGTGAAATTTGTTTTTTGGTGTGGCAACAGCACAATCCAAAGATGTAAAATTACTATAAATTACAATGTAAATAAATAGTGTAAAAACAAGGAATAATAAGTTAGCGTTCATGGACTGTTCATGAATCTAATGGTGAAGGAGGAGGAGATGTTTCTGAATAGTTGAGTGTGGGTCTTCAGGCTCCTGTACCTTCTTTTATTTTATTTAATTAGTAGAGGGCATGGTGACGGTCCTTCGTGATGGATGTTGCCTTCTTGAAGCACTGCCTCTTGAAAATATCCTCAATGATGCAGAGGGCTGTGCCCAGTAGAGCTGACTGAATCTACAGCTCTCTGCAGCCTTTTGTGTTGGAGCCTCCAAGCTTCCCATTTCCCTCTAAATGCAGTCCTTGTTATTTTTGCACTAACTAATATGAGCATCTAGTTGATAATCTATTTTAACATCCCCATCTGCCTTTCTCCTTTGGCTCCTTCTTTGATGTTTACTGCAATACCTACTATGCCTGTACTCCTGGCTTAACCAATCATCTCTGAGCATGTCTGATGGCAGCTATGGTGTTAGATCTGTCCTGGGTACAGCATGTAATTGCCATGTTAAAGAAAACATGACAGTATCTCTATGTTCTTGTAAGTTTGACAAACTTCTATAGATGTGTGGTGGAGAGTGTACTGACTGGTTGCGTCACAGCCTGTTATGGAAATACCAGTGCCCTTGAACAGAAAAGCCTACAAAAAATAATGGACAGACATTCTATCACAGGTAAAGCCTTCCCCACCAGTGACACATCTACAAGGAGTGCTGTTGCAGGAAAGCAGCATCCATCATTGAGGACCGCACCATCCAGGCTATGCTCTCTTGCTGCCGCCATCAAGGAGATGGCACAGGAACCTCAGGACCCACACCACCAGGCTCAGGAACAGTGATTACCCCTCAACCATCAGGCTCTTGGAACAACATGGACAACTTCACTCACCCCAACACTGAACTGATTCCACAACCTATGGACTCACTTTCACAGACTCTCTACAACACGTGCTCTCATTATATATTACTTATTTATTTTTGTATTTGCCATCTTTTGCACATTGGCTGTTTGTCTTAGTTGTTCAGTTTTTCCCCACTGATTCTATTGTGATTTTGTATTGACTGGGAAACATAACCAAATTAATCTCAGAAAATTAATATGGTGACATACAGTAAATGATGATAAATTTCCTTTGAACTTTGTCTTTTCTTAAATTTGTTTCCTCTTCTCCTAGAAACACTTTCTTCCCATTTACTGCCAGCAACCAGACAAGATAAACACACACGATATTCTGCAGACCTGAGACCAGACCTACTCAAAATGCTGGAGGAACAGCAGATCGGGCAGAGAGATAATCAGTCAACATTTTGGGCAAAGACCTTTCATTAGGACTGGAAAGGAAGGGAACAAATGCAAGGATAAACTGGGATTGGTTTCTTCCCTCTTCTCCCAGTCCTGATGAAGGGTCTCAAACAATTGATATTTTGGGCTAGTTCTCTATAGATGCTGCCTGACCTCCTGCCTCCTCCAGCAATGTGTTGTTTTGACAAAATGGGAGTGTGCACATCAAGTCCACTGCCACTTTCCCACACAGTACGAGAGGCTGGGTCAACTGCAGGTTAAGGACAGGCACTGATGTACACCACCACTGCTAGGGCTTCATACATTCCCCCTGGAACTGCAAGGGTTTCCTCCATTTCCTTCCAAAGACATGCAGACAAGCTGTTGGTACCAGAAACTAACACTTGCAGGCTACCCTCAGCACATCTTCACACTGCACTGGTTGTGACACAATTTACTCAATGTGATATACATGAGGAAGACAGCTAATCTTTTGGATCTTTAAATCACTATTAGTAAACAATGCAATTTTGATATTAACACTGCAATAAAGATAGAGTTGCAAGAGTACAAAATAACTGAATGAAACAGCAATGCAGACCTGAAAATGCAACAGGTTCAAGAACAGATACTTCTCTTGGTTCCTGCACACACCTACACCACCACAGCATACTGTGACTACAGGGGACTCCAGTTCAAATTGGGTCCTTGTGTAATTTGCTTTTCTTGTGAACATTGAGAGTTTGATGTTCTGTGCCCATGATGTTGCTTGAAGTTTTTGATTGCGCCTGTACATGTGTATTTTTGCAAATGACAATAAAACTCTTGATGACTGAAGTAAACTTGCTTTGTGGTCATTTACAATAGATATTGCATTGGTCTTAGTATCTCATGGTGATATAGAAACATAGAAACATAGAAAATAGGTGCAGGAGTAGGCCATTCGGCCCTTCGAGCCTGCACCGCCATTTATTATGATCATGGCTGATCATCCAACTCAGAACCCAGCCTTCCCTCCATACCCCCTGACCCCTGAAGCCACAAGGGCCATATCTAACTTCCTTTTAAACATAGCTAATGAACTGGCCTCAACAGTTTGCTGTGGCAGAGAATTCCACAGATTCACCACTCTCTGTGTGAAGAAGTTTTTCCTAACCTCGGTCCTAAAAGGCTTCCCCTCTATCCTCAAACTGTGACCCCTCGTTCTAGACCTCCCCAACATCGGGAACAATCTTCCTGCATCTAGCCTGTCCAATCCCTTTAGGATCTTATACGTTTCAATCAGATCCCCCCTCAATCTTCTAAATTCCAACGAGTACAAGCCCAGTTCATCCAGTCTTTCTTCATATGAAAGACCTGCCATCCCAGGAATCAATCTGGTGAACCTTCTTTGTACTCCCTCTATGGCAAAGATGTCTTTCCTCAGATTAGGGGACCAAAACTGCACACAATACTCCAGGTGTGGTCTCACCAAGGCCTTGTACAACTGCAGTAGTACCTCCCTGCTCCTGTACTCGAATCCTCTCGCTATAAATGCCAGCATACCGTTCGCCTTTTTCACCGCCTGCTGTACCTGCATGCCCACTTTCAATGACTGGTGTATAATGACACCCAGGTCTCGTTGCACCTCCCCTTTTCCTAATCGGCCACCATTCAGATAATAATCTGTTTTCCTATTTTTGCCACCAAAGTGGATAACTTCACATTTATCCACATTAAATTGCATCTGCCATGAGTTTGCCCACTCACCCAACCTATCCAAGTCACCCTGCATCCTCTTAGCATCCTCCTCACTGCTAACACTGCCACCCAGCTTCGTGTCATCCGCAAACTTGGAGATGCTGCATTTAATTCCCTCATCCAAGTCATTAATATATATTGTAAACAACTGGGGTCCCAGCACTGAGCCTTGCGGTACCCCACTAGTCACCGCCTGCCATTCTGAAAAGGTCCCGTTTATTCCCACTCTTTGCTTCCTGTCTGCTAACCAATTCTCCACCCACACCAATACCTTACCCCCAATACCGTGTGCTTTAAGTTTGCACACTAATCTCCTATGTGGGACCTTGTCAAAAGCCTTTTGAAAATCCAAATATACCACATCCACTGCAACATCCACATCAACAGTCAATGGAAAAGACAAAAGCAGAAAATCTGTGAGCAGGGACACAAGACAGGAATATCCAATAATTTTTAAAATATTTCAGATTTATTTAAAACAATCACAAGTACAAAATAATACCTTTGGACTTAGAAAAATACAAATACATTTTGGCAAAATGCATAATACAAGCCAAGTAGAAAAATCAAGTTTAAATAAAATCTTATCAAAATACTTAACAGCAGTAGATTGCTAAGGAGTCGATCTGTGGACCCAATGGCCCAGGTCAGACCACAGGCTAAGAGAACCTGAAACAGTGGTCTTTGTACAAAAAAACAGACAAACAGAACAATGAAGCAAGTGCATTGAAATGTTTTCAATACCATAGACGGAAGCTGGTCAGTGAAGGGCCCGTAAGTTGCCCTGCACTGAATTCCCAAGTCAGGAAGTTCCCAGTCAATAGAAGCCAAAGGTTTCTCTAAACAGTAGAGCAACAATCTACTGGAGGAACTCAGCAGGTCTAGCAGCATTTGTAACAGGGAGAGGAATTGTTGACTGTGTGGGTCAGATGCTGCTACTTCAGTTAGTTCTCCCAGCAGGTTGTTTGTTGCTCCAGATTCCAGCATGTGGTCTTGTCCATCTCCGGGAAGGAGCTGGAATTCTGAGATACTAGCTAGAACACAGGAGTGGGGGCTCTGGGTCAGAATGACCATTTTGGAGTGAAAAGAATACAAACTTTGGCAGCAGTTTCTGGATTGGAAACCACTCAGGAGTGTCTTTGCATTGTTAATACATTCCTCATCCCCATTTTAAATAAGGATGGATTTGGATTCAAATGCCCACCTTATCCTGGAAGGGTACAGGAGGAACAAGTTACTGGCAGTCTCTGCTGTCATGCCTCAGACTTGGCACCAAGATGTGGCGCAGGTTATCAATGAAACACCTGCATTGCCCCAGTTAAGGCAAAGGATTTTAATTAACACCTCAAAGTGAAACAACCCAAGCAGAACATATTTGCAACACACATGATCAATAACTACTGTGTGCAGTTGACCCCTCACACACAAGGAGAGGAGCTCAAAATTTTCCTAGAAACCCGACGCAACCTTGATTCGAACACTTGACGATCACTGATATCAGCTGGTGGAGTGACTGGATTTAGCCGTGATGAGGACCTGACGCCTCTCCATCCTCACTGGCACTGTTCTGCTCCCTCCACTTCTCCTTTCGGGTCGTTCCCCCAACACCTCATTACCACCGAACAATTTAAATGCAAGTCCCAGTTAATTTTGGATGTCCTTGCTGTATTGGCCTCTTCACTGCACTACGGCCTCGCTGTTCCCGTTCTCGTCCATCTGCTAAAGACAAAAAGTTGGAGATGTCACACATTGCCGCCGGGATTAAATTGCTGAGAGACTATCGGGAACATTCGGATGGCAATGCTTACCTCGCTATAGGCTGGTGGGGATGGGAAGCTGAAGTCGGACTTCATGAAGATGGGGCTCTGCGGGACATCGTCATACTCCTCCAGCAGGGGTGTGGTGGGGCACTCCATTCGGTGGTTGTCCACAAAGGGAGACACTGAAATATAAAGACGGTGCCATTAGGTTCTGGAACGTTAACCAGCCTCAAATGATGAGAAAGATGGCCAGTGAGCTGGTCCTTACTTGTCATGGACTCTGGGAACTCCATGTGGGGCCAGCTCATGCTGCTGCAGCTCATGCTGTTGCTGCTCATGCTGCAGTTGCTGGCCATGCTGGACGAGCGGCTGTCCATGCCGCTGTATGGAATGGTGCCGATGACCAGGGGCAGCTCCAGGGTCAGCTTCTTGCTTCCAGGAATGTGGACGTAGATCTATGCAGGAGGGAAATAGAACACTGCCATCAGTTGCCAGGGAAAGCCAAAGGCCCTACAATAGGCTGGAACAGAACAATTTTAGTCCACTAACTATTCACACTGCTTTCCCATTACTGCAGACCCTTGGGTGATGCATAGTGCTTACTGGTTTAAAATTTCTCCCAAATCTGCCCTCCATATTTATCACCCAACTACTTAAAATGTTGGAGGCAGGTTCTTTTAGAGTGGTGGTCCATGGCACCTGCTAGCAGGGATGGTGGTAGACACAGACATGTTGGGGACATTTAAGAGACTCTTGGACAGACACATGGGATGAGGTGGAGGAGGAGGGCTATGTGGAGTAGGTGAAAAGGTCTGCACAATATTGTGGGCCCAAGTACCTGTACTGTCCCAAGTCCTACTCCTCACTAACCCCCTCAGGATTTCCATTCTTGGTAAGCCATACTTACCAGCAGTGAGTACTCCAGGCGGATAATGCTAGAGCTGACCGATGGCTTCACTGTGGGGACCCGCAGGCTCTTTGCACACCAGGAATCTGACATGCCTGAGATGATGTGGTTCCCTCGCACGCTGCTGAGCTTCTCCTTTACCACCTTGGTGTTGCCATTCACCTGGTAGGTCTGCTTTGCCAGGATGGCCGCCTTGGGCACAATGATCCTCGAGCAGTTGTTCTGGAACTGCGCGTTGATGCAGATGTCATCCCCTGTACACATGGAAGTGGGGTGGGGAAGAGCATCCGTTAGTAACAGTCAGACAACATTTGGAGTGAATGGTGCTTTAGAGCAGGGCAGGACAAGATGAATACCTTGGCAGTAGCCTTTCCGGTCAATCTTCGCTGCAATGCACACGTAGCCGTCAGAAAGGAAGAAACAAGTCAGATTCTTCTTGTTGGATCCACCAACTGGAGACTGAAAGAACAGAGGAATTAAGTTAGTAGATCATAACATTCGCTACACAATCTAACTTAGTTTTATTTGGACCCATTATGCTTCTAGCTGAAATACACCACTAGTCACCCCAAGCAAGATTCAATGATATAATCCAAGAGCACCTCCCTACATCTATTACTCAGAGCACTCCACCTTCACCCTTATCTGATGCTCACCAGTAAATTTGGTGTGTTCACATCGATGGGGTCAACCACCTCAATGGTTTTGGTGGCTTGCAGGGTCGGGAGCTTTTCCTGGTCAACGTGGGCTGTGACCAAGTAGCACACACTGCCGTATTTCCCTTTGAACGATGGAGGAAGGTGCCTGTCAGGAGAAGAAATGTTTTATGAGCCATGGCAGAGAGCAAGCTGAATTTCAGTAAACATAAAGGTTCCCATCTAACCCAGATCCACGCAAAGTTATACTCACCCTTCAGGCAACTGAAAGTTAAAGCTGTACTCGTACACTTTCCCTGGCTGTAGAAGCATAGAGGCATACAAATCTGTTCGAAGGAAGGAAAGATCATCAGTATCTGTAACCTCTGCTAAAACCCTGACTCAGTTAACAAGCTGGTCTAGCTCCCAGGCTGACAAACCCAACCACATCACCAACCTGTCTACCCACAACAGTGACTATGCAATCTATTTAGCTGTAAATCCCAACATCTTTTAAAAAGATAGCAAATATTTACCCTCTGCACTTAAATTACTCCATCACCAGGCCAACCACCAATCCCTTTGTCCAACCTCCTCATCACTAAGGCAACCACCAATCCCCTTGCCCAAACTCATCACTACGGCAACCACCAATCCCCTCGCCCAAACTCATCACCAGGGGCAACCACCAATCCCCTTGCCCCTCATCACTAGGGCAACCACCAATCCCCTTACCCAAACTCCCCATTACCAGGGTAACTACCAATCCTCTTGCCCAACCACCCCATCACTGAGATAACCACCAATCCCCTTTCCCCAGCTCCGCCTGTTACCAGGACAACCACCAATCTCTTGCTCCAATTTCCCCGGTCATCCGGGCAACGACCAATCCCCTTGCCCCAGTTCACACTGTTACCAAGGCGACCACCAATCCCCTCATCCCAACTACCCCGACCTGGTCGCTTACCTGAGTGGCGCTGCTCGCCGTCGGCCTGCAGCGTATCGTTGTACCGCAGGTACTCCTGCTGCTGCCGCAGCGGCTGCGAGCCTTTGCTCAGCTCGGCCCGGGCGTAACCCAGAGCCGAGATCCGCACCGAGGTGACCCGCAGCGGGTGCGCCGCCTGCAGCACTACCTTGCCCGACACTTTGTCGCCGGCCGAGTAGCTGCTCTGCGACCCACTGAACTTCACCTCGAAAGTCTGCAGAGAGTTTTTGTTGACTCCCATTTCGCCGTCCAGTTTGTTAGTGAGTTGAATGGGTTATTGTTTGGGGAAGGCTAATTGTGAACTAGTAACGTTAGGAACGACCGTCTCGTTGGCTCTCCGTCTCTCAGTGAGGAAACAACAGCCCCGCCGTCCTATTTATAACCTCCCTGCTTGCGGGTCTCCGCCCACCAATGGCTGCCCGCGTGCTCACAGCTCGAGCTCACCGCGTGCTCTGCTCTCCCATTGGCCAGCGCCGCTTGTTTACCACATCCCCGGCCAATCAGCGCGCCGGGACCGCGCGTGAACAGGAGCTGATCGCAGGCTTGCAGCACGGGAACAGGCGGGGGTGGCCAGAGCGACGGGGCGGCCGGCCAATCGGCGGCGCAGGAGATCGGTGCGGGTGCCTGTCATTGGACGAGTCAGGGGCGGGGGTGGGGATAGCGATGGGACATGCCGTCCCTTGTGGAAGGAGGGGAATTTTGTTGAGATAAGGAACTTGGTGGGTGGGGGTGGGGTGATGGTGGTGAGGGGAATAGAGTGAGACTGAGGGGAGGGTTGGGGATGGGCTGAGGTGAGGGGAATAGAGTGAAACTGAGGGGAGGGGATGGGGTGAGGTGAGGGGGAATAGAGTGAGACAGGGGAGGGGGAATAGAGTGAGACGGGAGGGGTGAGGGGAAATAGAGTGAGACAGGGGAGGGGATGGGTGAGGTGAGGAGGAATAGAGTGAGACTGAGGGGAGGGTGAATAGAGTGAGACGGGGAGGGGATGGGGTGAGGTGAGGGAGAATAGAGTGAGACTGAGGGGAGGGGATGGGGTGAGGTGAGAGAGAATAGAGTGAGACAGGGGAGGGGGAATAGAGTGAGACGGGAGGGGTGAGGGGAAATAGAGTGAGACGGGGAGGGGATGGGTGAGGTGAGGGGGAATAGAGTGAGACTGAGGGGAGGGTGAATAGAGTGAGATGGGGAGGGGATGGGGTGAGGTGAGGGAGAATAGAGAGACTGAGAGGAGGGGAGGGAGAATAGACTGAGGGGAGGGAATGGGGTGAGGTGAAGGGACAAGTGGGGAGAGGAGGAGGAGGAGGGAGGGGGACAAGTGGGGAGAGGAGGAGGAGGAGGGGATAAGTGGGGAGAGGAGGGAGGAGGACAAGTGGGGAGAGGAGGAGGAGGGAGGGGGTCAAGTGGGGAGAGGAGGAGGGAGGGGGTCGTGGGGAGAGGAGGAGGGAGGGGGACAAGTGGGGAGAGAAGGAGGAGGGAATGGGGACAAGTGGAGAGAGAGGAGGAGGAGGGGACAAGTGGGGAGGAGGAGGGGACAAGTGGGGAGGAGGAGGGGGACAAGTGGGGAGAGGAGGAGGAGGGAGGGGGATAAGTGGGGAGAGGAGGAGGAGGAGGGAATGGGGCAACAGGAAGGCTAGAAGGAGGGAGATGTGAGGAGATGGGGAGGGTAGAAGGAGGGGGTTACAAGAAGAGGGTTGAGGGGAGAGGGTGGTAGAGAAGGAAGGACGGATGGGGTGGTTTGAATGTAAGAATCAAGGGAGGGAGAGTTGGGGTGAGGCCAGAGGATGAGAGTGGGGGGGGGCAAGCATAGGCCAAGGAATGATGGGAGGAGGTAGGGAGAGAGGGAATGGGGAGTGCAGGAAGACGAGTTAAATGCTGAGGGGGGATGTGATCTATGAGAAGCCCAAAGTAAATAGGAAAGGACACAGGCGCTAGAGTATGTAGGGAGACTGCCTGCAGGCAGAAGCAGGGAAGTGTGGGTAGCCCAGACAACACAAGTGGGAGACGATGTCGTGCCCCTGAGACGGGGAGATGCCTGAGCTCTGGATCTCTGGACCTGCTGAGTACAGAATTCCTGAATGTTATTCATATTGACCTGGATTTCATTGGAATTAGCAAATATTCCCTCCCTTAGCCCTATTGATTCCAGTTCTCATTTTTCACTAGCCCTCCCTTGTGAAACCTTTCTACATCTAAGCGCTTTCCTTTTTGACAATCGTTGTGCATTGTTCTAATCTGAAACTGTTCCAGGAGCACTTCATGTTTCCTGCCATCTGGCAACTTCTTGCTTGTGTATTTTAAGCTCCTCGGCTCAGGATATCCTCTCTATTATGTCGAGTCTTTTGAGAGGTGGAGCCCACTTATGAACATGATTTGCGCTTCTGCCCATTCGGACTGGTTGTACAATTAAGGGCATTGTATGGAAGTACGGTCAGTCGTAGGCTAGAGATGGCAATCCCATGTCACTTCCAGTACACAAGCGAAAAGGAGAAAGAAATCATTGTTACTCCAGATCCGATGCAGCACAAAAAGAAACACAATAAGATAAACAACACAACTACAAAGAAAGCACAGCAAATATAAACACATAAATCAGTTCTATATAGAGATTTTCATAGGAAGTCATTCCTGCCTGTGGCCATCAAACTTTACAACTCCTCCCTTGGAGGGTCAGACACCCTGAGCCAATAGACTGGTCCTGGACTTATTTCCTGGCATAATTTACATATTACTATTTATTATTTATGGTGCAACTGTAATGAAAACCAATTCCCCCTGGGATCAATAAGGTATGACTATGACTATGAGATTGATTGTCTGTCCATAAAGTGACGCTGGGCACAGGTCTGCCTGTACATAAGATGACTGACAGGAAGCGATAAAGTCGTGGTAGTTGGGGATGGGTTAGTGGATGGAGGTGTTGATCAGCCTTGCTGCTGGGGGATAGTAACGATTATGATTTATTGGAGTTTTTAAATGGATGGACATTTTTGGTGATCACTGTGAGGTTGTATCTTCAGCCTATGCTCAGTAACCATAAATACACTGTCATATGCAATGGTGCAATCATTTGGACCCTTCCATGACCATACTCCTCAGTCACGTGCTGCCATAGATATTTTTAACAATGAAATGTCAGTGAAGGCAGTTACTTTACTCACTGTATCGACAAAGATGCCGAGGATCAACTTTATTCGCTGCATGCATTTACATGGGTTAGGAATTTGCTGTGGTGTGTTGGCGCGACGTGAAACGGGGAACAGTAAAAACCAATTCTGCGACACGTTTGGGTGGTGTAACACTTTTACAACGGCAGTGACCCGGCTTCATTTCCCACCGCTGTCCGTGAGGACTTTGTACGTTCTCCCCGTGAGCGCGTGGATTTCCTCGCAGTGCCCCTGTTTGCTCCCACATTTCAAATACGTACAGTTTAGTACATTAATTTGGTGTAATCGGGTGGTGTGGCTCATGGGTCAGAAGAGCCTGTAACTGTGCTCTTTCTCTACATAAAATAAAATAAATTTATTTCGAGATACAGCCCATAGTAGGGCCCTCTGGCCCAACGAGCCAACTATTTGACCCAGGCCTAATCACAGGACCAATTAACCTACTAACCGGTATGTCTTTGAACTGTGGGAGGAAGCCCATGTGCTCACGAGAAATACGTACAGACTTCTTACAGAGGACGCCCGACGCTTGCCTGGGCATTGCGCGGACTGCTACGCTATAAAATATTAATTAGGTTAGAGGTTGAAGAGTAGATATGGATTAAAATCGTATAAATAAATAAATAAACACTGGCATCTATTTACGACGTAAACAGCAATATAAAAAGTTAGGTGTTTAATTGATCCTAATAAACCTAATAAATGGGGTGTCTGAAATCTAAAGTGAAAGCAAAGATATAAATATCTGTGGGTTGTGGACAAAGGAAGGAAGTTCAAAGTAAATTTATTATCGAAGTACATTGATGTCACCATGCACAACCCTGAGATTCATTTTCTTGGGGCATGCTCAATACATCTGATAACCATAATAGAGTCAATGAACGATCGCGCCAACAAGGTGGACACCCAGTGTGTAAAAGACTACAAACTGTGCAAATACAAACAAGAAAATAAATAATAATAATAACTAATAAATAATAAATATCGAGAGCATGAGATGAAGTGTTCTTGAAAGTGAGTCTATAGGTTGTAAAGTTATCCGCTCTCTGATTCAAGTGCTGAGGGGTAATACTGATCCTGAACCTGGTGGTGTGACTCCTGATACTCCTGTACATTCTGCCTGATGGCAGCAGAGAGAAGAGAGCATGGCCTGAGGTTTGGGGGTCTCTGATGGTGGATGCTGCTTTCCTGCGACAATGCTCCAATGGTGGGGAGGGCTTTTCTCATGATGGGCTGGGCTGTATCTACTACATTTTGTTGGATTTTCCATTCAAGGGCATTGGTGTTTCCATTGTGATGCAGCCAGTCAATATACTCTCTATCACACATCTATAGAAGTTTGTCAAAAGATTTATAATTTTTTCGAAGTAGAGGATGCTGCTGTGCTTTCTTTGCAATTGCCTTTACGTGCTGGGCCCAAGACGGGTCCTCTAAAATGACAACACCGAGGAATTTAAAGTTGCTGACCCTCTCCACTTCTGATCTCTGGATGAGAACTGGCTCATGGACCTCAGGTTTCCCCCTCCTGAAGTCAATAATCAGCTCCTTGGCTTTGCTGACATTGAGTAGATCAGGGGCTAAGCACACAACCTGTGGTGCAACTGTGCTGATGGAGATGGTGGGGGAGATACTGTTGCCAATCTGAACCGACTGGGGTCTACAAATGAGGAAATCCAGGATCCAATTGCATAGGGACGTCTTGAAGCTCACTGATTAGCTTTGAGGGGATGATGGTATTGAATGCCGAGCTGCAGACGAGCTTTGAGAGCATCCTGTTGTATGCACCTTTGCTGTCCAGATGTTCCAGGGTTGAGTGAGAAGCCAATGAGATGGCATCTGCTGTGGAGTTAATGTATCTGCTGGAAAATTAATGTTCAACTTTAATAATCTTTAATCAGAAAGGAAAATGATAAAGGAGGAAAGAAAAGGTTCAAGTGAAGAGGAAAGGTTGGTAGTACTGATAAGAAACATAGAAACATAGAAAATAGGTGCAGGAGTAGGCCATTCGGCCCTTCGAGCCTGCACCGCCATTTATTATGATCATGGCTGATCATCCAACTCAGAACCCCGCCCCAGCCTTCCCTCCATACCCCCTGACCCCCGTAGCCACAAGGGCCATATCTAACTCCCTCTTAAACATAGCCAATGAACTGGCCTCAACAGTTTGCTGTGGCAGAGAATTCCACAGATTCACCACTCTCTGTGTGAAGAAGTTTTTCCTAATCTCGGTCCTAAAAGGCTTCCCCTCTATCCTCAAACTGTGGCAATAAAATGGCAAGATAAACTAATGTAAGAAAGTAAAAAGAGAAAGCCATAAACATGACAGATTAAAATGGAAGGAATTAACTTCCCGAGAAGAGAACTTAGATTGAACAATAATATAAAATTGGCATGCACAAGAGAGGCTGTAGATGCTGGAAATCCGGAGCGACGCAAAAAGTGCTGGAGGAACTCGATGGGTCAAACAGCACCTACGGCGGGAAATGGACAATCGATGTTTTGGGCCAAAACCCTGAGCCCTGAAGAAGGGTCTCGACCTGATTGATAAGTAACAGAACCTGGGCATTTGTACCTCCCTCTGCAATAGGATCCTTGGCTTTCTGTGCGGATCGGTGATTACATCTTCTTGCTGACAATCAACACTAGCGCACCTCAGGGGTGTGTGCTTAGCCCACTGATCTATTCTCTCTATACCCATGACTGTGTGGCTAGGCATAGCTCAAATACCATTGAGAAACTTGCTGACGATACCAACCATTGTTGGTAGAATCTCAGGTGGTGACGAGAGGGCGTACAGGAGTGAAGAATACGAGCTAGTGGAATAGTGCCGCAGCAACAACCTGGCACTCAATGTCAGTAAGCTGAAAGAGCTGATTGTGGACTTCAGGAAGGGTAAGACGAAGGAGCACATACCAATCCTCACAGAGGGATCAGAAGTGGAGAGAATGAGCAGCTTCAAGTTCCTGGGTGTCAAGATCTCTGAGGATCTAACCTGGTCCCAACATATCGATGCAGTTATAAAGAAGGCAAGACAGTGACTAAACTTTATTAGGAGTTTGAAGAGATTTGGTGTGTCAACAAATACACTCAAAAACTTCTATAGATGTACCATGGAGAGCATTCTGACAGGCCGCATTACTGTCTGGTATGGTGGGGGGGGCGCTACTGATAGAACTGAAAGAAGCTGCCGAGGGTTGTAAATTTAGTCGGCTGCATCTTGGGTACTAGCCTACAAAGTACTCGGGACATCTTCAAGGAGCGGTGTCTCAGAAAGGCAGCATTCATTATTAAGGACATCCAGCACCCAGGACATGCCCTTTTCTCACTGTTACCATCAGGCAGGGGGTACAGAGGCCTGAAGGCACACACTCAGTGATTCAGGAACAGCTTCTTCCCCTCTGCCATCAGATTCCTAAATGACATTGAATCCACTTTTTAAAATACGTATATAATTTCTGTTTCTGCATAATTTTTAATCTATTCAATGTACATATATTGTAATGTATTTATTTTTCTTCTATATTATGTATTGCATTGAACTGCTGCTGCTAAGTTAACAAATTTCACAACACATTCTGAAACGCTGGCTGTCCCTTTCCCTCTACAGATTCTGCCTGTCACACATTGAGTTCCTCCAGCATTTTGTATGTTGATCCATATAAAATTGGTAAATTGGTTTATTGTAACACACACACACACACACACACACACACAGAAAATGCTGGAGGAGCTCAGCAGGCCAGGCAGTGTCTATGGACAGGAAAAAACAGTTTATGTTTCAGGCTGAAACCCTTCATCAGGACTGGATTTCCAGCATCTGCAGACTCCCTCGCGCTGAAAATTGGTTTGTTGTCACAGGCACCGCAGTACAGTAAACGTGCAGCTCATACATACAGATCATTGTATGGGGTTAGTGGGTTTGCGTCACGACCTACTCAGTTTATACTGGACCCTGTTTTAGTACAACCTCGTGTTCTCTTCTCACCCAGCCTCAGTGGAAAAAGCCTGCTTGTATTTACCCTAACTATACCCCTCATAATTTTGTAAACCTCCATCAAGTCTCCCCTCAATCTCCTATGCTCCAGGGAATGAACTCCAAACCTATTCAATCTTTCCCTGTAACTCAGGTGTTCACGCCCCGGCAACATTCTTGTAAATTTTCTCTGCATTCTTCCAGTCTCATTCCTGCAGGTAGGTGATCAGAACTGCACACAATACTCCAGATAAGGCCTCACACAACTTCAACATGGCACCCTAATTCCTGCACCCAATACTTTGGTTATGTGCTGTTGGATCTGACAGGTTAATTTTCATTGTTATTTTCTTAGTGGTTTAACAATCAATTATCTGCTTGTGTTTTGAATAGCCTTTATATGCATAACAGAATAAACACAATAAGATAAAAAACACAATAAATATAAACAGATAGGATAGCTGCATCAACCACTTCCTCTGGCAGCTCGTTCCACACACAGACCACTCTCTGCGTGAAGAACTTACCCTTTGGGACCCTTTTAAATCTTTAACCTTGTGCCTTAAACCTTGGTAGCACACAAAATGCTGGAGGAACTCAGCAGGTGAGTAGATGCGTCTACGGAAAAGAATAAACAGAGGACGTTTCTGGCTGAGACCCTTCAGGACTGGAAATGAAGAGGGCAGAGGCCAGAAACCATAAACCTTTGCCCCCTAGATTTTTTTAAAATTACCCTTCCTTCCCTGGGGAAAAATACTGTGCGCATTTACCGTAACTCTCCTGGCATTAACACGCTGCCGTTGGAGTATGTACAGTGAGAACCTTCTCTGACTGCTCGCCCGTCCAGCTACCACTAGAACACCAGCACTCACTGCAGAGCATTCCAGCTGGAAGCCGTGTTGTAATTTCTCCAGCAGAACTACCCTTCACATATTGGAATGGTGTAACTGGAAGACCTGCACACTACGATTCAGAGGAGCCCAGAGCCCTGAGTCTGCGAGACATGGTGGAGGATTACAAATACCTGGGGATACAAATTGACAATAAACTGGACTGGTCAAAGAACACTGAGGCTGTCTACAAGAAGGGTCAGAGCCGTCTCCATTTCCTGAGGAGACTGAGGTCCTTTAACATCTGCCGGACAATGCTGAGGATGTTCTACAAGCCTGTGGTGGCCAGTGCTATCATGTTTGCTGTTGTGTGCTGGGGCAGCAGGCTGAGGGTAGCAGCCACCAACAGAATCAACAAACCCATTTGTAAGACCAGTGATGTTGTGGGGATGGAACTGGACTCTCTCACGGTGCTGTCTGAAAAGAGGATGCTGTCCAAGTTGCATGCCATCTTGGACAATATCTCCCATCCTCTACATAATGGACTGGGTGGGCACAGGAGTACATTCAGCCAGAGACTCATTCCACCGAGATGCAACACAGAGCGTCATAGGAAGTCATTCCTGCCTGTAGCCATCAAACTTTACAACTCCTCCCTTGGAGGGTCAGACACCCTGAGCCAATAGGCTGGTCCTGGACTTATTTCCTGGCATAATTTACATATTACTATTGTTACGTACCCCATAACTGGGTTGCCAAACCAGCAGAAATGGATCACTCAGTTGGAGTCTGGATTACCAGAACTAAGAAAGTTTTATTAAAGAAACAAGCAACACAGTAATCGAAAGGATAATAAATGCAACAGTTCAGCAATGATAAACACACATGTGCACAGAATTAAGATAACAGGATCAATCAAGCTCTATCGTTGTCTAGGGGTAAATGACCAATTTCAAAGTGACACAAAGTCCAGTTCAATTTAGTTCAGTTCGCAGTAATCGTTGCCATGGCGATGGACTACGTGGGGGGAAGGAGAGAGAGAACGAGAACGAATGATCATTCAAAACGGCTTCCACTCACAGACCGGCGATATTGCTCACAAGCAGCTTTCCGGGTGGGTCCTTTGTGATGTCACCTGGGGTCACCGACTGTGACCCCTCCTCCAGATGCGGTCAATCCTCTGCAGTGAACCCGGCACCCAGGCAAGGGCGGACACACACCGGGTTCCCGCTGATCGTACCTTTCCACCCTGTGCGTTTAAGGCTGATCCCGCGATCAGCCGTCCAGGAGCTTCCCACCGACTTGTGAGAGGTGCACCGCTTCCAGGGTCTCGTTACCTCGGGTGTCATGTGTGTCCTGCCTTAGCGAACCTGTCCCTTTTTATCCCCCTGCTGGGGTATCGCCTGTCCATCACTTCAAACAGTTCAGGGTTCAAAGAGGGAGCCGCTCTAGACAGCTCTCTCTCCTGTCCCTTCATTACACATCTCCAGATCGCCTGTCCATCACTTCAAACAGTTCAGGGTTCAAAGGGGGAGCCAATCTTGACAATACCCAGACTGATGGCTCCTTCATTAATTAACATCTCCAAATGCTGCTTCATTGTTCCTTATCTCTCCCTCCCCTGAGGACAGGTGGCAGACCAACTGCTGATGCCACTGGTGCTAGCCCAGGCCAGCAAACATCTTAATTTATGTGTATTCTCGTCACACTATTTAGCTATTTATGGTTTTATTACTATTTAATTATTTATGGTGCAACTGTAACGAAAACCAATTTCCCCTGGGATCAATAAAGTATGACTGACTATGTCAATAAATAATAAAAATTACTGACTGGTGAATCTCCACAGGAAGCTGCAGAGAGCTGTGGACACAGCTCAGCATGCCACGGATGTGCCCATGATTTACCGTGCTGGGTCCATTACTCCCTACAGCTTCTCACATCCATGTGCATTTGATACTTCCACAGGGGCATCTTGGAGTCCATGCCCACAACTCCCAGAAAATGTCCGCTTGGGGTGTAAAGGCATGCTTTGCTTTTCTCAGTCAGGGCTTTGAGTTCAAGAGTCAGGAAGCTGTGTTGCAACTCTATAAAAGTCTGGAGTGTTGTGTGCACTTCTGGTCACCCCATCTCAGGAAGGGAAGGAGGTGTAGGCTTTGGAGAAGGTACAGGAGAGGTTTCAGGACGTAGCCGGAATAGAGGTATAAGGAGCGGCTGGACAAACTCGGGGTTGTTTTCTCTGGAGTGGTACACCTGAGGGGAGACCTGACAAACAAAAGTGTATAAGATTATAAGGGACATAGACAGAGCATGAGAGCAGGTGGTGGATGGTCGTACGAGCAGCTGGAGCATATCACAAATCCTGGTTATGCGACCACTGACGCCAGGCGGACAATCTCTGAAGAGTATTGATAACGGTGATAACGGCTGGGAGGGGGGGGTGGTGGGAGTCGCCCATCTTGTAGAGACACAGCCCAGGAGAAGGCAATGGCAAACCACTTCTGTAGAAGAATTTGTCAAGAACAATCGTGGTCCTGGAAGGACTGTGATCAGCCAAATCGTTCGAGTCAGCACATAACAAATAACCAAGATAAGAGTATAGATAGCTGGTATTCTTTGTGTAGGGTTGAAATGTGTAGTAGGGCATGCATTTAAGGGGTGAGAGGGACAGTTCAAAGATGCATGAGGCAAGTTTTTTTGCACTGAGAGTGGTGGGTGCCTGCAGTGTGCTGCCAGGAGTGGTGCTCAGGGTGCTTAGACAGGCACGTGAATGTACAGGGAATAGGGGGACATGGACATTGTGCAGGCAGGAGGGATTTGTTTGGTCAAGCATTCAACGTTGTGGGCAGGAGGACCTGTTCCTGTCCTGTACTGCTCTGTGTTCCAAATACTTTGCATTTCTCTTCATTAAATTCCAGCTGCTATGTCTTCACACTTGCAGCCTGTTCTCGTGACAGGGCCATCTCAGTGTCTCCCAAGCTTCCTGATTGCATCAGCAGGTTTTGTAATTTTAGTTTGTACACACAAGGTTAGATCATAATATAGATCTGGAAAAACAACTTACCCTACTGAAAAATTAAAGAAGCAAACTCCTCCTTGGCGTGTACAGGGAAGAAAGTGTCTTTGCAATCAGAGGGGACGGTTAAGGCACATATAACCATATAACCATATAACAATTACAGCACAGAAACAGGCCATCTCGGGCCTTCTAGTCCGTGCCGAACTCTTACTCTCACCTAGTCCCACCAACCTGCACTCAGCCCATAACCCTCCATTCCTTTCCTGTCCATATATCTATCCAATTTAACTTTAAACGACAACATCGAACCTGCCCCAACCACTTCTGCTGGAAGCTCGTTCCACACAGCTATCTTCAGGAATGTGAATGGTGTTAGAGACGTCTGTTGTCAGTGAGATAAAAACTTGTTTATCATTATTGTTTCAGAGCAACAGTGTGAGAATTCCCTCGTCTTGCTTCAGATGATAGCACCCTCAACTTGCATCAAAGCTGTTATGCTGACCTACAAATTATGTAAATATAAGATGATGTAATATATTTTTATCATGGTTATAATGTACTGTGGTGGTGCTGCTGCTAAAAGCTGATTTTCATATCATTTATACCCGAGGTTTGTGTGCCCATGACCATAACCTCAAACCAGAATGGATTAGGGGACTTCTGTAGTTACACATTGAGGAATAAATGCAAAAATGTTGGAAATACCCAGCAGGTCATGCAGGATCTGTGGAGAGAGAAAGAAATAATAAATCAAGGTGGCGACCCTTCAAGACACAACTGTGGTGAAGGACAGCGGTCTGTACAGTACAGGAACATAACGTCTCCTGCTAATGCAATGCCAAATTAAACGCAATCCTGCACGTGATCCGTACCCCTCCATTGTCTGTGTGTCCGTGCTTCCAATTAAAATCCTCGTAAACATCCGTGTTGTATCTGCCTCCACCACAACCACAGACACCCACCACTCTCTGTTTAAAAAAACTGTGCCCCGCACATCTCCTTTCCTCACCCACCACTTGGCTCCTCTACCACTCTAAATGCAGGGAATTTCTACCCTGGGAAAAAAGTTTCTGTTTACTCGACCTCTGCCTCTCAATAGTCTCTGCCAGCCAGAGTAAACAACCCAAGTTTGTCCCGCCTTAGGGGCTCATACCCTCTAATCTAGGCAGTAGCCTGGTGACCTCTTCCGCACCCCCTCCAAAACATCCACGTCCTTCCCGTAATGGGGCAATCAGAACTATGCACAGTATATTTGGATTTTCAAAAGGCTTTTGACAAGGTCCCACACAGGAGATTAGTGTGCAAACTTAAAGCACACGGTATTGGGGGTAAGGTATTGATGTGGATGGAGAATTGGTTGGCAGACAGGAAGCAAAGAGTGGGAATAAACAGGACCTTTTCAGAATGGCAGGCGGTGACTAGTGGGGTACCGCAAGGCTCAGTGCTGGGACCCCAGTTGTTTACAATATATATTAATGACTTAGATGAGGGAATTAAATGCAGCATCTCCAAGTTTGCGGATGACATGGAGCTGGGCAGCAGTGTTAGCTGTGAGGAGGATGCAGAGTGACTTGGATAGGTTGGGTGAGTGGGCAAATTCATGGCAGATGCAATTTAATGTGGATAAATGTGAGGTGATCCACTTTGGTGGCAAAAGCAGGAAAACAGATTATTATCTGAATGGTGGCCGATTAGGAAAAGGGGAGGTGCAACGAGACCTGGGTGTCATTATACACCAGTCATTGAAAGTGGGCATGCAGGTACAGCAGGTGGTGAAAAAGGTGAATGGTATGCTGGCATTTATAGCAAGAGGATTCGAGTACAGGAGCAGGGAGGTACTACTGCAGTTGTACAAGGCCTTGGTGAGACCGCACCTGGAGTATTGTGTGCAGTTTTGGTCCCCTAATCTGAGGAAAGACATCCTTTCCATAGAGGGAGTACAAAGAAGGTTCACCAGATTGATTCCTGGGATGGCAGGACTTTCATATGATGAAAGACTGGATCGACTAGGCTTATATTTGTTGGAATTCAGAAGATTGAGGGGGGATTTTATTGAAATGTATAAAATCCTAAAGGGATTGGTCAGGCTAGATGCAGGAAGATTGTTCCCGATGTTGAGGGAGTCCAGAACAAGGGGTCACAGTTTGAGGATAAAGGGGAAGCCTTTTCGGATCGAGGTTAGGAAAAACTTCTTCACACAGAGAGTGGTGAATCTGTGAAATTCTCTGCCACAGGAAACAGTTGAGGCCAGTTCATTGGCTATATTTAAGAGGGAGTTAGATATGGCCCTTGTGGCTAAAGGGATCAGGGGGTATGGAGGGATGGCTGGTACAGGGTTCTGAGTTGGATGATCAGCCATGATCATACTGAATGGCGGTGGAGGCTCGAAGGGCCGAATGGCCTACTCCTGCACCTGTTTTCTATGTTTCTATATTTCTATGTTTACTCTGAAATGGAATTAGTTTATTATTGTCTGGTGCACCCAGACAGAGTGAAAAGCTTATCTTCCATACCGATTAGATCATTACACAGTGCACTGGGGTAGAACAAGATAAACCAATAACAGCTCCAGGGGAAGTGTAGTGCAGGTGAACAATAAAGTCCAAGATCATATCAAGGTAGATGTGAGTTCAAGAGCACTATTTATTGAAGACTATTGGGGAAATGACATGCAGCCTGACCAAAGTTTTATACAGTTGCAATATAATTTCCTGACTCTCACTCGGTGCCCCCCAAACTGGTGAAGGCAGGCATGTCATACTCATTCTTTTCCACCCTATCTAGTTCCTGAAATATTAATTGTCTTTCTCTTTCGCCAGACGCTGCCTGACCTGCTGAGTGTTTCCTGCATTTTTGGCACATTATAGCATCTGGAGAGTTTTTTTCTTTCGATTCTCATTCCATAAATGCAGTCTTGAACATCGGTGCAGGTTGGACCCCAGCCTTTCACTTTCACAGGGAAGTGTCTGATCCCGGCTGCTTCTCACTGGAATACCGTCTCGGCACGGTGACCCAATTCAATTCCCACCACTGCCTACAGGGAGTTTGTACATTCCCCCCGAGATTGCAGGAGCTTCCTTTGGGTACTCCAGTTTCCTCCCACCTACCGTACGTGTGAGGGGTAGTGAGTTGTGGGCTCGCTACGTTGGCGCCAGAAGTGTGGTGACACTTGCGGGCTGCCGCCGGCACATCCTCGGACTGTGTTGGTTGTTGATGCGAAACAACACATTTCACTTATGTTACAACGTATATAAAGTTAATCTTTAGTCTTTAGAGTACACTTGCTGTCTTGATCTTGCTGAACGTCGCTGGTACGTCCTCCTCTTGGAACGAGTCAACATCAAGATTGGGTATGTCTCAGGTGTTCAGGTGATAAATAAAATTAAATGTAGAATCTTGAGTTTATTGTCATCTGCACAGGTAGGTGTGTGCACAGGTAGATGATGCGTGCACAGGTAAATGTGTGCACAGGTAGATGATGCGTGCACAGGTAAACGTGTGCACAGGTAGATGTGTGCACAGGTAAATGTGTGCATAGGTAGATGTGTGCACAGGTAGATGATGCGTGCACAGGTAGATGATGCCTGCACAGGTAAATGTGTGCACAGGTAGATGACATCTGCACAGGTAGATGTCTGCACAGGTAAATGTGTGCACAGGTAGATGATGTCTGCACGGGTAGATGTCTGCACGGGTATATGTCTGCACAGGTAGATGTCTGCACAGGTAAATGTGTGCACAGGTAGATGATGTCTGCACAGGTAAATGTGTGTACAGGTAGATGACATCTGCACAGGTAGATGATGTCTGAACAGGTAGATGTCTCCACAGGTAGTTTTGGAATGGGGTTGGGGGTCGGAGATCGAGGAGATGTGCAGCTGAGGGGTAAAGATTGCACCAATTCAGCAGACTCCCAGCATGTGGGCAGAGGCTGGGGTGAGTGAGCCTGCGTTGTCACAATGCCTCGGGCCGGAGAGAGGTCAGAAGCAGGCTGATTATTACTGACATGTGTCATAAACTTTGTTGTTTGTGGCAGCAATACAGTGCAAGGCATAAAAATTACAACAGGCTGCAAAATACATAAATAGTGTAAAAGAGGAATAATGAGGTGTTGTTCATGGAACATTCAGAAATCTGCTTGCAGAGGAATGCACACACAGCACACAGCAAGTCGCCGGTGAGCGCAGCGGGCCAGGCAGCATCTCTAGGAAGAGGTACAGTCGACGTTTCAGGCCGAGACCCTTCGTCAGGACTAACTGAAGGAAGAGTTAGTAAGAGATTCGAAAGTGGGAGGGGGAGGGGGAGATCTGAAATGATAGGAGAAGACAGGAGAGGGAGGGATGGAGCCAAGAGCTGGACAGGTGATTGGCAAAAGGGATCTGAGAGGATCATGGGACAGGAGGTCCAGGAAGAAAGACAAGCGTGGGGGGAACCCAGAGGATGGGCAAGGAGTATAGTCAGAGGGACAGGCGGAGAAAAAGAAGAGAGAGAAAAGGAATATATATATATATAAATAATAAATAAATAAGTAACGGATGGGGTACGAGGGGGAGGTGGGGCATTAGCGGAGGTTAGAGAAGTCAATGTTCATGCCATCAGGTTGGAGGCTACCCAGACGGAATATAAGGTGTTGTTCCTCCAACCTGAGTGTGGCTTCATCTTTACAGTAGAGGAGGCCGTGGATAGACATGTCAGAATGGGAATGGGACGTGGAATTAAAACGTGTGGCCACTGGGAGATCCTGCTTTCTCTGGCGGACAGAGCGTAGGTGTTCAGTGAAACAGTCTCCCAGTCTGCGTTGGGTCTCGCCAATATATAGAAGGCCACATCGGGAGCACTGGACGCAGTATATCGCCCCAGTCGACTCACAGGTGAAGTGTCACCTCACCTGGAAGGACTGTCTGGGGCCCTGAATGGTGGTAAGGGAGGAAGTGTAAGGACATGTGTAGCACTTGTTCCGCTTACGCGGATAAGTGCCGGGAGGGAGATCGGTGGGAAGGGATGAGAGGGACGAATGGACAAGGGAGTCGCGTAGGGAGCGATCCCTGTGGAAAGCGGGGGGGGGGGAGGGAAAGATGTGCTTAGTGGTGGGGTCCTGCTGGAGGTGGCGGAAGTTATGGAGAATTATATGTTGGATCCGGAGCTAGGTGGGGTGGTAGGTGAGGACAATGGGAACCCTATTCCTAGAGGGGTGGCGGGAGGATGGGGTGAGAGCAGATGTGGATAAAATAGGAGAGATGCGTTTGAGAGCAGAGTTGATGGTGGAGGAAGGGAAGCCTCTTTCTTTAAAAAAGGACATCTCCCTCGTCCTGGAATGAAAAGCCTCATCCTGAGAGCAGATGCGGCGGAGATGGAGGAATTGCGAGAAGGGGATGGCATTTTTGCAAGAGACAGGGTGAGAAGAGGAATAGTCCAGATAGCTGTGAGAGTCCGTAGGCTTATAGTAGACATCAGTAGATAAGCTGTCTCCAGAGATAGAGACAGAAAGATCTAGAAAGGGGAGGGAGGTGTCAGAAATGGACCAGGTAAACTTGAGGGCAGGGTGAAAGTTGGAGGCAAAGTTAATGAAGTCAACGAGCTATGCATGCGTGCAGGAAGCAGCGCCAATGCAGTCGTCGATGTAGCGAAGGAAAAGTGGGGGACAGATACCAGTATAGGCTTGGAGCATGGATTGTTCCACAAAGTACTTGGAGTACTGTCACTTGGAGCTCAGTTCTGGTCACCTCACTACAGGAAGGATGTGGAAACTATAGAAAGGGTGCAGAGGAGATTTACAAGGATGTTGCCTGGATTGGCGAGCATGCCTTATGAGAATAAGTTGAGTGAACTCGGCCTTCTTTCCTTGGAGCGACGGAGAATGAGAGGTGACCTGACAGAGATGATGAGAGGCATTGATCGTGTGGACAGTCAGAGGCTTTTTCCCAGGGCTGAAATAGCTAGCATGAGAGGACACAGTTTTAAGGTGCTTGGAAGTAGGTACAGAGGAGATGTCAGGGGTAAGTTTTTTATGTAGAGAGTGGTGAGTGTGTGGAATGGGCTGCCGGCGACGGTGGTGGAGGCGGATACATAGAAACATAGAAACATAGAAAATAGGTGCAGGAGTAGGCCATTCGGCCCTTCGAGCCTGCACCGCCATTTATTATGATCATGGCTGATCATCCAACTCAGAACCCAGCCTTCCCTCCATACCCCCTGACCCCTGTAGCCACAAGGGCCATATCTAACTTCCTTTTAAACATAGCTAATGAACTGGCCTCAACAGTTTGCTGTGGCAGAGAATTCCACAGATTCACCACTCTCTGTGTGAAGAAGTTTTTCCTAACCTCGGTCCTAAAAGGCTTCCCCTCTATCCTCAAACTGTGACCCCTCGTTCTAGACCTCCCCAACATCGGGAACAATCTTCCTGCATCTAGCCTGTCCAATCCCTTTAGGATCTTATACGTTTCAATCAGATCCCCCCTCAATCTTCTAAATTCCAACGAGTACAAGCCCAGTTCATCCAGTCTTTCTTCATATGAAAGACCTGCCATCCCAGGAATCAATCTGGTGAACCTTCTTTGTACTCCCTCTATGGCAAAGATGTCTTTCCTCAGATTAGGGGACCAAAACTGCACACAATACTCCAGGTGTGGTCTCACCAAGGCCTTGTACAACTGCAGTAGTACCTCCCTGCTCCTGTACTCGAATCCTCTCGCTATAAATGCCAGCATACCGTTCGCCTTTTTCACCGCCTGCTGTACCTGCATGCCCACTTTCAATGACTGGTGTATAATGACACCCAGGTCTCGTTGCACCTCCCCTTTTCCTAATCGGCCACCATTCAGATAATAATCTGTTTTCCTATTTTTGCCACCAAAGTGGATAACTTCACATTTATCCACATTAAATTGCATCTGCCATGAGTTTGCCCACTCACCCAACCTATCCAAGTCACCCTGCATCCTCTTAGCATCCTCCTCACTGCTAACACTGCCACCCAGCTTCGTGTCATCCGCAAACTTGGAGATGCTGCATTTAATTCCCTCTTCCAGGTCATTAATATATATTGTAAACAACTGGGGTCCCAGCACTGAGCCTTGCGGTACCCCACTAGTCACCGCCTGCCATTCTGAAAAGGTCCCGTTTATTCCCACTCTTTGCTTCCTGTCTGCTAACCAATTCTCCACCCACACCAATACCTTACCCCCAATACCGTGTGCTTTAAGTTTGCACACTAATCTCCTATGTGGGACCTTGTCAAAAGCCTTTTGAAAATCCAAATATACCACATCCACTGGTTCTCCCCTATCCACTCTACTAGTTACATCCTCAAAAAATTCTATGAGATTCGTCAGACATGATTTTCCTTTCACAAATCCATGCTGACTTTGTCCGATCATTTCACCGCTTTCCAAATGTGCTGTTATCACATCCTTGATAACTGACTCCAGCAGTTTCCCCACCACCGACAGGCTAACCGGCCTATAATTCCCCGGTTTCTCTCTCCCTCCTTTTTTAAAAAGTGGGGTTACATTAGCCACCCTCCAATCCTCAGGAACTAGTCCAGAATCTAACGAGTTTTGAAAAATTATCACTAATGCATCCACTATTTCTTGGGCCACTTCCTTAAGCACTCTGGGATGCAGACCATCTGGCCCTGGGGATTTATCTGCCTTCAATCCCTTCAATTTACCTAACACCACTTCCCTACTAACATGTATTTCGCTCAGTTCCTCCATCTCACTGGACCCTCTGTCCCTTACTATTTCTGGAAGATTATTTATGTCCTCCTTAGTGAAGACAGAACCAAAGTAATTATTCAATTGGTCTGCCATGTCCTTGCTCCCCATAATCAATTCACCTGTTTCTGTTTGCAGGGGACCTACATTTGTCTTTATCAGTCTTTTCCTTTTTACATATCTATAAAAGCTTTTACAGTCCGTTTTTATGTTCTCTGCCAGTTTTCTCTCATAATCTTTTTTCCCCTTCCTAATTAAGCCCTTTGTCCTCCTCTGCTGAACTCTGAATTTCTCCCAGTCCTCAGGTGAGCCACTTTCTCTGGCTAATTTGTATGCTACTTCTTTGGAATTGATACTATCCCTAATTTCTCTTGTCAGCCACGGGTGCACTACCTTCCTTGATTTATTCTTTTGCCAAACTGGGATGAACAATTGTTGTAGTTCATCCATGCAACCTTTAAATGCCTGCCATTGCATATCCACCGTCAATCCTTGAAGTGTCATTTGCCAGTCTATCTTAGCTAATTCATGTCTCATACCTTCAAAGTTACCCCTCTTTAAGTTCAGAACCTTTGTTTCTGAATTAACTACGTCACTCTCCATGTTAATGAAGAATTCCACCATATTATGGTCACTCTTACCCAAGGGGCCTCTCACGACAAGATCGCTAATTAACCCTTCCTCATTGCTCAAAACCCAGTCTAGAATAGCCTGCTCTCTAGTCGGTTCCTCGACATGTTGGTTCAAAAAACCATCCCGCATACATTCCAAGAAATCCTCTTCCTCAGCACCTTTACCAATTTGGTTCACCCAGTCTACATGTAGATTGAAGTCACCCATTATAACTGCTGTTCCTTTATTGCACACATTTCTAATTTCCTGTTTAATACCATCTCCGACCTCACTACTACTGTTAGGTGGCCTGTACACAACTCCCACCAGCGTCTTCTGCCCCTTAGTGTTACGCAGCTCTACCCATATCGATTCCACATCTTCCCGGCTTATGTCCTTCCTTTCTATTGCGTTAATCTCTTTTTTAACCAGCAACGCCACCCCACCTCCCCTTCCTTCGTGTCTATCCCTCCTGAATATTGAATATCCCTGAACGTTGAGCTCCCATCCCTGGTCACCCTGGAGCCATGTCTCTGTGATCCCAACTATATCATAATCATTAATAACAATCTGCACTTTCAATTCATCCACCTTATTACGAATGCTCCTTGCATTGACACATAAAGCCTTCAGGCACTCTTTTACAACTCTCTTAGCCCTTTTTAATGCTTGCCCTGGATTTGTCGGCCTGCCACTTTTACTTTTCCCCTTTGTACTTTTTGCTTCTACGCTCACTTTACACCCCTCTGTCTCTCTGCACTGGTTCCCATCCCTCTGTTGTGAACTAACCTCCTCACACCTAGCCGCTTTAATTTGATTCCCACCCCCCAACCATTCTAGTTTAAAGTCACCTCAGTAGCCCCCGCTAATCTCCCTGCCAGGATATTGGTCCCCCGAGGATTTAAGTGTAACCCGTCCTTTTTGTACAGGTCACACCTGCGCCAAAAGAGGTCCCAATGATCCAAAAACTTGAATCCCTGCCCCCTGCTCCAATCCCTCAGCCACGCATTTATCCTCCACCTCATCGCATTCCTACTCTCACTGTCGCGTGGCACAGGCAGTAATCCCGAGATTACTACCTTTGCGGTCCTTTTTCTCAACTCCCTTCCTAGCTCCCTATATTCTTCTTTCAGGACCTCATCCCTTTTCCTACCTATGTCATTGGTACCTATATGTACCAGGACCTCTGGCTCTTCACCCTCCCACTTCAGGATATCTTGGACACGATCAGAAATATCCCGGACCCTGGCACCAGGGAGGCAAACTACCATCCGAGTCTCTGGACTGCGTCCACAGAATCGCCTATCTGACCCCCTTACTATCGAGTCCCCTATCACAACTGCCCTCCTCTTCCTTGCCCTACCCTTCTGAGCTACAGGGCCAGACTCTGTGCCGGAGGCAGGGCCACTGTCGCTTCCCCCGGGTAAGCTGTCCCCCCCAACAGTACTCAAACAGGAGTACCTGTTGTTAAGGGGCACAGCCGCCGGGGTACTCCCCATCACCTTCCTTTTCCCCTTCCCCCTCCTAACCGTGACCCACTTGTCTGCCTCCCGTGGCCCCGGCGTGACCACCTGCCTTCCACTCCTCTCTATCACCTCCTCACTCTCCCTGACCAGACGAAGGTCATCGAGCTGCAGCTCCAGTTCCGTAACGCGGTCCCTTAGGAGCTGCATCTCGATGCACTTGGCGCAGATGTAGACGTCCGGGAGGCTTGGAGACTCCAGGGCCTCCCACATCCGACACCGAGAACAGCAAACTGCCCTCACAGTCATAATGCCCCTCTCCTCAAATAGCAACAGAAAATGAATGTCAAACCTTCCTCCCCTCGCCCGCTTCCGCCTAAGCCCGGTGAGCCGAAGCCCTTAAGTCTTCACTCTGCTCCCGGCTCACTCCGCAGCCCGCAAACTACGCTGCCCGCTCTATGAGGCTCTGTTCCTTTTAAATCTGCCGCGCTGCACTGCCCGACGTCACACGCCTGCGCAGTCCCGCCTCTCAGAAAGCCGTTGGAGAAAAAAAAATAACGAAAATTTCAAAAATCTCTTTTTCGGCACTCCCACTCAGACTCTCAGACTCCTTCTTCGAATCAAATCCGAAGCAGGATGTCTGCCCTTTTAAATCTGCCGCGCTGCACTGCCCGACGTCACACGCCTGCGCAGCCCCGCCTCTCAGAAAGCCGTTGGAGAAAAAAAAATAACGAAAATTTCAAAAATCTCTTTTTCGGCACTCCCACTCAGACTCTCAGACTCCTTCTTCGAATACGATAGGGTCTTTTAAGAGACTCCTGGATAGGTACATGGAGCTCAGGAAAATAGAGGGCTATGGGTAACCCTAGTAATTTCTAAGGTAAGGATATGTTCAGCACAGCTTTGTGGACCAAAGGGCCTGTATTGTGCTGTAGGTTTTTTCTGTTTCTATGTCTCAAATAGTGAGGTGGTGTTTATGGGTTCATGGACCAATCAGAAATCTGTTGGCAGAAGAGGAGATATTATTCCCAAAGTGTTTTCAGGCTCCTGTACTTCCTCTCCGATGGTGGTAGTTAGAAGGGGGCGTGTCCCCAATGGTGAATGTTCTTAATGATAGATATCACCTTCTTGAGACACTGCTTCTTGAAAATATCCTAAATAGTTCAAAGGTTCATTTATTATCGA
This sequence comes from Mobula hypostoma, assembly GCF_963921235.1. Classification (NCBI taxonomy): domain Eukaryota; kingdom Metazoa; phylum Chordata; class Chondrichthyes; order Myliobatiformes; family Myliobatidae; genus Mobula; species Mobula hypostoma. The sequence continues at coordinate 247,526,411 of NC_086098.1, forward strand.
AGTATTCAACGCTGAAATTCTTCTTCTCCAGGTAGCCATGAAACCAAGAAAGAAAAGAAAGGCAGCACGATCTTCAACCCCCAAATCCCTCCTCCTGGCACAAAAAATGAGAAAGATCAGGCAAAAAAACACAGAATATAAAAAAACTGTAAGACTGGGGGGAGTCTATAGTCCAAGTCCACATCCAAAACGCAGAAAACCTGGGTAACACTCTATGGGCACAGAGTGGCAGACCCTCTCCTCTCTGGTAGAAGAGCGATTAAAAGACAGGCAGCCGACACTCACCCTCCGTACACTCGCCTCGAAGCTTCAATCTCCCTCGTTGCTTTAACTGGCAAAATGGAGTCAAACGTCAGCTTGTTCCCCGGCCCGCCATGCGTAGTGTGGAGGGTTGTGCCTGTGATGGAGCTGGCTGAGCCTACAATCCTTTACAGCTTCTTTCAATCGGTGATGCCATCAGACTGAATGATCTCCACCATTACATCTATAGGAATCTGCTGGTGATGTAATCAAATAATGCAACAGCTCAGGCCCAGGGGCTCCTGCTCACTCTGACAGGTTGCACAAGGCAGCTGCTTTGAACTTGTGCATGAATGATATAAGATGGTTTCACAAGCCAGTTGCGGTTCAGGAAGGTGGCTGCCTGATGGGACTGGCATTCAATGTGAGCAGCTCCTCACTGTACACTCCCAGTGCTCTCAGCCCCACCTTCTCAGTGCTGGCCCCACCCATGTTCCAGAGCTTATCGTCCCACTCACTGCTCACTGCACTCTACCAAACTGCCTCTAGGTGTGCGACTGACATCGAGGGGAGCCATTTGGGCCATCGAGTCCATGCCAGCTCACACTCCCCTCATAACTGCAGGACTCCCTAAAGGTTAACTAGCAAGTCGAGCTGGTAGTAAGGCTGGCCAATGCTGTGTTAGCATTCATTTTCAGAGGACTGATGGAGAAGAATGAGGAAGTGGGGGGAGGGATCTCATTAAAACCTGCTGAATATTGAAGGGCCGAGATAGAGTGGGCATGGAGAAGTTGTTTCCGATAGTGGGGGGGTCTAGGACCAGAGGGCACAGTCTCAGAGTAGAAGGATGCCTATTTAGTACAGAGATGAGGAGGAATTTCTTTAGCCAGATGGTGAATCTGTGGAATTCGTTGCCACAGGCAGCTGTGGAGGCCAAGTCATTGGGTATATTTAAAGTGCAGACAGATAGGTTCTTGATTAGCAAGAGCGTCAGAGCTTATGGGGAGAAGACAGGAGAATGGGATTGAGAGGGATAATAAATCATAATAAATCACCTGTGATGGAGCTGACTCAATGGGATGTATGGCCCAGTTCTGCTCCTGTGTTTTATGGTCTAATTTTCCTTGTGACACCTTCCCCCCGTGTTCCCATAAACCTCCCACACATCCTAGCACACATGTACCATGGCCCATTAACCCTCTGACCCCTCACCCTGTTAGGCTGTGGGAGGAAACCTGTGCAGTCGCAGTGAGAACCAGGACACGCCAGGACATGCCCATTTCTCACTGTTACCGCCAGGTAGGAGATACAGAAGCCTGAAGGCACACACTCAGCGATTCAGGAACAGCTTCTTCCCCTCTGCCATCCGATTCCTAAATGGACATTGAACCCCTGAACACTACCTCACGACTTTTTCCTAAAGTTCTGTTTTGGCACTACTCAGCTTAGTTTAACTATTTAATATACAAATATACTGGTTACTTACTGCAATTCAGTCTTTTTTCCTATATTTATTTTGTGTTGCATTGTACAGCTGCCTCAAAGTTAACAAATTTCACGCCATATGCCGGTGATATTAACCTGATTCTGGTTCTGATCCGGCAAAAAACCGAGTCAGAGTCTGAATCGGGTTTGTTCGTTTTCACTGACTGGTCTGAGGTGAAATTTGTTGTTATATGCCTGCAGTACAGAGCAAAGACATACAATCACTATAGATTGCGTAATAAATTAATAGAGCAAAAATGAAAGGCATAATGAGGTGTTGTTCATGGGTTCATGGACCGGTCAGAAATCTGATGACAGAGGGATAGTGAGGTGTTGTTCCCGGGTTTATGGACTGGTCAGGAATCTGATGCCAGAGGGATAGTGAGGTGGTGATCATGGACCGGTCGGAAATCTGATGACAGAGGGATAATGAGGTGTTGTTCATGGGTTTATGGACCGGTCAGAAATCTGATGACAGAGGGATAGTGAGGTGTCGTTCATGGGTTTATGGACCGGTCAGGAATCTGATGACAGAGGGATAGTGAGGTGTTGTTCATGGGTTTATGGACCGGTCAGAAATCTGATGACAGAGGGATAGTGAGGTGTTGTTCATGGGTTTATGGACCGGTCAGAAATCTGATGACAGAGGGATAGTGACGTGTTGTTCATTGGTTTATGGACCGGTCAGGAATCTGATGACAGAGGGATAGTGAGGTGTTGTTCATTGGTTTATGGACCGGTCAGGAATCTGATGACAGAGGGATAGTGAGGTGTTGTTCATTGGTTTATGGACCGGTCAGGAATCTGATGACAGAGGGATAGTGAGGTGTTGTTCATGGACCGGTCAGAAATCTGATGACAGAGGGATAGTGAGGTGTTGTTCATGGGTTTATGGATCGGTCAGAAATCTGATGACAGAGGGATAGTGAGGTGTTGTTCATGGACCGGTCAGAAATCTGATGACAGAGGGATAGTGAGGTGGTGTTCATGGGTTTATGGACCGGTCAGAAATCTGATGACAGAGGGGAGGAAGCTGTTCCTGAATCATTGTGTGTGGGTCTTCGATAAAGTGCCACATAAAAGACTTTCCCATAAGATAAGGATGCAGAGAGTTGGGGGATGATGTATTAGTGTGGATACAGGTGTGGTTGACTAATAGAAAGCTGAGGGTGGGATACATGGGTGTTTCTCTAGTTGGCAATCATGGTGAGCGGTGTGCCACAGGGGTTGGTGCTGGGCCTGCAACTGTTCACGATGTGCATTAAGGATCTGGAAGAGGGGACCGGGTGTTGTGTATCTAAGTTTGCTGATGAGACTAAATTGAGTAGAAAAGCAAATTGTGCAGAAAATATGGAGAGTCTGCAGAGAGATATAGAGAGGTTAAGTGAGTGGGCAAGGGTCTGGCAGATGGAATGTAACGTCGGTAAATTTGAGGTCACCCACTTTGAAAGGAAGATTGAAAGAGCAGATTATTATTTAAATGGTAAAAGAATTACAGCACACGGCTATGCAGAGGGATTTGGGAGTACTTCTCCATGAGTCACAAAAGGTCGGTTTGCAGGCTACAAGAAGGCAAACGGGACGTTAGAGGGGTGAATTTAAGAGCAGGGAGGTCATGCTGCAACTGTACAGGGTACTGGTGAGGCTGCACCTGGAGTACTGCGTGAAGCTCCAGAGATGAGCTCCAGAGACTATGGGGAGAGATTGAGTCACCTGGGACTGTACTTGCTGGAATGCAGAAGAATGAGAAACATATAAAATTATGAAAGGGACAGATAAGATAGAGGCAGGAAAGTTGTTTCCACTGACAGCTGAGACTAGAGCTAGGGGACATAGCCACAAGATTCGGGGGAGTAGATTTAGGACGGAGATGAGGAGGAACTGCTTTTCCCAGAGGGTGGTGAATCTGTGGAATTCTCTGCCCAATGAAGCAGTGGAGGCTTCCTCAGTAAATATATTTAAGACAAAGTTGGATAGATTTTTGCACAGTAGGGAGATTAAGGGTGATGGGGAAAAGGCAGGTAGGTGGAGATGAGTTCATGGCCAGATCAGCCATGATCTGATTGAATGGCAGAGGAGGCTCGATGGGCCAGATGGCCGACTCCTGCTCCTATTTTTTATGTTCTTATGTCTTCAGGTTCCTGGACCTCCTCCCTGATAGTAGTGGCAAGAAGAAGGCATATCCCAGAAGGTGAAAGTTCTTAGTGATGGATCCCATCTTCCTTAGGCACCATCTTTTGAAGGTGCCTTGATGGTGGGGAGGGTTATGTCTGTGGTGGAGCCGGCTGAAGTCTACAATCTTATGCATTGAAGCCTCCAAACCAGACAGTGATGCTTCCCACTATACGTGTGTAGAAATTTGTAAGAGCCTTTGGTGACATTCCAAAACTCCTCAGACTCCTAATGAAGTAGAGCTTCCGGCATGCCTTCTTCATGATTGTCTAAGTTGCATGCCATCGTGGACAATGTCTCCCATCCACTACATAATGTACTGGGTGGGCACAGGAGTACATTCAGCCAGAGACTCATTCCACCGAGATGCAGCACAGAGCGTCATAGGAAGTCATTCCTGCCTGTGGCCATCAGACTTTACAACTGCTCCCTTGGAGGGTCAGACACCCTGAGCCAATAGGCCGGTCCTGGATTTATTTCCTGGCATAATTTACATATTACTATTTAACTATTTATGGTTCTATTACTATTTATTATTTATGGTGCAACTGTAACAAAAACCTATTTCCCCCGGGATCAATAAAGTATGACTATGACTATGACATCTATGTGTTAGGGCCCAGTGTAGATGCTCCGAGAAGGTGATGCCTAGTTATTATTTCCGGATCTAAAACAGAATTCTGTGAGAGCTCAGAGGGTCGGCGGCATCTGTGGAGGCAGAACATGAGTCGAATCTTCAGCGTGACATGTAATAAAATGCTGGAGGAACTCAGCAGGTCGGGCAGCGTCAATGGAGGAGAATAAACAGTCAACATTTCAGGCTGAGACCCTTCATCAGGATTGAAAATGAAGGGGGAAGTTGACCTGCCCTGGTCCTAATCATAGCTGTAAACATGAGGAGGGTGTGTCAGGGTCTTTGCTTTCTCAGAAACTTAAAAAGTTATAGCATGTTGTGGAGATGGTATCACAGTGGCAGAATCTCGAATGAGAGGATAGTTGTGTGATTATACGGTGCTTATTTAACACTGAGACTTATCACACAGGGTAGAGAATCTCTGGAATGTACTGCCCTGGAGGGTTGTCGAGGCAGGATAACTGAAGAGATAAGTTTTTGTAAGATAAGAAAAAAGACAGCAGGGAAGAACTTTGAACAGTAAAGACCAAGAAGGGTCTTGGCCCAAAACTATTTCCTTTCCTCCATAGATAGTGTCTGACTTGCTGAGTTCCTCTGTGTGTGTGTGTGTGTTTGTTCAGGGCGACAGACTTTCATCAGGATTAGCAAGAGGGAGATAAGGCCAACAACTTCAAACTGCAGAGAAGCAGAGAGGTGGGAGGGGAGAACAAAAGAGAATGCAGGAGGATTTTGATTTGTGACTACTTGATCAATATCTTCAAACTCCTGGGCGTTAACATCTCAGATAGCCTGTCCTGGGCCCAACACATATCAGTCTCCCCCGTAACTATAACCCTCCCCGTCTGTCTCCCCCCGTAACTATAACCCTCCCCGTCAGTCTCCCCCATAACTATAACCCTCCCCGTCAGTCTCCCCTGTAACTGTAACCCTCCCCGGCAGTCTCCCCCGTAACTATAACCCTCCCCATCAGTCTCCCCCTCGTAACTATAACCCTCCCCGTCAGTCTCCCCCCATAACTATAACCCTCCCCGTCAGTCTCCCACTCGTAACTATAACCCTCCCCGTCAGTCTCCTCAGTAACTATAACCCTCCCCGTCAGTCTCCCCCATAACTATAACCCTCCCCGTCAGTCTCCCCCATAACTATAACCCTCCCCGTCAGTCTCCCCGTAACTATAACCTTCCCTGTCAGTCTCCTCGTAAGTATAACACTCTCCGTGAGTCTCTCCCCGTAACTACAAGCTTCCTGGTCGGTCTCTCCCCGTGACTATCACTGCTGTGGCGATTAATGAGGCTCATCAGTGTGTTCACTTTCTCAGGTGCCTGAGCAGATGCGACCTGTCCACGAGGATTCTCTCAGACTTCAAAAGATGTGCTGCAGGAAGTATCCTGACCGGGTTCATCTCAACGTGGAACGGCAGAGGCTCTGCCCGTGACCGCGAGGCATTGCAGAGAGTTGTGAACACAGCTCAGCACATCACAGAAACTCCACCTACACTTCTTGCTGCCTCGGTAAGGCAGCCAGCAGAGTCAGAGACCCCACACACCCCACGCACCCCGAGATGTTCTTCTTCTCCCCCCTCCCACCAGGCAGAACATATATAAGCCTTAAAGCACCTACAGCTTCTACCCTGCTAATCATTGACCAGCTCCTTAGACCTCACAATCTACCTCGTCGTGACCCTCGCACCTTATTCTCTGTCTGCACTGCACTCTCTCTGTAACTGTCACACTCTATTCTGCAATCTGTTGCAACGACCTGGGAAAGGTTTCGCTGCTAATGGAATGGTTTCTCTGTAGTGCAGTGTTTGGGTTATGACTAGAGATAGCGGGGGGCTTTGGAATGTGCGCCAGCCAATGAGGAGAGATGTTTTTCCTTCTTGTGCGCCCGAGCAAAAGTTTTGCGGGCTTTTGTTCAGCGGAAGATGGAGAGAGAAGATGCCAGAACGGGGAAGTCGTAGACTGCAGGATGGAGTGGACCTGGAATGGGGTCGGGAGTCGACGACACCCAGGGGGAAATGGATGGAGAATGAACAGACAGGGAAACAGTGAGCTCCAGCGTGTGCATTATACTGGTTCATGAAGAAGTGCCATTTTTCTCTTTTGTTTCTTTACTAACCCTGTAGTCAAATTAAGAATTATAAAGCTCCATTGTTTAATTGCATATTGTGTACTGTTTGTTATTTTGAGGTACTGATTTGTAACAGGGGACACATCACACAGCATCCACACAAACAAGTTTTCTCAAGTTTGGCTGGGCTAGGCTGCCTTCCCCTAGATTAAGCCGCTAGCCGGACCGAGGCTATTATAGCTTTTCCCTTGTACCAGCTTGATGTACCGATGCAAAGTTTCTCTCTGAACCTCGGCACAAGTGACAATAATAAACCAATTTTCCAAATCAGCAGGTTACCTGCACTTGCAGGTCAAGGATTCCTGCCACTGAACACTCCCTTCTTCTGGGAGGAGATACAGGGGCTTGAAAACCCTGAACAGCAGCTCTTCCCCACCGCTGAACCAGGCTGGCTAATTAGACCCTGGCTTTTAACAAGCAGGCGTACCTCATAACGTACCATGTCTGTGCAACCTGCCGGGGTGGGTTAGTCGCCAATCACTAGCAACACACACAAAATGCCGGAGGAACTCGGCAGGTCAGACAGAGGGGAATAAACATTCAGTGTTTTGGATCCAGACCCTTCAGTGCAGCTGAAAAGGAAGGGAACAGAAGCCAAAGCAAGGTGGCAGTGGGGTGAGGGCATGGAGACCAAAGCTGGCAGCTGAAAGTCATAGTACTTTATTGATCCTGGGGGAAATTGGTTTTCGTTACAGTTGCACCATAAATAATTAAATAGTAATAAAACCATAAATAATTAAATAGTAATATGTAAATTATGCCAGGAAATAAGTCCAGGACCAGCCTATTGGCTCAGGGTGTCTGACCCTCCAAGGGTGGAGTTGTAAAGTTTGATGGCCACAGGCAGAAATGACTTCCTATGACGCTCTGTGCTGCATCTCGGTGGAATGAGTCTCTGGCTGAATGTACTCCTGTGCCCACCCAGTACATTATGTAGTGGATGGGAGACATTGTCCAAGATGGCATGCAACTTGGACAGCATCCTCTTTTCAGACACCACCGTCAGAGAGTCCAGTTCCATCCCCACAAAAGGTGAGGGGGAAGATGGGTATGTGGGGAAGGGGATGAAGTGAGAAGCTGGAAAGAAACCTGCCATCTGGGCCATGCCAGTGTGGGGCAATGTACAGTGTGTTGTAGAAAATGTACAGAATTCACAACCACTGATATGAGTTGGGGTTCACTTGAAGAGGCTGGTCTCACATGATGATGTAATTATGTAAAGGACTTTTACTGCACTTTGTGTTCAGTGTTTGGAGTACAATAACTGAGTTGTTCTTAAACACAAAATGCCTCACACTGTTTTTATTTGCGAAAACCTACCTTGGTGACGCCGATGCTCTGGGACAATTCCAGAGTTATTGAACGTGTCGACCAGTGCAGGCGCTTTGAAACCGCCGGAGTCTGGCAGCAAAACGCCGTCGCTTGTTTTGTACAAGCCGAGCCCCATTCGGGCTGCGGGAAATCACCACCGACAACACCAGATAATTCCACATGGTAGTGTCACTCAGCAACTCCACGGCTGTGAGAGTGGTGGGTCTGTTAGAACCCCCACCTGGACACGATAAATACCGATGGCTGAAAACTCACCTTTTACAGAGCTCTGGACTATCGGAGTCTGAGATCGCCAAACAGTTGCTCCCCTTGCCCGGTCTCGGCGATGCTGGGCCACTAGAGCTAACGGACCACGTGTGTACCTCCTGGGAAATCACCATCTTTGTTTTATTTTTAAAGAACTCTTCATTCGGCAAATGCCTGATCAGGTTTGTGTAGCCCTCACTAATACAGCTTGGTAAAGAGGCCGATAGCCTACACTCAGCCGGGCAGCAGTGCATCATTCCTCCTCCTTTCTCTACCTCAGTAAGCTCGGTCAGCAGGGTCTCCAAGACACGTACGCCCATGACTGTGAAATGGTGACACCGGGCCTGTGTTTTTACCACGTTCGCTCTGGTACAAACGCTAGGAAGAGCTGACCACCTGGCAGCTTCGACAGTGCCAGCGCATCGGGACATCAGAGCCTGTAAACACCGTGGGTTCCAGCTGCAAGCTCGCCTACTGTTCATCGCAGCCACCCTCTCAGAGCGACGCCTCCTGTGTGGCACGGGCTATCGAGTGAGTGTGCTACCAGCATCGCCTATCGAGGAGAAGGCAAAGAGCGAGAAGGCCTCACTGGAGGCCGCCAACAGCAGCAAGATCCAGACTTACGGGACACAACGGGCGACACTCAGCCTCAGTGGGCGACGGTACACATGGGACTTTGTCCTGGCTGGAGTGGCTGGACCTCTGCTCCATGTGGATTTCCTGACACCTTAACAAGGTCACCGTCCCCGATCGTTACCCAGTCCCACACATCCACGACTTTGCAGCACGTTTAGCTGGAAAGTTATTTTTTCCCAAAGTCAGTCTAGTCAGGTGCCTGTGTGCTCAGAGGACATTCCCAAAACAGCTGTGATAATCCCATTTGACCTCTTTGAGTTTCTGCACATTCTGTTTGAGCAGAAAAATACAGCCCAAACTTTCCGATGGCTGACGGACTCTGTATTAAAAGCAACACATATCAAGGTTGCTGGTGAACGCAGCAGGCCAGGCAGCATCTGTAGGAAGAGGTACAGTTGAAGTTTCAGGCCGAGACCCTTCGTCAGGACTAACTGAAGGAAGAGCTAGTAAGAGATTGGAAAGTGGGAGGGGGAGGGGGAGATCCAAAATGATAGGAGAAGACAGGAGGGGGAGGGATGGAGCCAAGAGCTGGACAGGTGATAGGCAAAGGGGATATGAGAGGATCATGGGACAGGAGGTCTGGGGAGAAGGAAAAGGGGGAGGGGGAAAACCCAGAGGATGGACAAGGGGTATAGTGAGAGGGACAGAGGGAGAGAAAGGAGAGTGAGAGAAAGAATGTGTGTATATGAATAAATAATGGATGGGGTACGAGGGGGAGGTGGGGCATTAGTGGAAGTTAGAGAAGTCAGTGTTCATGCCATCAGGTTGGAGGCTACCCAGACGGAATATAAGGTGTTGTTCCTCCAACCTGAGTGAGGCTTCATCTTTACAGTAGAGGAGGCCGTGGATAGACATGTCAGAATGGGAATGGGATGTGGACTTAAAATGTGTGACCACTGGGAGATCCTGCTTTCTCTGGCGGACAGAGCGTAGGTGTTCGACTGAGAGATGGCTTTGCTGAACACCAACGCTCTGTTTCCCTGAAACGTCGACTGTACCTCTTCCTAGAGATGCTGCCTGGCCTGCTGCGTTCACCAGCAACTTTGACGTCTGTTGCTTGAATTTCCAGCATCTGCAGAATTCCTGTTGTCTGTATTAAAAGACCCAGATTTTCTTTTATTTACCTTGATGACATACTTGTCACCAATGCATCCAAATCCAAACACATATTTCATCTCCATTCACTGTTTGAGTGCTTAAGCTGACATGGGTTGATTATTAACCCTGCTAAACGCCGGTTTGGGTTGTCAACCATTGACTCCCTCAGCCATCGCATCTCCACAGAAGGTGTGAAACGCCTTCTATCAGAAGTACAGCCTTTATGGATTTCCCACCACCTGACACTACTCAAAAACGACAGGGTTAATACCCCTAATCACGTGCTGGAGTGGTCAGAGGACATGACCGGGGCATTTGGTGATACTAAACGCGCTCTTTCTAATGCCAGCCTACCGTTGCACCCTCTCCCCATCGCACCTGTAGCCATTACTACTGAGGCTTCCAACTCGGCTGTGGGTGCAGAGCATAAACAGTTGGTTGGAGGAGTGTGGCAGCTGCTCGCCTTCTCTAGCTAGCAGCTCCATCCTCCTGACAGGAAACACAGCACATTTGCCCGTGAGTTTCTCAGTCTCTATCTGGATGTCCACCATTTTTGTTTTCTTCCAGAGGGTCGCCATTTCACAGCGTTCGTTGACCACAAACCCCTCGTGCGCACGATGGCCAAAACATCAGGACCTTGGTCTGCACGGGAGTAACGCCAACTGGTCTACATAGCAGAGTTCACAACTGATATACAACAATGGATACGGCCGGCCACTGAGGCCAAACACATAGGGATTGACTATGCTGGCATAGCAGCCAGCCAAGTTATTGACCCAGAGGTCCAGGCTTACTGGTCAGGAGTCATGGGCCTGTAGCTGGCTGACATTAAGTTTGGCGTAGCTGAGGCTTCTCTCCTGTGCGATGTCTCAACCAGCTGCCCTCGCCCCATAGTGGCCGCTAACTGGAGACAGACTGTTTTCGACTCCATATATGGCCTCTCGCATCCGGGCCGGAAACTGGTTACACTAAAGTCTGTGTGACACGGCCTTAGTCAGGACGTGAGTGTTTAGACTGCGGCCCGTGTGAAATGTCCGTCGGCAAAAATTAACCATCATGTTCCGGCGTCATTGGCACCTTTTGAGATCCCTGATCGATGATTTGACCACATCAATATGGACCTTCACATCTCTCTCCCTCCACCGCTCCTCCGTGGTTTCACGCTCCTCCTCATCATGGTGGACCGAGCTTGTCTCTCTAGCACTGACGATGGCCGCAGACTTGGTCTGGGAGCTCACCAGCACCTGGGTTGCTCGGTTTGTCACCCCTCCTGATCTGACTGAGGTCCCCAATTCACATCAGACCTCTGGGGTGCGATGGTCCAGTACCTCAGTGTTAGGCTACATCGCACCACGGCGTATCACTCGCAGTCCAGTGGCCATTGCGAGCGGTTTCACCGCTCCTTAAAGGCTGCTCTGAGGACTTCCCTATGGATGAGTGTTGGCGTGATCGTCTCCTGTGGGTCCTGCTGGGGATCAGACCAGCTCCGAAAGGGGACCTGCTGATGTCCGCGGCTGAGTTGGTAAACGGGGAGCCGTTACGAGTGCCAGGTGACTTTATTCCTGACACCACGACCGTCTGATCTGCTTCTCAACAGTGATCCACCCTCCTCAGTAAATTCAATTCCTTTTCACTATTCCTCCCTCCCATCATGGCGTTCCTAGATTCCGCCTCGTTTGTTTTCATCCGCTATAATTCACAGCAACATTCCTTAGGCTCCCTGTTCCACATTTTGGAATGGAGAGAAAAGGCTTATCGTAGATAAGAGGCATGAAGGAGGTCCTTTAACATCTGCCGGACGATGCTGAGGATGTTCTACGAGTCTGTGGTGGCCAGTGCTATCATGTTTGCTGTTGTGTGCTGGGGCAGCAGGCTGAGGGTAGCAGACACCAACAGAATCAACAAACTCATTCGTAAGGCCAGTGATGTTGTGGGGATGGAACTGGACTCTCTGACGGTGGTGTCTGAAAAGAGGATGCTGTCCAAGTTGCATGCCATCTTGGACAATGTCTCCCATCCTCTACATAATGTACTGGGTGGGCACAGGAGTACATTCAGCCAGAGACCCATTCCACCGAGATGCAACACAGAGCGTCATAGGAAGTCATTCCTGCCTGTGGCCATCAAACTTTACAACTCCTCCCTTGGAGGGTCAGACACCCTGAGCCAATAGGCTGGTCCTGGCATTTCTTGGCATAATTTACATATTACTATTTAACTATTTATGGTTTTATTACTATTTATTATTTATAGTGCAACTGTAACAAAAACCAATTTCCCCCGGGATCAATAAAGTATGACTAAACCCCAGTCTTTTTTGGTAGATTGCATTAACCGATGTTCCGAGATTTGGAGGATTCCTGCACCATGCCCCCGCCGTCACGATATGACCATGGACGCATCAACACAGCTCTGGACGAGTCAGGGCAGCTGCTGTTCCTCTACCCCGGAACACAGGACTGGAGCCGGGCGGCTCCTCCTAGCTCCGGACAGCTCATAATGCCGGTTTTGGGGAATTCTGGGGTTGGGGGGGGGGTCTGTAGGGAAATGTATGGATTGGAAATGTTCATAATTCACAACACTGACATGAAGCTGGAGTTTCACTTGAAGAGGCTGGTCAGATGTGATGATGTAATTATGTAAAGGACTTTTACCGTGCTTTGTGTTCAGTGTTTGGAGTCCAATAAATGAGTTGTTATGGATTTTCTTAAACATAAAACACCTCCACCATTTTTATTTGCGAAAACCTGCATCAGAGCTCCCATGGGGCAGGAGGTCCAGGAGCTTGAAGTCCCACACCACCAGGTTCAGGAATAGCTACCACTAGGTTGATTGAACCAAGAGGGGAGGGCACAACCCTAATCCCTTACTCAGCAACAGAACACTACAGACCTCCTTTAGCACTCGCATGGACTCGAGTCTGACTGTGTCCTTATTTTTACAGTAAGGTCTTCTTTCGTCCGGTTTTTCTCTCTTCACTGTCTGGTATGAATAACGTGCGATTTACATTCCGTGTGTAATCTGTACCTGTGAGCCTGTGATGCTGCTTTTCACCATATCTGAGCCTCACCGCACTGGTGCACAGGATAGTGAACCCCACTTGACCAGAGCAACGCGCACCGAACGCTGGGGGAACTCAGCAGGTCAGGCAGCATCAATGGAGCGGAATAAACAGTCGACATTTCGGACCAAGACCCTTCATCAGGACCGAAGTGTCGACTGTTTATTCCCTTCCATGGATGCTGCCTATCCTGCTGAGTTCCTCCAGCATTTAGACAATAGACAATAGATGCAGGAGTAGGCCATTCGGCCCTTCGAGCCAGCACGGCCATTCACTGTGATCATCACTGATCATCCACAATCAGTATCCAGTTCCTGCCTTATCCCCATAACCTTTGATTCCGCTATCTTTAAGAGCTCTATCCATCTCTTTCTTGAAAGCATCCAGAGACTTGGCCTCCACAGCCTTCTGGGGCAGAGCATTCCATATATCCACCACTCTCTGGGTGAAAAAGTTTTTCCTCAACTCCATTCTAAATGGCCTACCCCTTATTCTGAAACTGTGGCCTCTGGTTCTGGACTCACCCATCAGCGGGAACATGCTTCCTGCCTCCAGCGTGTCCAATACCTTAATAATCTTATATGTTTCAATCAGATCCCCTCTCAGCCTTCTAAATTCCAGAGCATACAAGCCCAGTCGCTCCAATCTTTTGACATATGACAGTCCCGCCAGCCCGGGAATTAACCTTGTGAACCTACGCTGCACTCCCTCAATAGCAAGAATGTCCTTCCTCAAATCTGGAGACCAAAACTGCACACAGTACTCCAGGTGTGGTCTCACCAGGGCCCTGTACAGCTGCAGAAGGACCTCTTTGCTCTTATACTCAATTCCCCTTGTTATGAAGGCCAGCATAGCATTAGCTTTCTTCACTGCCTGCTGTACTTGCATGCTTGCTTTCAGTGACTGATGTACAAGAACACCTAGATCTCGCTGTGCTTCCCCTTTTCCTAACTTGACTCCATTTAGATAATAATCTGCCTTCCTGTTCTTACCACCAAAGTGGTAGTTGAAGTGGGTGGCTACTAGGAGATCTTGTCTGTTGTGGCGGACGGAGCGGAGGTGCTCGACGAAGCGGTCCCCCAATCTGCGTCGGGTTTGTGTGTGTGTGGCATCTCCTGTGTTTCTGACTTGACTGTGCTGTGGAGCAGAAGAACTGGGCTGAGCTCAGATCCCGAGGGACAGGGTAAGGGAGACGTGGGGATGTTGCCACCTGTGGGAGAATCTCACACGAGGAGATAGTTATTGGATCAGGGGTCAGTCATCCGACACTAAAGTGTGCAGGAACTTCTCACAGAGGGTGGAGAGTCTCTGGAATCCTCTACCCTGCGGGTTGTTGAGGCAGGATAATGGGCGACTTCTCTAACTTCCGCTAAGGCCCCACCTCCCCCTCGTACCCCATCTGTTACTCATTTTTATGCACACATTCTTTCTCTCACTCTCCTTTTTCTCCCTCTGTCCCTCTGAATATACCTCTTGCCCATCCTTTGGGTCCCCCCCCTTGTCTTTCTTCCTGGACCTCCTGTCCCATGATCCTCTCGTATCCCCTTTTGCCTATCACCTGTCCAGCTCTCGGCTCCATCCCTCCCCCTCCTGTCTTCTCCTATCATTTTGGATCTCCCCCTCCCCCTCCCACTTTCAAATCCCTTACTCACTCTTCCTTCAGTTAGTCCTGACGAAGGGTCTCGGCCTGAAACGTCGACTGTACCTCTTCCTACAGATGCTGCTTGGCCTGCTGCGTTCACCAGCAACTTTGATGTATGTTGCTTGAATTTCCAGCATCTGCAGAATTCCTGTTGTAACAGTTAATCAATCTGTTTGTACAAGATCCCATATCTCCTCCCATTCTCTGCATCTAGACCATAAGATATAGGAACAGAATTAGGCCACTCAGCTTATCGAGTCTGCTCAGCTATTCCACCATGGCTGATTTAGTGTTGCTTTCAACCCCATACACCTGCCTTCTTCCCATGATGTTTCATACCTTCACTAACAAGAACCTATCAACCTCGGCTTTAAATATCTGTGGAATGCTCTGCCCCAGAAGGCTGTGGAGGCCAATTCTCTGGATGCTTTCAAGAAAGAGTTAGATAGAGCTCTTAATGATAGCGGAGTGAAGGGATATGGGGAGAAGGCAGGAACTGGATACTGATTGTGGATGATCAGCCATGATCACAGTGAATGGCGGTGCTGGCTCGAAGGGCCGAATGGCCTACTCCTGCACCTGTGGTCTATTGTCTACACCCAATGACTTCGCCACCACAGCCATCTGTGACAATGAATTCCACAGATTCACTGTCCTCTGGCTAAAGAAATCCCTCCGTCTCTCGGTTCTAAAGGGACCCCCTCTATGCTGAGGCTGTGCCTTCTGGTCCTAGACTCCCCCACCACAGGAAACATCCTCTCCATGTCCAGTCTCAGTTTTGTCTGATGAATAAGAACCTTTTAAAGGCCTCCATCATATGTGACTCCACCTCTGGCGTTCGAGGCACTCACCAGTCTCTCTGTAAAATAACCTGCCCTGCTCATCTCCTCTGAACTTTCCCTTCCCAGCTTCGTGCATGCCCCCCCAGTATTAGACCTTTCAAGCCTTAGAGAAAGGTTCTGGCTGCCTGACCTTTCTATATCTCTCATAATCTTATAAACTCTCCCCTCGGCCTCTGTCACCCCAGAGAAAACAACTCAAGTTTAGAGTCACAGTCATAGAGCACTACAGCACAGAAACGGGCCCTTCAGCCCATCTAGTTCATGCTGAGTTGTTATTCTCCCTAGTCCTATCGACCAGCCCACTATCTCTTTATAGCTCACACACTCTAACCCAGGCAGCGTCCTGGTGAACCTCTTCTTCAGCCTCCACATGCTTCCTGTAATGGAGGTGACCAGAAATGAAGGTCGTACTCCGGGTGAGGCCTAACTTTCCGACCCCTGACTTCAGTGCCTGGACTAATAAGAACAGGAATGCCACACACTTGCTTTACCACCCATTTCTGCAGCCACTGAGGAGCTGCAGATCTGGCTCCAGCATCCCTCTATGCATGACGTGCAGATAAGGCCTGAGGCCTATCAACCATCATCAAATCAAATGGTGGGAGCAGTCCTAATGTTTCTGTTTTCTTTTGTTCTTACGCAAGGTTAGGAACAGCCTAGAGTCAGAAACAATAAATAGACAGGATTAGGAAAGGAGTGTTAGAACATCTCAAGCAAGATTGCTGGAATGATGGGAACAGAGTGAGTCCATTGCCTTCATGCGGGAGGCCCAAATACTGGGTTGTGAATCTGAGGGGTGGGGTCCTCTGTCATAGAACACTGCCACCTTCCGTCTGCCCCAGGCACTGCTGCAGTTGTACAGACCAACCCAGCGGAATGAATCAGTGACATTTGTTGTTTCGCAAGACATACAAATTTGACGTCAATACCTCCAGTGCAGTTGGATCCTCGATTTCCCCACTTGCAGACCCCAGTCAGTTCGGGGTGGGAACAACATCCCCACAATCTCCACCAGCATAGGTGCGCCAGCGTGTGCGTGACCCCAGTTCTACTTGCCGTACACTTATGACTGTGTGGTCAACTCTAGTACCACACTCAGGTTTGCTGACGGCACCACTGTCGTGGGCCAAGTCAAAGGTGGTGATGAATCAGCTTATAGGAGGGAGGTTGAAAATCCGGCTGAGTGGTACCATTTCAACAACCTCTTGCTCAATGTCAGCTGATTATTGACATCTGGAGAAGGAAACCAGAAGTCCATGAGTCAGTCCTCAGTGGAGGAACAGAGCTGGAGAGGGTCAGCAGTTTTAAAATTCCTCGGTGTTGTCATTTCAGAGGATCTGCCCTGGGCCCAGCACGTGAGCGCAATTACGAAGAAAGCCAGGCAGCAGCTCTACTTCCTTAGAAGTTTGCGAGATTCAGCATGACGTTTCAAACTTTGACAAACTTTTATTTGTGTGTAGTGGAGAGTACATTGACTGGCTGCATAGAACTGCACAGTACAGGCCCTTCGGCCCACAATGTTGTGCCGACCCTCAAACCCTGCCTCCCATATAACCCCCCACCTTGAATTCCTCCATATACCTGTCTAGTAGTCTCTTAAACTTCACTAGTGTATCTGCCTCCACCACTGACTCAGGCAGTGCATTCCACGCACCAACCACTCTCTGAGTTAAAAAACCTTCCTCTAATATCCCCCTTGAACTTCCCACCCCTTACCTTAAAGCCATGTCCTCTTGTATTGAGCAGTGGTGCCCTGGGGAAGAGGCGCTGGCTATCCACTCTATCTATTCCTCTTATTATCTTGTACACCTCTATCATGTCTCCTCTCATCCTCCTTCTCTCCAAAGAGTAAAGCCCTAGATGCCCTAATCTCTGATCATAATCCATACTCTCTAAACCAGGCAGCATCCTGGTAAATCTCCTCTGTACCCTTTGCAATGCTTCCACATCCTTCCTATAGTGAGGCGACCAGAAATGAATCACAACTTGGTATGGAAACACCAATGTTCTTGAACAAAAGTTCCTTCAGAAACTAGTGGATATGGTCCAGTTCATCACGGGTAAAGCCCTCCCCACCATGAGCACATCTACACGGAACGCTGCTACAGGAAAGCAGCATCCGTCATCCGGGACCCCCACCACCCAGGACCTGCCCTCATCTCACTGCTGCCATCTGGAAGAAGGTACAGGAGCCTCAGGACCCGCACCACCAGGTTCAGGAACAGTTACTATCCTTCAACCATCAGGAAGGAGGTACAGGAGTCTCAGGACCCACACCACCAGGTTCAGGAACAGTTACTATCCCTCAACCATCGCTCCTGAACCAGAGGAGATAGCTTCACTCAAAGTCACTTACCCCATGATTGAATTGTTCCCATAACGTATGGACTCACTTTCAAGGGTTCTTCATCTCATGTTCTCAATATTTATGGCTTATTTATTTATTAGTATTATTTCTTTCTTTTTGTGTTTGCACAGTTTGTTGTTGTTTCCACAGTGGTTGAATGCCCAAGTTGGAACAGTCTTTCATTGATTCTGTTATAGCTACTACTCTATAGATTTACTGAGTAGGTCTGTAGGAAAAAGAATCTCAGGGTTGTATATGGTGACGTGTATGTACTTTGATGGCTATGGTGGTGGCATCCATTAGTCTCGCAAGACCATGGATCTGCGCCTGGAAAGGTTTCCAGGGCACAGGCCTGGGCAAGGTTGTATGGAAGACCGGCAGTTGCCCATGCAGCAAGTCTCCCCTCTCCACCACACCGATGTTGTCCAAGGGAAGGGCAAGGGCCGATACAGCTTGGCACCAGTGTCGTCACAGGAGTTGCCAGAACGAGGTTGAAGGCAACGTCGGACTGCCTTAGGGACTCCAGCTCCGGATTTGTCCTCAGGGTTTACTCCCTAAGCCTTTCCCATGAGTGGGTATGGCCGCAAGGCAGCGGAGGTTTGAAATCAGAGTTTTCCCTCTCTTAGATGGACTGCCTTCCCAGGCTGACGAGCTCCATCTACCCGAAGCACTGGTTTTAAGGCACCAGGACCCACCTTCGCCCCTTCTCCTGTCAGTAGAAACAGTTCCGCTGGGCTTAGAGGCTAAACCACACGAGAAGGCCAGGAGTTGGACTTGGTCATCAGAGGCTAGTTGAGGTGCATGCCGTGAGGAGCACTTTTATGTAGAGGGAGCTTGTCCCCACTACCACCCCTCAGCTTGACAACCTTGGAACACTATAAATTACAGAAAATCACAAACTTGAACGTGCTCACCTTTTTCACCACCGACCTCTGGTGTGTGTTACTGCCTTTGTTTCCTTGTGTTTTTGCACGTTAGGATCAGCCCAGTCAACAGCTGGAATTCAAAGGGAATGTTAGAAAATCTCAAGCGAGATTGCTGGAATGATGGGAACCTGTTCTTTTGGACCTTCTGAGTCTACTGACTTTGTGACGTGGGACCTCATGACACCCAGCTACAGGGGGGAGGGGGTGAAAGCGGCGGACACCCCTGCTGAAATCTGGAGGAAAACACACAGAGGATGCAGAGGGGGATCACAAAGTCGAGGAAAGAGGACCGAGTCGAGACAACAGAGACTTATGGAGAAGAGGAGTTCGGTGGGTAATAAAATGGGCGAGTTCACTGCGCTAGCCAGGCATCAGAGAACATTTCGGGAGTGCAGTGTTATGTGTTTTACTGGAACGGGGCTGCACGAGGACATACCTGATCAAAACTTTTCCATGGAGGGCTTCCAGACCTTTCGGGCTGACCAGCAGTGCACTGAGAGCGGTAAGCGTAAAGGAGTTGGGGGCTTGCTGTTCTGGTTAACAACGGATGGTGCAATCCTGGTCATATTACGATCGAGGGACGTGTTTGTAGACCAGATATTGAACTTTTTGCTGTTGGACTCCGGCCATATTCCACCGAGAATCAACACTGGGCGTCACGGGAGTTCGTTCCTGCCTGTGGCCATCGAACTTTGCAGCTCCTCTCGTGGAGGGTCAGACACCCTGAGCCAATGGGCTGGTCCTGGACTTATTTCCATCTGACATAGTTTGCATTTTGTTGTTTGATTGTTTGTGGTTTTTGTATTGCTATATTTATGCTCTATTCTTGGTTGGTGCAGCTGTAACGAAACCCAATTTCCCTCCGGATCAATAAAGTATATCTATCTATCTATCTATCTTCGAGGGGCAGGGTCCCGCTGTTGTACAACACTGCCACCTTCTGTCTGTCCTAGGCAGTGTCACAGTTGCACACAGGAACCTGATGCCGTGAACCAAAATCATGTTTACACTTTATTAGGTGCTTAATAAAGCGGCCACAGGAGTGGATCCCGCTGTGGTCTTCTGCTGCTGTAGCCCTTCCACTTCAGGGTTTGTCGTGTTGTGCGTTCAGAGATGCTCTTCTGCACACCTCTGTTGTAATGCGTGGATATCAGAGTTCCTGTCAGCTTGAACCAGTCTGGCCATTCTCCTCTGACCTCTCTCGTTCACAAGGCACTTTCACCCTCAGAATTGCCACAAACTGCTCGCACCATTCTCTGCAAATTCTAGTGGATGCTGTGTGTGAAAATCCCAGGAGATCAGCAGTTTCTAAGATAGCCAAACCACCCTGTCTGGCATCAACAAGGTCACTGAGATCACATTTCTTCCCCATTCTGATGTTTGTCCTGAGCAACAACTGAGCCTCTTGACCATGTCTGCATGCTTTTACGTACTGAGTTGCTGCCACATGATTGGCTGATGAGATATTTGCATGAACGAGCAGGTGTACAGGTGTACCTAGTAAAGTGGCCACTGAGCACACATTGTGAAATTTGTTGTTTGGTGGTGACAATACAGAGAAAATAAAAAAAATTACCATAAGTTGAAAATAAATTACTATTGCAAAGACAAGTGGTGGCCCTCCTTTGGGGCTGACCTGTCTACATCAAAGTTGGCACGCGAGCCTGGGCAGTACGATACGGAGAGCAAGCTCGCCCTCTCCAGGCAGCTGGTGAATCTAAAGGAATGGCAGAGGCCGATACAGCTCGCCACCGGCGGCAATGCAGGAGTTACAAGTGTTACAACAGTGGTGTGTAGAAAAGAGCATCTCAAACGCATTGAATCTTGAATTTGATGGGCTACGGCAGCAGAAAACCATGAACGGACACACAGTGGTCACTTTATTTGGTACGGGAAGCCACAGAGTGTTTTTCAGGAGAGTTTTATCACGTCATTGATAAAACTCTCATTGTATCATCGTTCCTCAGCAGACAGCAGACAGCACTCATTGGTCAACTGTCTGTATATTCTGTACCAAGTTCCTCTTATGCCATCATGGTGACTCATCTCATCAGAGTCCAGCGCTGACAGTCCTTTGTGATTCTCTAGCCCCAGTCCCCTCCCGGACCCTCTCCTCCCCAACACCAGACTCCCTGTGTCTCATCCACCAACACCCCCCCCCAGTCCACCCCCTCGATGTTGACAATAAACTGGTCAAAGAACACTGAGGCTGTCTACAAGAAGGTTCAGAGCCGTCTCTATTTCCTGAGGAGACTGAGGACCTTTAACATCTGCCGGACGATGCTGAGGACATTAGGAGAGGAAGAACTTAACTGTTTCACTGATGGGCTGGGAGAAGTTGGTCTCTGGCTCCATCTTTAGCCTCTGCAGGGTAGAAACATTTCCACCAGCTTCACACGAAGGCCAGGACCTGGACTTGGTTGTCAGAGGCTATTTGAGACGCGCATCATTGGGAACATTTAATAGGTGCTGGGAGCCCAACCCCACTACCCCACTCCCCCACTACCCCACTACCCCACTCCCCCACTGCCCCACTCCCCCACTACCCCACTACCCCACTCCCCCACTCCCCCACTACCCCACTACCCCACTCCCCCACTACCCCACTCCCCACTCCCCCACTACCCCACTCCCCCACTCCCCCACTACCCCACTACCCCACTCCCCACTCCCCCACTCCCCCACTACCCCACTCCCCCACTCCCCCACTACCCCACTACCCCACTACCCCACTACCCCACTACTCCACTCCCCCACTACTCCACTCCCCCACTACCCCACTCCCCCACTACCCCACTACCCCACTACCCCAGTCCCCACTCCCCCACTCCCCCACTACCCCACTCCCCCACTCCCCCACTACCCCACTACCCCACTACCCCACTCCCCCACTCCCCCACTACTCCACTCCCCCACTACCCCACTCCCCCACTACCCCACTACCCCACTCCCCCACTACCCCACTCTCCCACAACCCCACTCCCCCACTACCCCACTACCCCACTACCCCACTCCCCCACTACCTCACTACCCCACTCCCCCTACCCCACTCCCCCACTACCCCACTACCCCACTACCCCACAACCCCACTCCCCTGGCTATGACAGCCTTAAGGAACCAAAAGGCGAAATAGTGATGTAATACTCATAGGTTGACAGGCCATTCAGAAATCTATAGTGGAGGTGAAGAAGCTGTTCCTGATATTACTGAGACTGGAGATTCGAGTGAAAAAGGGAAAGATTGGATAAGCTGTGTCTGTTTTCCCTGGAGTGAAGGAGGCCGACGGGTGACTCGACGGAGGTTTATAACATTTTGAGGGGCGTAGACAGGGTGGACATAGAAACATAGAAAAATAGAAAATAGGTGCAGGAGTAGGCCATTCGGCCCTTCGAGCCTGCACCGCCATTCAGTATGATCATGGCTGATCATCCAACTCAGAACCCTGTACCAGCCTTCCCTCCATACCCCCTGATCCCCGTAGCCACAAGGGCCATATCTAACTCCCTCTTAAATATAGCCAATGAACTGGCCTCAACTGTTTCCTGTGGCAGAGAATTCCACAGATTCACCAATCTCTGTGTGAAGAAGTTTTTCCTCATCTCGGTCCTAAAAGGCTTCCCCTCTATCCTCAAACTGTGACCCCTCGTTCTGGACTTCCCCAACATGGGGAACAATCTTCCTGCATCTAGCCTGTCCAATCGCTTTAGAATTATATACGTTTCAATCAGATCCCCCCTCAATCTTCTAAATTCCAGAGAGTATAAGCCTAGTCGATCCAATCTTTCATCATATGAAAGTCCTGCCATCCCAGGAATCAATCTGGTGAACCTTCTTTGTACCCCCTCTATGGCAAGGATGTCTTTCCTCAGATTAGGGACCAAAACTGCACAAATACTCCAGGTGTGATCTCACCAAGGCCTTGTACAACTTCAGTAGTACCTCCCTGCTCCTGTACTCAAATCCTCTTGCTATGAATGGACGGTTACAGACAGTAGAGGAGTCTAAAACTAGAGGGCACAGGTTTAAAGTGAGAGAGGAAAGATTAAAAAGCGAATTAAGGGGCAACTTCTTCACCTAGAGGGTGGTCAGTCTATGGAGAGAGCTGCCAGAGGAGGTGGTTGAGACAGGTACATTAACAACATTTAAAAGGCACTTGGACAGCAACCTGGATGGGAAAGGTTTAAGGATCCAAACCCAGGGAAATAGGATTATCTTCAAGGGAAGTCTTGGTCAGCACGGACGAGTTGGGCTGACAGGCCTGTGTGAGTCTAATTTACACTTTATTAAGTCCACCTGTACACCGGCTCGTTAATGCAAATATCTAATCAGCCCGTCACACAGCTGTGTACAGTCAAGGTCAAGAGGTTCCGTTGCTGTTCAGACCGAACATCAGAATGAGGATGAATTGTGACCCAAGTGACTTTGACCATGGAATGGTTGCTGGTGCCAGATGGGGTGGTTCGAGTATCTCAGAAACTGCTGATCTCCTGGGATTTTCACACACAACAATCTTCACACCAGAAAACGGTGTGAAAAAAAGAGAAAAAAACACAGTGGCAGATGTGTGGGTGAGAACACCTTGTTAACGAGAGAGGCCAGAGGAGAACGGCCAAACTGGTTCAAGCTGACAGGAAGGCAACAGCAACTCAGATAACCAAGTGTTACAACAGTGGTGTGCAGAAAAGAGCATCTCAAACACATTGAATCCTGAAGTTGATGGGCTACAGCAACAGAAGACCAAGAACGGACACACAGTGGCCACTTTATTAGGTACAGGAAGCCACAGAGTGTTTTCCATGAGAGTTTTATCACGTCATTGATAAAACTCTCATTGTATCATCGTTCCTCAGCAGACAGCAGACAGCACTCATTGGTCAACTGTCTGTATATTCTGTACCAAGTTCCTCTTATGCCATCATGGTGACTCATCTCATCAGAGTCCAGCGCTGACAGTCCTTTGTGATTCTTTAGCCCCAGTCCCCTCCCGGACCCTCTCCTCCCCAACACCAGACTCCCTGTGTCTCATCCATCAACACCCCCCCCCAGTTCACCCCCTCAATGTTGACAATAAACTGGACTGGTCAAAGAACACTGAGGCTGTCTACAAGAAGGGTCAGAGCCATCTCTATTTCCTGAGGAGACTGAGGTCCTTTAACATCTGCCGAATGATGCTGAGGATGTTCTACGAGTCTGTGGTGGCCAGTGCGATCATGTTTGCTGTTGTGTGCTGGGGCAGCAGGCTGAGGGTAGCAGACACCAACAGAATCAACAAACTCATTCGTAAGGCCAGTGATGTTGTGGGGATGGAACTGGACTCTCTGACGGTGGTGTCTGAAAAGAGGATGCTGTCCAAGTTGCATGCCATCTTGGACAATGTCTCCCATCCACTACATAATGTACTGGTTGGGCACAGGAGTACATTCAGCCAGAGACTCATTCCACCGAGATGCAGCACAGAGCGTCATAGGAAGTCATTCCTGCCTGTGGCCATCAAACTTTACAACTCCTCCCTTGGAGGGTCAGACACCCTGAGCCAATAGACTGGTCCTGGACTTATTTCCTGGCATAATTTACATATTACTACTTAACTATTTATGGTTCTATTACTATTTATTATTTATGGAGCAACTGTAACGAAAATCCAATTTCCCCCAGGATCAATAAAGTATGATTATGACTTTGACTATTTGACAGGAGTACGTGTGTCACCCCACTTCCAACAGTCAATAACCAGCTCAAAGTATAAAGTAATTGAATTATCAAACCATACACAGCCTTCAGTTTAATCTCTTCTTGCAGGCAGCCACTAAACAAAGAAACAGAATGGAATTCACACAAAACACAGACCGACAAACATCCAATGTGCGAAATAGAACAGGTCACGGAATGGTACTCAGAACAAGAGCCACTATTCTTTTGTTTTGCTGACATTGAGGTAGGAAAGGTTGTTGTCATGACATCACGTCACTGGGCTCTCTGTCTCCTTATTGTACTCTGACTCATTGATATTTGAGATACAGCCCAGTACGAGAGTGAAAATGGAGTTAGAGAATCATATGGCCACACAGCCGTGAGTCTATAGGGAGCAGGGTGGGCGTCTGAGGATACCGTGTTGAGGGTAATTCTGCTGGGGGTGTGGCTGCCTACCCTTTCTCAGACTGGTCCATTGGTCAGAAAGTCAAGAATCCAGATGCAGCGGGAGATGTGATGGCACATGAGATGAGTTTGCCTGGAATCATAGCACTGAGCTTGGAGCTGTAGTCCATAAACAGGCTAATGTACTGTCCAGGTGCTCGGAAGATGAGCGTAGGGCCAGGGAGATGGTTTCTGCCAGAGGCCTGTTTCGGCAGATGACTTGCAGTAGGTCAAGGTTTTCTTGGAGGCTGGAGTGTGACCAGACTCGCAAAGTACTTCATGGTGGTGGATGTCAGACCCACTGGGTGGTAGTCACTAAGGCACATTACCTTATTTTTATTCAGTATTAAGATGATAGTCATCTTCTTAGAACGGGAGGGAACATCATGCGCGATGGCACTGGGTTTGCTGACTGAGAAGTTCCAAACTCAGCCAAAGACCTTAAGCCCTATCGGATATAAATAACTACGTCTGTGTAGCCACGTCGAGAGGGTGGACTGGGAGGATGGGTGAAAGGTGACAGGCAAAGGGAGTCAAGGGTGAGGGAGGAGACAGAGGGAGTCAAGGGTTGGGGAGGAGAGGGTGAGGGAGGAGACAGAGGGAGTCAGGGGTTGGGGAGGAGAGGGTGAGGGAGGAGACAGAGGGAGTCAGGGGTTGGGGAGGAGAGGGTGAGGGAGGAGACAGAGGCTAGAGGGTGTAAAGCAGAATCACAAAGGAAATTAAATTGTATCCACCTACTCTTCAAAAGATCGTTCATTTTCTTGTTTATTCTCCAAGGTGTTTAGTTGGTCCTTATCAAGGAGGAGATACTTCCAGCTAACAAAGTAGTTTGCCACACAGTTCATTTATTTTCAGTGATACACGCTTAAACCCACACAACACTCTTAAATCACATGTAAAACTCAGAGGATTTTAATCTTACAAAAGACTTCAAAATTACAAGCCAATTCTAAGACACAAAGGATTTCCAAAACACAGATACAATTCCTATACCCACGAGCCTTGGGATAAACAAGTTGTCCTTCGCAGAAATCGAAGGCGGAGGAATAGTTTCTAGTTCATACTGTGTTTCTGTCCTGCTTCCTGATGTTCCTGGACCATTTCTAAAAAGCCTGAACTGCTCTCTACATTTATACTATTTCTCTGCCATTCGGGTGGCTTCACACACATGTGATATTCTTTTTAACACAGTCTAAAAACAAAGATCCCACACACTCACAATTAATGCTGTGAAGCTGACTCTTTGAATATACAAACTTTTAACTAATCAGCTTATTTAAGTGATAATCTCAATCTAGTCTGCAAACTTCCCTGAACTAAATGATTTAACCAGCGTTACCTGGTTTGAAACAAGCCAACTTAAATTGTCTAACACTACACCTCTTGAGTAGCTAGCCCGGGTGCTGAAAGCTAGCAGTCCGCTCAAAGACAGTGCTTGTTTGTAAAGTTGTCTTTTCAACTTCAATCTGAGTACCATTTGCCATTTACATTAAGGACTAAAGACTGGCTCCTGTTTACAACAAGAAACTAAACAAAGAATACTGGAAGGAATCTTAGCTTACTTAAAAAGAACCTTTGGTCTTTAGAAGTGTCAGGTGCTGTGTCTAGAAGATTGAGTTTGGCAACAAAACAAGGAGGCACCTGGCCCAGGAGTGAATATCCATCACACAGGAAGAGGTTAAAAATGTCTTCAAATATGCTGGTTGATGTGCTCAGGAACTAAGGACACAGCCAGGGACACCGTCTGGCCCAGGTGATTTATGAGGATTCACTCTCTGGAAGACTTGACCTGATCTCCTTCACTCACTCACTCGTTGTACACAGCCACAAGCCCATTTGCACTCTGTGGCTGAATCCAGCTCCCATCTCTGGCTCAACACTGCCTCCTGCTGTCCTGACCTAGAACAAAGCAATGTGCCTCCTATAAAGCAAGACACACATGATCCTGGTGACAAGGTGTGGTTATGGCCCAAGTATTGAGAGAGGGAGACACTGACATGGATCTAATAGGAACTGTGCAGAAATAAAGGAAAAAACAATAGACACTAGGCCAATGGGGCCATTAACTAAAACTTTCAAACTAAAGCTAATACCAATACAGTGGCTGGGCAGTAGTAGATTAATACTAAATAAACACCGCTCCTTAACAGTGTTAGTCCTGGAAGCACGACAACGGTAAGCAGGGAGCGTCAATGTTGTTCTGCTTTTGGTCAACTTTCAACAAGACTGAAATGAGAGGAAGGGAGTTAAATACCACCACAATGAAACACTAATTGGCTGGAACGTGCATTTTCATAAGCGTGTTTGCCACAACCGGTTCTGCAGCCCGCCCGAGATGGCGTGCAGACGCCACGGCAGAGTCCATGGTTATTTTGACAGGGCCCCTCCCTAGCGCAAATCCTGAGGCGTCGGAGACCTGTGACTGCCGGAAGTCCTGGATGAGGGAGTTGTCCAGGATATCATATGCCGGAATCCAAGAAGGTTCCTCAGGGCCACACCCCTCCCCATCTACAAGATACAGGACCCTTCCCCACACCCGGTGAGATGCCCGAAGTCACCGCACTGAATAGACCAGGGATCCATTCACCAAGTGGGGAGGAGGGAGAAGGGATGGGGGTGACTGGAGCAAGGGCAGTCGCTGGTTTGATCTGGTACATTGGGTGAATCTTCTTTGATGATGGTGGGAACAAGCTGTCTGAGACTTTGCTGATAGCCTTGTCCAATATAAATGGCCCCATGTAGCGAGGGACAGCTGTAACCTCTCCCCTATCTGGCCAATGTCAGGTCCAAGGTCAGCTATTCTCTCTTTGTTGGGTCCATTTTCCTTGGTCAAGACTTGCTGATAGGGTGCTCAGAGAGACAACAGAGACAGACTTTAAAGTGGATCAACGGGTCACTGAATTTAATAGGAACTATGCAGACATAAAGGAAAAACAATCGATGCGAGGCCAACGGGGCCATTAACTAGAACTTACGCTGTTGCAGCAGCTTGGCAGTGGTAGATTAATATTAAATAAATACCGCTTCTTAACATCATCAGTCTAAACAGTAGACTTCTCTCCCGGAACCAGGACAATGGTAAGCAGGGAGCGTTAATGTTGCTCTGCTTTCGGTCAAGTCTCGACAAGACTGAATTGAGAGGAAGGGGGTTAAATACCAGCACAACGAGACACTAATTGGCTGGAACGTGCATTTTCACGGATGTGTTTGCCGATCCCCCATTCCACAGCCTGCCCGGGAAGCCGTGAAGAACCGCGGCAGGGTTGGTGATTGACAGCTGCAGGAACTCAGCAGGCCAGGCAAGGAGGAGGACAACCAGTCAACACTTTGGGCCGAGACCCTTCATTACGACTGGAAAGGAAGGAACAAGGTGGTGAGGGAAAGGGGTGGAGTACAAGCCGGCAGGTGATAGGTGAGACCAGGTGAGGGGAGGATTGAGAATCTGGGGGGGGGGGGTGAGAGGTGGAAAAGGTAAAGGGCTGAAGAAGAAGGAATCTGATAAGAGAGGAGAGTGGACCGTGGAGGAAGGGAAGGTGGAGGGCACCAGAGGAGGTAACAGGCTGTTCACAGAGAACAGGTGTGTAAAAAGGGCCGAAGGATCATTGGGGACCCGAATTACCCCAACCACAAACTGCTCCAGCTGCTACCAGCCAGGACCAACGGGCTCCGGGACAGCTTCTTCCACCAGGACATCAGAATGCTTAACTCACTCTGATACAATTGTATTTCTATGTTATATTGAATCTCCTGTTGTACCTACTGTTTATTATAAATTACTATAAGTTGCACATTTAGACGGAGCCGTAACATGAAGATTTTTACCCATCACGTAGATGATGAATGTAAGAAATAAAGTCAATGCAATAGGCAGGGTGAAGGGAAGGAGTAAGGAGGGAGCCAGCATGGGGGAATTGAAAAAGAGAGATGGGTGAAGGGGAGACATTACTGGAAGTTAGACAATCCAATATTCCTGCCATCAGGTTGAAAGCTACCCAGACCGAATAAAAGGTCTTGCTCCTCTAACCTGAATGTGGCCTCCTCATAGCAGTAGAGGAGGCCATGGATAGACATGTTGGAATGAGAGTGGGAAGTGGAATGAAAATGGTTGGAACCAAGAAGTCCCGGTGGTTATAGCAGAGGAGCAAAAGTGCTCTCATATCTCTCACCCTGCTTCAGCTCACACACAGTTTCCTCAGCCCCAGTAACTGAACATCGAAACCCTGAACCTGCCGAGGACTCCAGTCCCCTCTCCCCACTCCCACACTGATCTACTGGTGTGTTGGCCTCTTGCTCTGCTCGAATGAAGCCAAAAGCAAGCTTCAAGAACAGGTGCCCCATCTTCCGTCCGGACATATAGGACAGCGTAGCATCTTCCGTCCGGACATATAGGACAGCGTAGCATCTTCCGTCCGGACATATAGGACAGCGTAGGACGGGCAGGCTTCAGCACACAGTCGGTGCTGAACATGATGCTGAATTAAACTAAAGCTCGTCTGCCCACACATGATCCATCTCTCTCCACTCCCTGCCTATTTACATGTCTCCCTCGATACCTCTTAAACCTGTCTGCCTCCACGACCACCCACTGCAGCACACCAGACACCCACCACCCTCTGTGTAGAAAAACTGGCCCTACACATCGCATTTAAACTTTTCCCCTCTCCCCTCTCTAGTACTTAACATTCCTACCATGGGACCAAGACTTTCTTCTCCATTTAATCCTCCCATAACTTTATAAACCTCAATCAGGTCTCTCCTCCATCTCTGACACTCCAGATCTCCCCTCTGTCTCCGACACTCCAGGTCGTCTCCCCTCTGTCTCCGACACTCCAGGTCGTCTCCCCTCCATCTCTGACACTCCAGGTTGTCTCCCCTCTGTCACTCCAAGTCTCCCCTCCATCTCTGACGCTCCAGGTCCTCATTCTGTCTCTGACACTCCAGGTTGTCTCCCCTCTGTCTCTGACACTGCAGGTCGTCTCCCCTCCATCTCTGACACTGCAGGTTGTCTCCCCTCTGTCACTCCAAGTCTCCCCTCCGTCTCCGACACTCCAAGTCTCCCCTCCACCTCTGACGCTCCAGGTCGTCTCCCCTCCATCTCCGACACTCCGGATCGTCTCCCCTCCATCTCTGACGCTCCAGGTCGTCTCCCCTCCATCTCCGACACTCCAAGTCTCCCCTCCATCTCTGACACGCCAAGCCTCCCCTCTGTCTCCGACACTCCAGGTCATCTCCCTTCCATCTCTGACACTCCGGGTCGTCTCCCCTCCATCTCTGACACTCCAGGTCGTCTCCCCTGCGTCTCTGACGCTCCAGGTCTCCCCTCCGTCTCTGACACTCCAGGTCGTCTCCCCTCCGTCTCTGACGCTCCAAGTCTCCCCTCTGTCTCCGACACTTCTGGCTTCAGGTGTTGTTTTAGATGTTGATAATGAATCAGAATCGGGTTTGTTGTCACTGACGTGCACCGTGAAACTTGTTGCTCTGCGGCAGCAGTTCAGCGTCATGTACCGAACTGGATAGGGTGCATGGGGTGTCCGGGGAGGGGTGAGGGGGCTTGTCGTGTCCATTCCGGGGCAGATCACTCACCTTTCGTCCCTGCTGGACACTCAGCTCCCACCTGTGGCTCCAGGGAGATGTCTGCATGTGAGAGTGGCCTCTCCCCAGTACACTGCTCCGACAGGCGGGCTGAACCAGACGAGGGGAGGTGACTGGCCTCAGACCCCGGTGAGGGCAGGGACATGAGAGCTCAGCTCTGGTGGGCTTGACGGATGAGATCCACAATGAGGTCCGACGGCCAGGAAGGTGCCTCTACAACGCTCCGTGCAGAGTGAAGGGCTTGGCGAGGCACAGAAGATGTCACGGTCATCCCACTGCAGCCAAAGACGACCCCAGTTGTGACACTTGTCTGGACTACTGGACCTGGACTTCTGAGGTGGAGGGAGTGAAACTGCCCCAGTGTAACGACTTTTCCACTTTAAAAACTCTCCCACACTGGTTTCCTGTCATCGTGGGACATGATGGACAACCATCACTGCTCAATTCATAAAATATACTATGAAATACAATTTTTTAAAAATGTGCAAATGCTGGAAATCCAAGCAACACACACAGAATGCTGGAGGAACACAGCAGGGCAGGCAGCATCTATGGAAGAGTACAGTCGACGTTTCGGGCTGAGACCCTTCGGCAGGACTGGAGAAAAAAGATGAGGAGTAGGGGCCCTGAATGGTAGTGAGGGAGGAGGCGTAGGGGCAGGTGTAGCACTTGTTCCGCTTGCAAGGATAACTTCCAGGAGGGGGGATCAGAGGGGAGGGACGAATGGACGAGGAAATCGTGTAGGGAGTGACCTCTGAAGAAAGCAGAAAGTTGGGGGGAAGGAAAGATGTGCTTGGTTTCGGGAGATGGCGGAAGTTACGGAGAATTATTTGCTGGACGTGGAGGCTGGTGGGGTTGCAGGTGAGGACGAGAGAAACCCTAACCCTGATGGGTGGCGGGAGGATGCGGTGAGCGCAGACGTGCGTGAAATGAAAGAGACGCAGTTGAGGGCAGAATAGTGAGATATTGTTCATGGGGTCATGGACCATTCAGATGTCTGATGGTGGAGGGGTAGAAGCTGCTTCTGAGTTCTAGAGTCTGGGTCTTCAGGTTCCTGATGAAAAGAGAGCACGTCCTGGGCGGTGGGGTCTTTAATGATGGGTGGCGGCTTTTTGAAAACGTCTACAATGGTGGGGAAGCTAGTGCTCACGATGGAGCTGGTTGTTTGTAAAGAAAGAAATTACAGTAATAACTCACTTCACTTTGAGAACGAACCAAAGAGAAAGAAAAACATGAGGATTTCTGCAGATGCTGGAAATTCAAGCAACACACGTCAAAGTTGCTGGTGAACTCAGCAGGCCAGGCAGCATCTCTAGGAAGAGGTGCAGTCGTGGTTTCGGGCCGAGACCCTTCGTCAGGACTGACTGAAGGAAGAGTGAATAAGATTACTAGCTCTTTCTTCAGTTGGTCCTGACGAAACATCGACTTTACCTCTGCAAAGAAAAAAACAAAGAACAAAGAAGTTGTGGTGTTAAAAACCAGCTCAAACTAGACAGATAAGTAAATTCTTTTGCAAGGAACAGACCACAAGACGGTTGAAGGCACGACACAGGCTGCAGGCACAGAAGCTACAAGGGCAGAATAACCTGTACTAACCCAGGACACCATCACTCACCTTTTTCACATGGGTTGTTTGTCAGTCTTTGTTTATACATAGTTCTTCATAAGTTCTATTGTATTTCTTTACTTTACTGTAAATACCTGCAAGAAAATGAATCTCATAGCAACACGTGTAGTTTTACAATAAATTTACTTTGACTCACTTTGAAACTACAAATAACTCAAGATCTACTGAACATTTAAGAACAGCACATGCTTATAAAGTCCATAAAACATAGGAGCAGAATTAGGCCATTTGGCCCATCGGGTCTGCTCCACCATTTGATCAATTTCCCTCTCAGCTGCATTCCTCTGCCTTCTCACTGTAACCTTTCACGCCCTGACTTATCAAGAATCTATCAAACTCCGCTTTAAATACACTCAAAGATCTGCCCTCCACAGTCAACTGTGGCAACAAATTCCACAGATTCTCTACCCTCTGGCTGAAGAAATTCCTCCCCATCTGCATTCTAAATGGACACTCCTGTATTCTGAGATTGTGCCCCACCATAGGAAATATCCTCTCCCCATCCACCCTATCTAGGCCTTTCAACATTCGATAAGTTTCAATGAGATTCCCCTCATTCTTCTGAACTCCAGTGAGTACAGGCCCAGAGCCACCAAACACACCTCATATGACAAGCCTTTCATTCCCAGAATCACTTTCAGAATCTCCTTTGCACCCTCTCCAATGTCAGCACATCCTTCCTTAGATAAAGAGCCCAAAACTGCTCCAATACTCCAAGTGAGGCCTCACCAGTGCCTTGTAAAGGCTCAGCTCTACATGCTTTCTTTTATATTCTAGTCCTCTCGAAATGAATGCATCTGCCTTTCTCAACATCAACTCGATTTGTAGCCACCACTACAACCTGCAACCTGGTCATCTCTGAGGCTGAGGTACGCAGATGTTTCTAACGAGTGGACAGTCACAAGGCTGTGGGACTGGACGGCATCCCAGGGCGAGTACTCAGGATGTGCACAGCACAACTGGCAGGTGTGTTTACTGACATTTTTAATCTCTCCCTCTCCCAATGTAGAGTGCCCTCCTGCTTCAAATTATCCACCATTGTCCCTGTACCAAAAAAGACCAAGGTAACACGCCTGAACGACTGGCATCCTGTCACACTCACCTCAATAATAAGCAAATGCTTTGAGAGGCTGGTCAAGGATTACATCTGCAGCATGGACCCCCTACAATTCGCCTACCGACATAACCAATTGACAGATGATGCAATAGCCACAGCTCTACACACCGTCCTTACACATCTGGGGAAGAAGGATGCTTATGTGGGAATGCTGTTCTTGGACCACAGTTCAGCATTTAACACCATAATTCCCTCCAGGCTCGACAAGAAGCTCAGAGACCTCGGCCTTCACCCTGCCTTGTGTAGCTGGATCCTGGACTTCCTGTCAGATCGCCAGCAGGTGGTAAGAGTGAGCTCCCTCACCTCCAACCCTCTGACCCTCAACACAGGAGCCCCTCAGGGCTGTGTCCTAAGCCTCCTCCTTCAACAACCTCTCCCTCAATGTCACAAAAGCAAAGGAGCTGATCGTGGATTACAGGAGGAATGGAGACGGGCTCACCCCTATAGACATCAATGGACCTGGGGTTGAGAGGGTGAACAGCTTTAAGTTCCTTTGCATTCACTTCACCGAGGACGTCACGTGGTCTGTACACACCAGCTGTGTGACTGGCTGCATCACTGCCTGGTGTGGGAACTGTACGTCCCTCAATCGCAGGACTCTGCAGAGAGTGGTGCGGACAGCCCAGCGCATCTGTAGATGTGAACTTCCCACTATTCAGGACATTTACAAAGCCGGGTGTGTAAAAAGGGCCCAAAGGATCATTGGGGACCCGAGTCACCCCAATCACAATCTAATCCAGCTGCTATCATCCGGGAAACGGTACCGCAGCATAAAAACCAGGACCAACAGGCTCCAGGACAGCTTCTTCCACCAGGCCATCAGACTGATTAACTGATGCTGATTTGAGTGTATTCTATATTACATTGACTGTTCTATTTATTATAAATTACTGTGATTGCACATTGCACACTTAGACGGAGACATGACGTAAAGATTTTTACTCCTCATGTATATGAAGGATGTAAGAAATAAAGTCAGTTCAATTCAATTCAATTTGCAAATTAACCTTTATGGAATCCAGCACGAGGACTCCCAAGTCCCTTTGCACCTCAGAGTTTTGAATTTTCTCACCGTTTAGAAAATAGTCTGCACTTTTATTTATTCTACCAAAATGACCACACACTTCCCGACACTGTATTCCATTTGCCTCTTGTTTGCCCATTCTCTAAATTCTTCCGTAGCCCCCCTGTTTCCTCAACACTACCTGCCCCTCCACCTATCATTGTATCATCCACAAACTTAGCCATAAAGCCATCAATTGTCTCATCCAAATCATCGACATACAATATAAAAAGAAACGGTCCCAATACCAACCCCTGCAGAACACCACTAGTCACCGGCAGCCAATCAGAAAAGCCTCTCTTTATTCCCACTCTTTGCCTCCTGCTAATACTCTGTCCACGCCAGTATCTTTCCTGTAACATCATGGAATCTTATCATGTCAAGCAGCCTCATGTGAGGCACCTTGTCAAAGGCCTTCTGAAAATCCAGGTGAGCAACATCCACTGATTCGCTTTTGTCTATCCTGCTCGTACCCTTCATGTAATGGGGTGACCGGAATCAACATAATCCTCCAAGTCAAAATCAGAATCAGTTTATAACCACAAACATATCATGAAATTTGTTTTTTTTTTGCAGCAGTACAGTGCAAGACATACAGTATAATATAGTATAATTTACAATGAGAAATAGTTAATTAAATAGTACAAGAAGAGCCCAAAATAGTCAGTGAGGTGGTGTTCATGGGTTTATGGACCGGTCAGGAATCTGATGACAGAGGGATAGTGAGGTGTTGTTTATGGACCGGTCAGAAATCTGATGGCAGAGGGATAGTGAGGTGTTGTTTATGGACCGGTCAGAAATCTGATGGCAGAGGGATAGTGAGGTGTTGTTCATGGGTTTATGGACCGGTCAGGAATCTGATGACAGAGGGATAGTGAGGTGTTGTTCATTGCTTTATGGACCGGTCAGGAATCTGATGACAGAGGGATAGTGAGGTGGTGATCATGGACCGGTCAGAAATCTGATGACAGAGGGATAGTGAGGTGTTGTTTATGGACCGGTCAGAAATCTGATGACAGAGGGATAGTGAGGTGTTGTTTATGGACCGGTCAGAAATCTGATGGCAGAGGGATAGTGAGGTGTTGTTCATGGGTTCATGGACCGGTCAGAAATCTGATGGTGGTGGGGAAGTTCAAACCCATGATTGGCACCCTGGGCGTGAAGTCCGAGGTTTATTTTGTACCTGCACTCTGGCAGAAAGCTATGGACCAGGTGCTGAAAGGCTCTCTAGGTAAACAGTGTTGTTGGTGAGGATGACAAGACATCTCCAAAATCTCAAGACTGTGTTAAAAGATTAGAAGATTATGGTCTCGGAGCATGATTTACCAAGTGTGAATTCTTCAAACCAAGCATCACTGACTGCAGTCATACCATTGGTGCACAAGAGTTACACAAGGATTTACACGAGTGCTGGGAAAATTCAAGAGTGGTGGGTGTCCCAAGGCTAAAATATGTGTCAGAGTTACAGTCCCTTTTAAAATTTGTCAATTACTATAACAGGTTAGTTGTCCTCCGAGAAACAGAGCCCATTTCTCATCCGTGCTGCTGCTGTTAGTGGAGCACCCATCTGTGGATTGAAAATGGACACTACTGGTTGAAGATCAGTAATGAGGGTAAACTCTCTCCCATACAGGTACTAGTTGAAACGTCTTACACCCCAAACCAAACTCAAGGCCTTTCTGTCAATCTGTGCGTAATTTTTCTCTGCAGCAGTAAGGGAAAGTGAGGCAAAGGCTGTGGGACGTTCACTTCCATCGCTCATAAAATGTGACATGATTGCTCCTGTACCATAAGGCCAGGCATCACAGGCAAGTTTCACTGGATGGTGTGGATCATAATGTGTGAGTACAGTGTCTGTTATCACCATTTCCTTCACCTTTTGGAAACACACTCACACTGTCCATTGTCATTTCTGTCCGATCTGTCGTAACGAGATCAAGGACTGGAGCACGGTAACCAGGTTTTCCTGTGACAGCATCTCATGTGGATGTGCTCAGTGGTGGTGGTGGGGGGGGGGTCTTTACCCTTGATGGACTGGGCCGTATCCATAACCTTTTGTTGGACTTTCCCTTCAAGGGCTTTGGTGTTTCCATACCAGGACATGATACAGCCAGTCAGTAAACACACAACACATCTATAGGGGCTTGTCAAAGTTTTAGATGTTATGCCGAGTCTGTCCTTAAAGAGGGTGAACCCTCACAAGGCGGCAGGACCCGATGGAGTACCTGGTAAGGCTCTGAAAACCTGTGGCAACCAACTAGCAAGAGTATTCAAGGACATTTTCAACCTCTCATTACTACAGGCAGAAGTTCCCACTTGTTTCAAAAAGGCAACAATTATAGCAGTGCCTAAGAAGAATAATGTGGGCTGCTTTAATGACTATTTCTCGGTAGCTCTCACATCTACGGTGATGAAATGCTTTCAGAGGTTGGTCATGGCTAGACTGAACTCCTGCCTCAGCCAGGACCTGGACCCAATGCAGTTTGCCCATTGTTACAATAGGTCAACGGCAGACACAATCTCCATGACTCTTCACACGGCTTTAGACCACCTGGACAACACAAACACCTACGCCAGGATGCTGTTCATCGACTATAGCTCAGCATTTAATACCATCATTCCCACAATCCTGATTGAGAAGTTGAGAAGTTACAGAACCTGGGCCTCTGTACCTCCCTCTGCAATTGGATCCTCGACTTCCTAACTGGAAGACCACAATCTGAGCTGATTGGTGATAATATCTCTTCCTAGCTGACAATCCACACTGGTGCACCTCAGGGGTGTGTGTGTAGCCCACTGCTCCACTCTCTCTATACCCATGACTGTGTGGCTAGGCATAGCTCAATTACCATCTATAAATTTGCTGATAATACAACCATTGTTGGTAGAATCTCAGATGGTGACGAGAGGGCGTACAGGAGTGAGATATGCCAGCTAGTGGAGTGGTGTCACAGCAACAACCTGGCACTCAACGTCAGTAAGACGAAAGAGCTGAGTGTGGACTTCAGGAAGAGTAAGACAAAGGAACACATGCCAATCCTCATAGAGGGATCAGAAGTGGAGAGAGTGAGCAGTTTCAAGTTCCTGGGTGTCAAGATCTCTGAGGACCTAACGTTGTCCCAACATATCGATGCAGCTTTAAAGAAGGCAAGACAGCGGCTACATTAGGAGTTTGAAGAGATTTGGTATGTCAACAAATACACTTAAGAACTTCAATAGATGTACCATGGAGAGCATTCTGACGGGCTGCATCACTGTCTGGTATGGGGGGGCTACTGCACAGGACCGAAAGAAGCTGCAGAAGGTTGTAAATTTAATCGGCTCCATCTGGAGTACGGGCCTACAACGTACCCAGAAGATCGTCAAGGAGCGGGAGTAACGAGAAGCGGTCACGTCCCAGATGGCAAGTGATGGATGCCGCCTTCGTGAGACACCGCTTCTAGAAGATATCCTTGATCTTTGATGAAGGTGCACAGTGTAATTCCCATCCAGGCGAAGCTGTCCAGCCGGTAGAAGGACGTGCCGCGGAGGCGCCGGATTTTCACCCCTTCCCCAGATCCAAGCCGGAGAAGATCGCGGCTGGCGAGGCCGCCGAACGTGCGGTGGTTGATGCCGGCGAGTCGGCAGACTGGGCGCAGTGCGGCCGGAGCAGGCGTCTCGCCGGGTCGTCCCACGGTGTCTATGTAGAGCAGCAGCACCCCCCGCTCCGGGGCAGAGGCACTCAAAGAAAAGATCTCCAAGCGGCGGCGATCCCATCACCCAGGACATGCCCTCTTCCCATTGCTACCATCAGGGAGGAGGTAAAGGAGCCTGAATAATTCTGACACTCAATAATTCGGGAACATCTTCTCCTCTGCCATCAGATTTCTGAGTGGACATTAAAACCCCCTCACTAATTTTTGCACTATTTATTTAGTTTCACTTTATTCGTCCCTCCACAAAGGTCGCCGTATACCAAGCGGTCTGTGTCACCACCCTCCTTTATAGCTGTGAAGCTTGGGTAACCTACAGCCGTCACATCAAGTCCTTGGAGCCCTTCCACATAAGCTGCCTCCAGCGCATCCTGGGAATTACCTGGAGTGAGCGGGTGCCTCACACTGAAATACTTGTAAAGACCAACCGCAGGAGTATTGAGGCCATGATCACCCAGCGTCAGCTGCAGTGGCTGGGGCACGGGATAAGAATGCCCCCATGTGGGCTACCCTGCAGAGTGTTATACGGCCAGCTACATCATGGTCGACGCTCAG
This sequence comes from Mobula hypostoma, assembly GCF_963921235.1. Taxonomy (NCBI): domain Eukaryota; kingdom Metazoa; phylum Chordata; class Chondrichthyes; order Myliobatiformes; family Myliobatidae; genus Mobula; species Mobula hypostoma. The sequence goes on from NC_086098.1 coordinate 247,564,983, forward strand.
CTGGAGGGCTGAAGAAGTGCTATAAGGATCAGATGAAGAATGCTTTAAGGAAGTGCAAGATCAGACCCGAGGACCTGGAGGAGGTTTCTGCTGACCGTACCACTTGGCGACAGCTGTGTAGGGATGGGGTTCGTATTCTGGAGATGGAAAGAACAACCAGAAGACAGCAGAAGAGAGCCAGGAGAAATGCAGCCATGGTTGTCACCACCACCACATATACATGTCCCACCTGCAATAGAGCTTGTGGGTCCAGGATAGGACTGTGTAGTCATCAAAGATCTCACTGTTAAAGGAGTTGACGTCGTCATCAGATTTTGATGGACAACCGAAGATATATATATATAATTTACTGTAATCGCAGTTTTATTATAATGTAACAAAATTTTCCGACGAATGCCCGTGATATTAAACTTAATTCTAAGTATGACTCTGAAATATGTAGCTATGCAGAGTTGTTGTGTAACATCTGGCGTCCCCCAGCTCTACAGCAAAGCGGCCGGTTAGCTCAGTTGGTTAGAGCGTGGTGCTAATAACGCCAAGGTCGCGGGTTCGATCCCCGTACGGGCCAACTGCTTTTCTTACTCCGAAGAATTTCCCGTTAAAACAAGAGTTCGGACCATTAATCCCGGAGCGGTTCGAAGAAATTGCCAGGAGATTTCCACCTCAACACCGTCATTGTTTTATTGCAACCGCTCCGGAATTTTTCACAAATCAGTAAACATAAAACTGCTAAAACTTCCCGAGCAACGCACATCAAAGTTGCTGGTGAACGCAGGGAATTAAAAGCATGACGTTAAACGTTCAACAGTTCAAGATTATTGTCCTGAGCACACATTCCCAGATTATTTTATTTATCACAGCAGACACTGAAATGCAAACACGAGGAATTCTGCAGATGCTGGAAATTCAAGCAACACACATCAAAGTTGCTGGTGAACGCAGCAGGCCAGGCAGCATCTCTAAGAAGAGGTACAGTCGACCTTTCAGGCCGAGACCCTTTGTCAGGACTAACTGAAAGAAGAGTTAGTAAGAGATTTGAAAGTGGGAGGGGGAGGGGGAGATCCGAAATGATAGGAGAAGACAGGAGGGGGAGGGACAGAGCCAAGAGCTGGATGTCCCCAAGCCTCCTGTCCCATGATCCTCTTGTATCCCTTTTGCCAATCACCTGTCCAGCTCTTGGCTCCATTCCTCCCCCTCCTGTCTTCTCCTATCATTTCGGATCTCCCCCTCCCCCTCCCACTTTCAAATCTCTTACTAACTCTTCTTTCAGTTAGTCCTGACAAAGGGTCTCAGCCCAAAACGTCGAGTGTCCCTCTTCCTAGAGATGCTGCCTGGCCTGCTGCATTCACCAGCAAATTTGATGTGTGTAGCTTGAAATTCCAGCATCTGCATATTTCCTCGTGTTGGCGTCCCTACATAGCATGCTTACGATATTTATCAGAAGCACACTATTGACAGCAAACACAGCAAAACGTTTCATACTCCCACCCACCCGCCCACAGCCAGGCCTCCAGCCCACGACAGTCTGCCTCCAGCCTTCCAGTCCTTGCTCAAGGCTCCAACTTCGGACTTTGCCCCAGAACTCTCCATTTGCGGGTTTGACCTTTGGGCCTAGACCCCAGGACTTGCAAACCACAGGTCTGATATTTGGGCCTTGACTTTCTGGGACTGTGGTGGGATATATTTCTCAGGGCAATATATACTATAACCTTCCCTGTCAGTCTCCTTGTAAGTATAACACTCTCTGTGAGTCTCTCCCCGTAACTACAAGCTTCCTGGTCGGTCTCTCCCTGTGACTATCACTGCTGTGGCGATTAATGAGGCTCATCAGTGTGTTCACTTTCTCAGGTGCCTGAGCAGATGCGACCTGTCCACGAGGATTCTCTCAGACTTCAAAAGATGTGCTGCAGGAAGTATCCTGACCGGGTTCATCTCAACGTGGAACGGCAGTGGCTCTGCCCGTGACCGCGAGGCATTACAGAGAGTTGTGAACACAGCTCAGCACATCACAGAAACTCCACCTACACTTCTTGCTGCCTCGTTAAGGCAGCCAGCAGAGTCAGAGACCCCACACACCCCACGCACCCCGAGATGTTCTTCTTCTCCCCCCTCCCACCAGGCAGAACATATATAGGCCTTAAAGCACCTACAGCTTCTACCCTGCTAATCATTGACCAGCTCCTTAGACCTCACAATCTACCTCGTCGTGACCCTCGCACCTTATTCTCTGTCTGCACTGCACTCTCTCTGTAACTGTCACAGTCTATTCTGCATTCTGCTATTATTTTTCTGAAGTACTGATGTGATGTGTATGGATGCATTCATGTTATGATGTGACCCATCCTGCTGAAGGGTCTCGGCCCGAAATGTCGACCGTACTCTTTTCCACAGATGCTGCCTGGCCTGCTGAGTCCCTGCGGCGTTCTGTGTGTGTTGCTCAGATGTATCTCTAGTTTCTGGCTGCCTGCTCCTTTTGTGTAACTTTGATCAGGGCAGACTGACTCTGCGGCCTGCGGTCAGCACTGGATTCAACTGAACCGAACGTTCCATTCTGGTTTGATGTTTTATATTGTGTGTTTTTTGCTCATTTTTGCCATTTGCGCAATATGATTGTTTTGTGTGTGTTGAGTGTTTCTTTGAATGGGTTCTGTGGTTCTCTTTGTTTTGTGCCTGGCCATAGGGAGACAGACATCAGGGCTGCATACTACATACATACACCAATAATAAATACACTTTCAATCTTTGAAGCAAAGATTCTCACTGCACCTGACAATAACAAACTAATTTACCAAATCAGCAAGTTACCTGCATGGTGTGTTGTCTCAGGAAGGTCAAGGATTCCTGCCACTCTGAACACTGCCTTCTCTCTCTTCTGTTGTCTGGGGGGAGCTACAGGGGCCTGACAACTAAACTCAGAAACAGTAACCTCTCTCACATTCCTTCCCCACCGCTGAGCCAATCACCTCTCTCACATTCCTTCCCCACTGCTGAGCCAATCACCTCTCTCACATTCCTTCCCCACTGCTGAACCAATCACCTCTCTCACATTCCTTCCCCACCGCTGAGCCAATCACCTCTCTCACATTCCTTCCCCACCGCTGAGCCAATCACCTCTCTCACATTCCTTCCCCACCGCTGAGCCAATCACCTCTCTCACATTCCTTCCCCACCGCTGAGCCAATCACCTCTCTCACATTCCTTCCCCACTGCTGAGCCAATCACCTCTCTCACATTCCTTCCCCACTGCTGAACCAATCACCTCTCTCACATTCCTTCCCCACCGCTGAGCCAATCACCTCTCTCAC